>NC_052351.1:51616654-51643284 GCF_009727055.1 Benincasa hispida
TTTGTATAAGTATTTCCCATTTACAATGAAAAAATTATGAAGATTCATGTTAAGCTACAGTGAGAGATTCATTAGAAAATGGAGCTTTGCGATGAAGTGCAAGAGTTGCACAATGGACTAAACGATGGGCTAAGTGTTAAAGTGATGCTGAGGCTTGCATTACGCTAAGCTGATGAGCTCGCCCGTAAAAATGGCTATACTGAGAGGTGGTTGGGCTTGAGTTAGTAGGACCTAGACGAATAGAGTTTCATGCAAAGAAGTCTTATGCATGGGGAAGACAACTAAAGTAGGTAAATGGCAAGGGAGTAGGTGGTGGCAATAAAACATGGTGCAAACACTCCAAAGTAGGAGGTGTCTTGCATTGATGCTTAGTAAAGATGAGAAGGATCGATTCCTTTGGCCTATAAATACCACCACAAGGTGTTTCATCAATTCATAACTCGAAATCCTCTTCAAAGAACATTAGAAAGAGTGTTAGAGGGTAATTTGGAGGAGACTATGCATTAATCATGAAGGGCATGCATTGGTAGCAAGACCATGCGTTGATCAAGAAGTTCTAAGAGGAGAAGATGTTGTCAGACAGTAAGGTATAGAAGTAGCATCGACTTGGGACGAGAAGTTCTCCCAGAATACTCGTGAGTTTTGAGTGATTTCAAAGCCACTGGAAAGCTTTGAGAGTCTAGTTTTTAGGGTAGGGCTGTCGAAGAAGAAGCTCCAAGGAATCAAGCTGAAGAATGAGGAAAAGATAGAAGGGTCGAGCTTTCAGGTAAGCTTGGGCCAGTCTTGATGTTTTGAAGATTCCGTCCAAACCACGTAGACTTCTAAGTAAATATTTTAAGAAAATATTTCTGAGACATTTTAAAACATGTTTGTCGAAGGAAGTATCTCAAGATAAGGCTTGTAACTATGAGTAATCTAAGCTTGAAGTTGAATGTGGAATTTAGGGTTCAAAAGGGAGCCGAGAAAACCAAGGAACTTCTAAGAGAAAGGTTCCTATGTTACCAAAGTGAGTTGCACTTTCCTTTAAGTCTTAAGCATATCTATTAGAGTAAATTATATATGCTAGGAATGAGTAATTAGCATGAGAATGAGATTATGTGTTCAGGATAGTCAGGGGGTCAATAGATCTAGTTCCTGAGCCTCGAGTGGAACCTCATAAGATGTTTAGAGACCGAGAGGTCTAGTTCCTGAGCCTATGGGAGGAACCTTGTATGGGATGGTCAGAGGACTGGCAAGCCTAGCTTTTGAGCCCCTAAGCGGGGAGCTATGTGCACATAGGAAACAAATGGAATGCAAGATAGTGAACGTTAATGATTAGTATCAGTTGACTATCTACCGTGAGTGTAGGTAGAGTTTGAGATTAGACTGATTCAAGTCTGAGGTTTGAGTATTAACCTCATATTTGAGATATGTTTGTATTATTTATGAGTTGAAATATAGTCTAGAAGTTACTTACCACTCACTTAGCTTTGTGAAGCTCATTTTTTTCTTTCATGTTTTTCTTCCCAGGTAGCGAAA
The DNA here is from genome assembly GCF_009727055.1 of Benincasa hispida. Taxonomy (NCBI): domain Eukaryota; kingdom Viridiplantae; phylum Streptophyta; class Magnoliopsida; order Cucurbitales; family Cucurbitaceae; genus Benincasa; species Benincasa hispida. The sequence goes on from NC_052351.1 coordinate 51,618,173, forward strand.
GGTGAGGAGTTCCAGGGTACTGTTAAGGTCAAGGTCTACCATAGTAACAATCACACTTCCGGGTTTTACAATTGTTATTGTAAACTTTGTAGTAAGCGTGAGAGTTGTATAAACGTTGTACTGGCTGTAATAAAATGAGTTATTGTTTACATCCTTGGTTTAAAGTTTACTTAGAGTTAAGAGGCTCAGATGGGCAGTAGGTATCACAAAAGGGTGGTATCTGTGGTCCTTCACACCTCCCCTCATGGTCAAGAGGTGGGCTCGGGGTGGGGGTGTGACAACTTGTTTTCAAAACATAAGTTTCTGGGAAAGTTGAAGAGGTAGTTGATACTAGTATGGTATCAAAGCAAAATTTTTCGAAAATCAAAGGGTTGAGCTTAGGAAAATTCTGAGGTTTGAGTTTCGTAAAACTAGAGGGAAGTGTTATAGAGCAAAGGTTTAAAGAGAACCCTAAGACTTAGTCAAAGTAAGACTAAGAGGAATAGCGGAAGTGGCATGACCTAGCAGGCAACTGGAGCTGGAACTCACAATGCTACCTGAAGATCTACTGAGGAAGGTAAGTATGAATTTAATTATTCTCATTTAGAGTTTGAGATAGAAAAGTTATTTGTAGATAGTTTGGTTCGGCAACTAGCTAAGAGGTGGCTAGAAGCAGTATCGTTGAACAGACTAAGAAAGTTAATATTAGAGTAGCGCAGTGGGAGCGTAGTAATAGTAAGGTTATAAGAGTTTGCAACAGAGGTTATTGTGAGACCTTAAACTAGAGTAAGTCCAAGTAAATTTCGAGGATGAAATTTCCTTAAGGGGGAAGTAATTATTAAACAGAATCTCAATTTCCCTACTTAAGAAGGTAATTAAGGGAATTAACTAAGTATAAATTAAATCCTATTTTAAAGAGAAGGAAAATTTCTAAGTGTTGAAGAGATTTTCTTTGAGTAGCTTGAACTTAAGCCTTAACTAGTGAAAATTTGGCTAAGTGTGAAGTAAAAAAGAAACCATTTGTGTGGTGTTAGGAAACATTAAACGCGTGAGATGAGGCTGAGTTAGTAGAGGTTTAAAGGAGTTAAGCATTGAAGCCAAGGGCAACCATGCGCAGAGATTGTGAGGTTGGACGCATGTTGGCCGAAGCGTTGGCAAGAGGCATTGCTAAAAGTTGCTCATGCATTGAAGCTACATGAGCGAGATCGAGAGAAGCTTGAGCGCAAGGTGCTGGGCAAACGATTATATAGCTATGTGTGTGGCGCTAAGCGATGTGCTAGACAATCGTGTAGCTACAGGCGACGCTAAAGGATGTGAAATGATGCGCTAGACGATAAGCGTAGAAGCTAAACGATAGCGTTAGACGATAGCACTAAAGGATGAGCGAGCGCTAGATAATCTTATATGCTAGACGATGCGTTAGGCGGGCGCTAGGTGATAGATGCAGATGCTGGGCGATGACGTTACATGATTGATGTGATGCGTTAGACGATAGGCGTCAACGCTACACGATGAAACTAAACGATAGGGGTAGGAGCTATTTGATAGGCTATGCACTAGATGATGAGAGTTAGCGAGATCGTTAACAGTGAAAGATACGCGATAGTGAGATCGTTGAGAATGAGAGATCAATAAACGAATGAGCTATGCGATGGGGCATAAGTGTTATGCGATGGGACGCAGGCACTAGACGATTGGCAATAGTGAGAGGGCTCGATGATGAGCGACAGCGAGAGGGCTAGATGTTAAGGAATAATGACAATTTCATTAGACGACAGAGTTGTGCGATGAAGTGTAAGAGCTGCACGATGGACTAACGAGGGCCAAGTGTTTAGGCGATGTTGAGGCTTGCTTTACACAAGGCATAGCTCACCTAGAAAAATGGCTATACTTAGTGGTGGTTGGGCTTTAGTTAGTAAGAGCTGGACGAATAGAGTTTCATGCAAAGAAGTCTTATGCATGAGGAAGACAACTCAAGTAGGTGAATAGCAAGGGAGTAGGTGGTGGCAAAGCATGGTGCAAACACTCTAAAGTAGGAGGTGTCTTGCATTGAGGCTTAGTAAATATGAAAAAGACCGGTTCCTTTGGCCTAGAAATACCACCACAAGGTGTTTCTTCAATTCATAACTCGAAATATTCTACAAAGAACGTTAGGAAGAGTGTTAGAGGGTATATTTGGAGGAGACTATGCATTGATCATGAAGGGCATGTGTTGGTAGCAAGACCATGCGTTGATTATGAAGTTCCAAGAGGAGGAGATGCTGTTGGACAGTTAGGTCTAGAAGTAGCATCAACTTAGGACGAGGGATTCTCCCAGAATACTCGTGCATTTTGAGTGATTATAAAGCCACCTGAAAGCTTTGAGAGTCAAGGTATAAGGGTAGGGCTGCCAGAGAAGAAGCTTCAAGAAATCAGGCTAGAGAGTGATGAAACAGCAGAAGGGTCGAGCTATCGGGAAAGCTTGGGCCAGTCTTGATGTTTTGAAGATTTCAGTTAAACCAGAAAGACTTATGAGCTAAGATTTTAACGTATTCTTCCTAAGACATTTTAAAACATGTTTGTAGAAAGAAGTATCTCGAGATAAGGCATGTAACTGTGAGTAATCTAAGCTTGAAATTGAATGTGAAATTTAGGGTTCAAAAAGGAGCCAAGAAAACCTAGGAACTTCTAAGAGAAAGGTTCCTATCTTACCAAGGTGAGTGGTACTTTCCTTTAAGTCTTAAGCATATCTATTAGAGTAAATTGTATATGCTATGAATGAGTAATTAGTATGAGAATGAGATTATGTGTTCGGGATGGATAGGGGGTCAATAGACCTAATTCCTGAGCCCCAAGTGGAACCTCATGGGATGGTCAGGAGACCGAGTGGTCTAGTTTTTGAGCCTGTGGGAGGAACCTTGTATGGGATGGTCAGAGGGCCGGCAGGCCTAGCTTCTGAGCCCATAAGCAGGGAGCTATGTGCACATAGGAAACAAAGGGAATGCAAGAGAGTAAGCATTTATGATTAGTATCAGTTGACTATCTACCGTGGGTAGAGTTTGAGATCAGACTCATTCAAGGCTGAGATTTGAGTATTAACGTCGTATATGTGGTATGCTTATATTATTTATGAGTTGAAATAGACTCTAGAAGTTACTTATCATTTACCGAGCTTTATGAAACTCATTCTTTTCTTTCATGTTTTTCTTCCCAGGTAGCGAAAAGTGAGGAGTTCCAGGGTGTTGTTAAAGTCAATATCTGCCACAGCCACAGTCACACTTCCGGGTTTAAGAATTTTTATTGTAATCTTTGTAAGACTGAGAGTTGTATAATTGTTGTACTGGTTGTAATAAAATGAGTTATTATTTACATCCTTGGTTTAAAGTTTACTTAGAGTTAAGAGGTTTAGATGAGTAGTAGGTATCACAAAAGGGTTGTATTTGCAGTCCTTCACGCCTCCCCTTAGGCTCAAGAGGCGGGCTCCGGGTGGGGTGTGACTAAACCAATTAGGTAAATCTATTAAGACACTTCGATCAGATCAAGGTGGGAGTATTTGGGCTTGAAATTCCAGACTATATGATTGAACATGGGATTCAGTCACAACTCTCTACACCAGGAACACCTCAGCAGAACGGTGTATCTGAACGGAGAAACAAAACCTTGTTGGACATGGTTCGGTCCATGATGAGTTATGTCCAGTTGCCTAACTCGTTCTGGGGATATGCAGTAGAGGCTGCATCTTACATTTTGAATAACGTTCCCTCTAAGAATGTTTAGAAACACTTTATGAGTTATGGACAGAACGTAAAGCTAGTTTACATCATTTCCGGATCTGTGGTTGCCTGACACACGTGTTAGTGCAAAATCCTAAGAAATCGGAACATCGTTCAAAATTATGCATGTTTGTAGGTTACCCTAAAAGAATGAGAGGTGGTCAGTTTTATGATCCTCAGGATGATAAGGTAATTGTATCGCCAAATACCACATTCCTAGAGGAAGACCACATTTGAGATTATAAACCCTACAATAAACTAGTATTGGAAGAGATTTCAAATAAGTCTACAGACGAATCAACAACATTTATTGATCACCCTTGCTCATCAACAAGAGTTGTAGATAGATCAAGGACGTCTGGTCCATCACATCCTACTCAAGAGTTAAGAGAGCCTCGACGTAGTAGAAGAGTTATGACACAGCCTGACCGTTGTATGGGTTTAACTGAAAGCGAAGTCAATAGACCTGATGATGTCTTAGAGGATCTATTAACATATAAATAGGAAATGGATGATGTTGATCGAGATCAATGGATCAAAGCCATGGACCTTGAAATAGAGTCTATGAACTTTAATTCAGTTTGGGAACTTGTAGATAAACCTGATGAGGTAAGACCTATCGATTGTAAGTGGATCTACAAGCGTAAAAGAGACCATACGGGGAAGGTATAAACCTATAAAGCCTAGTTAGTAGTAAAGAGTTGGACCCAAGTTGAAGGGGTGAACTATGAAGAAACCTTCTCACCTGTTTCTATGATCAAATCAATCAAGATACTCTTGTCCATTGCCACTTTTTATGATTATGAAATTTGACAAATGGATGTCAAAACTGCCTTTCTAAATAGAGATCTTGAAGAGAGTATTTATATGGTCCAACCAAAAGGGTTCATTGAATAGGGTCAAGAGCAAAAGGTTTGCAAACTGAAGAGATCTATTTATGCATTGAAACAGGCATCCAGATTCTGGAATATTAGATTTGATACTGCGGTCAAATCTTATGGCTTTAAACAGAACATTGATGAACCGTGTATATACAAAATGATCATCAACTCCACTGTAACATTTCTAGTTTTGTATGTAGATGATATCCTACTTATTGGAAACAATGTAGGATACCTAATTGACATTAAAAATTGGCATGCAACCCAATTTTAGATGAAAGATTTGGGAAAAGCGCAATATGTTATTGGGATTCAAATAGTTTGAAACCGAAAGAACAAAACTAGAAAAGCAGCCTTGTAAATGGGAGATTGTTAGATATATTTTAATACTGATATGTTTAATTAAAATATGAACTATGTATGTGGATTAATAATTTATCACATTGGATTATTTTATTAGATTGGGCCATATTATGTGATCTAATTAATTAAAACCCTAGATTCCTAATGTAGTATAAACTTAATGGGTAAAAGCTCATTCCTAGTTAATTAAGGTTTAATGAGAACCCTAATTGAACTAGTATATAAAGAAACCTTAGGCTATGGTCCCCAATATACCAAAACAATAAGCACTTAGTTTTTCTTGAATCCTATCTAGAGAGAGATCCACTAAGGGCATTTGGAGTTTTGGTTGAGGAAGACAATAGCCACTTTAGAACCATCATCAATCTTTCAATGGAATCCGGTACGTATATATTCTTAACAATTTGGCATGAATGATCCTAGGGCTAATCTATTAATATAGATTTAAAGNAGAAATAGAACCTTGTTGGACATGGTTTTGTCCATGATGATTTATGTTTGGTTTCTTAACTCGTTCTGCGGATATGTAGTAGAAACTGCAGCTTACATTTTGAATAACATTCTCTCTAAGAGTGTTTCGAAACACCTTATGAGTTATGGACAGAACGTAAAGCTAGTTTACGTCATTTCTAGATCTGGGGTTGCTCGACACACGTGTTGGTGCAAAATCCTAAGAAATTGGAACATCGTTCAAAATTATGCCTGTTTGTAGGTTACCCTAAAGGAACGAAAGATGGTCAGTTTTATGATCCTCAGGATGATAAGGTAATTGTATCGACAAATGCAACATTCCTAGAGGAAGACCACATACGAGATCATAAACCCCGAAGTAAACTAATATTGGAAGAGATTTCAAATAATGCTACAGACGAATTAACAAAAGTTGTTGATCAGTCTTGCTCCTCAACGAGAGTTGTAGATAGATCAAGTACGTCTGGTCCATCACATCCTACTCAAGAGTTGAGAGAGCCTCGACGTAGTGGGAGGGTTGTGAGACAACTTGACCGCTATATGGGTTTAATTGAAAGCGAAGTCAACATACCTGATTATGGCTTAGAAAATCCATTAACATATAAACAGGAAATGGATGATGTTGATCGAAATCAGTGGATCAAAGAGAGAGAGAAAATGTCATTAATGTTCTTAGAAGTTCACATCGAAAGAAGCTGCCTAGTGAATGTGTTAGCGCCTATGTAAACATATGAGACTTGTGAAATTAGTAAGTAGAAATTTTGTTTATTAAATATAGATTTGCTCCATTTTGAATATTTTATTAAGTAGTCAGAATACGATATTTTATAGGAAGAAAACAAATACTATTCAAATTAAGTCTTTTAAAAGTTTGTGATAATTGTTTTTCTTTTTTTTTTATTTGAATGATTTGATTATCTCTTATTTTTAAATTTTAGTTTAAATCCAAAAATAAATATTTACAAAATTTCATGATAAACCTCTTTTATTTTTTGAAAAAAGATATCTTTCACTTTGATTTAGAACAAAAAAAAAAAAAAAAAATCCTCTTCATTTTAAACATTAATTTTAATAAAAATATTTTATCCATTATTATTTTTATAATTATGATAATCATCTCTTAGTTTAAAAAATATTTATTCATTCTTTTTTTTCCTCCTAATTTCATGATAATCCTCTATAAATTAAAGAAAAAACACAACTATTGTCTTTTGTTTTTAATATTATTTATTTTCTGTTAGACATGTATTAATTTTTAAATAGAACAATTTTAATATGTAAATAAAAAAATAATTTGAATAAGTAATAAATAATTCAAATGATTTTTAACTGCATTTTGTACATTTAGGCACTATAGGTAGCATCTTAATGTTTTCCTATCGGGTCCTCAAATGGCAAAAATGATGTTGATTAATCCTTCAAATGTGTTTTTCGGAGCTTGCGCTCTCATACTCTTTGGGATGCATTGTACAATCTATCAAGCAAATGCTAGAAATATTATTATAGTCGATCAAGACTACGTAGCTCCACCTTTCAGCTTGGGAATACTATCAAAAGAGGTATAAATTCCTCTGTTTGGATCGAGTCAAAGTACTTCAGACAACCCACCTCCCTCACCACATTTTCCACCCATCATTTTACATAAGGAATCTAGGATTAACTTTGGAATATTACCAAAAGGCATGCATATTCCTCCATCTAGACCTAGTAAAAAAACTTCAGACCATCCACCACCCCCATCTCATCATGTATCCTAGAACACCTATTCTACCATCTACTGCAAATGGACGGGTGCCTTCATAATTACGTCATCAGCTCTTATATTTGTTGCAATACCCTTCATTTAAGAGTTCTTGTTACTGCTTTTACTACAAAAGTTGTGACGATATATTTTAAGTCACCATCCTTAAATGTTACTAATATGAAAAATAGGGGTCTACAAGTTTATGAATAAAAATATCTTATGAAAGGGGTAATTTCAATAATTGTAATTTTTATCTATTTTAATTGCATCTCCTTTTAATATTTTATAACTCTTAGGTTGTGACGAAAAAATTACGGTTTCTTCATCTATTAAGAATATAGGGATAAAGATAATAAATCATAATAAATGAGTGAAGGGAAATGAGTGGAACAAGGGGCCCCATCCTCTCATTGGCCTGAAAGGATATGAATTTAGTGATTATGTTCCTAAATCAATTGTTCATTAGAGGGATAGTGGTACTTAAGGAGAAAAGATGTAACTCAGAGGTATTTCAGTATTTAACCTAGCTGAGGTTACGAACAACCTGTGAAAGATCAACTTATTGATGACGGTTAGATCAAATGAACACATAATATATCTACAGTGAGGGAAGTGCAAGTACAGGCTATCGTGGAGAGTCTTGTTAGTTAATGAATGTTGATTAACTAGGTTAAAGAGTTTGACGAGTTAGTCTCAGATCGTTGGAGCCCATGATCTGTATGTCCATTGGGTCTCCTTGCTAGCTCAATACGGACAAAATTGAAGAGCTAGGTGAAGTAAGAATTTGAAATGTTCAAATTCGAGTTTTAGGAAAATTGTATTTATATGAGATATCATTTACAATTATATAATTAATTTATTAATTAATTATTTTTTAGAGTATACTTGACAATTAGCATGAAAGTATTTTTTAACCTTGATTAATGTGATTAATCAAAACTAGGTGTCTTAAACAATTTAATATATGATATTAAATTGTTTTATTTTATTTATATGAAATTTTTTGATTAAATAAATTTCCAAAATTTGAAAATTATTTTCATTTTTTATTTATTAAAAATTAGTGAGTGAAAAATCCTTGGATTTTTGCCACTAAACTAAGTGGACTTTGGAGTGACATTTCCCAAACTTGAGATCTAGAGATTATATGCTAATGGAGTTTTAGGTGGAAGACATGCGAAATGAGATTTTGCATGTATTTTCTCTACAAAAGGCTTTGTTTTTTAAATTTAAAAAAACTAATGCTTTATTGACAATTAACTTTAATTCTTCCACCAAATTCTCTTTACTCTCCTACTTAATATAGTGAAATTCCCTTATTTTCACTAACATAACAGTCCTACAACCGTGTTCTTCAATCTGAGAATAGCGGGATTTACCGTTGGTAGTGTCGATCGAGCTCGAGAGAGGAAGATTGCGGTGGAGTCTTCAAAGATTATATTCTCTAACCCTTTGCATGCTTATTCTTCTTTTTAATACAATTAGAATGTCGTCGATTTCATCGTTTCCACTGTGCATGCGTTCTTTATATTCCATCAAATGGTATTAGTGCATACTTATAATGTTCTATTGCATTTTGGTGGGTGTTATTCATGTGATGAATGTTTGGTTGACTAAAGTGGATACATTACGATTCTGGTATTAGTTTTCATTTAATTTCTTGTTGAAATTTGTAATGGCTCAAATGTATATGAGCTTTAATGTGTGGCAAAGGGTCTATAAATTTTCTAGAGTCATTAGAGTCATTTCTAGGCGTAATTGCTCGATTCTGGAAAAGAGGAGAGCTTCTTTTTGGTGAAGAAAAGCTCACAGACCCAGAAGTTACTCCCAGACTCGAAGACCGGACCCGCAGTGCCCTTCTGATCGGGTTCGTTGCGTTCCCATACGCACGCCTCGTCCAGACCCATGTTCGACCCACTTATGACCCGTACAACCCAAATCCATCAGTAGTCCCTACGTGTTAGCTGTCTCATCAACCCGACCTGCCCGTGCATCCGATTCGAGACCCGGTTTGCGCCCCACCGATCCGTGTACCTTCTTCCGTTGACCGACCTATGCCTGCGTTAACCAGCCAGTCCAGATGGTTTGGACCGGTCCAATTGACTTGGTTGAGTCGGTTTGATCGATTTAACCTGGTTTTTGGTGTTTTCAAGCCGGTTCGAGTGATTTTTGGCTGGTTTGGATTGGTTCAAAGTGTTTGAAGCCGGTTCGAGGAAGCTGTTTGCTGCTTTATGTAATAGTCTAGCTGTTTGTTTGCTTTTAATGCCAAAACCAATCCACCTTAGTGTTGTTTACTTATTATGCATGTGATGTATAACTTTGTTTACTTACTATGTTGCACATGTTGGTTGGCTTTATCTGATTCTTTGCTAGTCGTTTGGCAACGGCTATCCCTTCGGAGGGTTGTAATATAGGATTTGAAACACCGTGAGCTCCATAAATGGATAGGGTTACTTAGGTCCATTTTCAAACAATTGTTTCTCCTTGAAGGGTTTGTTTGATTCTGATCTCTGCAATTCGAAAGTGGTGGATATACACTTATAACACTTACTAAGTGTTTGTAAAGTTCTCGAGCAAATAAACGGTAGCTAAGTACTATAAGGATAAGAGTTATTCTGGTATTAGTATTTAATCAAGAATGACTTGATTCAATGAAGGAGTAGTCAACTGCCCATTGGTGGGGACTATTCAGACTTACTGAAGTATCGTAGCAAAATAATAATGAGGATGGGTACATTATTTTTCCTAAATAAATTGGATTAAAAAGAGTTAAAAGCAATTCTCTAATAAATTTGTTTACATTTTCAGCAATGTTTTCATCCATTACACAACTGCTAGCTTTTCAAAAATTTAATGGCGATAATTATGGAACTTGGAAATTGAATATCAACATGATACTAGTAATAGATGATCCCTAATTCATTTTAACGGAGAAGTGTCCTCCATCCCCTAATCCCAATGAAAACTGAATAATTTAGGATGCATATGACAGATGGGTCAAAGCTAATGAGAAGGCTCGAGTTTATATCTTAGCCAGTATATTTGATGTATTGTCTAAGAAACACGAGAAGTTAGCTACTGAAAAAGAAATCACAGACTCTTTGCAAGGCCTTTTTGGACAACAGTCCACATCTGTCAACGGACTCCAGATTTACAAATCTTTATTGAAAAATAAAGTTTCAAAGGCAGAAGCAAATGTTGCTTCCACCTTAAAGGGGAAACCTCAGAAAGAATCGTCTTCTTGGAGTAAATCTAGCACTTCTTTCTCCAAGAATAGAGGTATTCAAAAGAAAAAGAAGAAAACTGGGAAGGGGAAGGCTTCAACTACACAGAAAGCTGATAAAGAAAAACCAAGTAAATTAGATTTACTGGTTATTGAAATATTTATAGTAGAGAATGAAGATTCTACTTGGATATTGGATTCAGGGGCCACTAATCATGTTTGTTTTTCTTTTTAGGAAACTAGTTCCTAGAGGCAACTTGAAGAAGATGAGATTACTCTCCAGGTTGGATCAGGGGAGTGTATCTCAGCAAAAGAAGTGGGAGCTGGTAAGTTAATTTTTGGAAATAGATATCTGCATTTAGAAAATGTTCTTGATGTACCTTACTATAAAAGAAATTTGATATCTATTTCCTGTTTGTTGGAAGATTTGTACAAAGTAAATTTTTGTCTTAATGAAGCATTCATTACAAAAAGAGGTATACAAATTTGTTCTACAAACTTAAAAAGTAACTTATATAAGTTAAAACCACCTAAATTTGAAGTTGTATATAATACAAAAATATTTAAAACAGCTGAAACTCAAAGAAAAAGGCAACACATTTCTCAAAGTACCTATTTTTGGCACTTGAGTCATGACCACATTAATCTCAATAGGATTGAGAGACTGACTAAAAGTTGTCTTCTATACAAGTTAGAAGATATCTCTTTACCGCCATGTGAGTCATATCTCGAAGAAAAAATGACAAAAAGATCTTTTTTTGGAAAATGTCTTCAAGCCAAAAAAACCTTACAGCTCGTGCATTCAGACCTCTGCGGACCGATGAGTGTTAAAGCACAAGGAGGTTATGAATATTTCATTAGCTTTATAGATGATTATTCAAGGTACATTTACATTTACCTAATTTATTTTAAGTTTGAAGCTCTTGAAAAGATCAAGGAATTTAAGACCGAGGTTGAGAAACTGTGAAACCAAGATCTCAATTTCCCTACTGAAGCAAGTAACTAAGGGAATTGACTAAATATAAGTTAAATCTTATATTAAAGAGAAGGAAAATTTCTAAATGTTGAAGAGATTTGCTTTGAGTAGCTTGAAGTTAAGCCTTGACTAGTGAAAATTTGGCTAAGTATGAAGTCAAAAAGAAACAATGCGTGTGGTGTTAGGAAACATTAAACGCATGAGATGAGGATGAGGCAGAGGTTTAAAGGAGTTAAGCATTGAAGCGAAGGCCAACCATGCGTAGAGATTATGAGGTTGGACGCATGTTGGTCGAAGCATTGGCAAGAGGCATTGCTAAAAGTTGCTCATGCGTTGAAGCTGCGTGAGCGGGAGCGAGAGAAGCTTGAGCATAAGGCGCTGGGTAGACGATCGCATAACAATGTGGGTAGCGCTGAGTGATGCATCAGATGATTATGTAGCTATAGGTGGCGCTAAACGATGTGAAGTGATGCACTAGACGATAAGCATAGAAGTTAAACGATATCGTTAAGACGATAGCATTAGATGATAGTCTAAACAATGAGTGGACACTAGACGATAAGCTTAGACGTTAGACGATGCATTAGGTGGGCATTTGGCAATAGATGCAAATGCTGGGTGATAGGGTTACACGATAAACATACACATTAGATGAAGGGTGTGATGCATTAGACGATAGGTGTCAGCGCTACATGATGGAGCTAAACAATAGACACAGGAGCCATGTGATAGGCTATGTGCTAAACGATGAGAGTCAGCCAGATCGTTAAGAGTGAGAGATACGTGATAGCAAGATTGTTAATAGCGAGAGATCACTATGCGATGGGACACAGGCACTAGACGATTGACAATGGTAAGAGAGCTGGATGATGAACGACAACAAGAGAGCTAGATGTTAAGCTACAGTGACAGATTCATTAGATGATGGAGTTGTGCGATGAAGTGAAAGAGCTACATGATGGACTAAACAATAGGCCAAGTGCTTAGGCGATGCTAAGGCTTGCATGACGCAAGGCTGATGAGCTCACCCAGAAAAATGGCTATACCGAGAGGTGGTTGGGCTTGAGTTAGTAGGAGCTGGACGAATAAAGTTTCATGCAAAGAAGACTTATGCATGAGGAAGACAACTAAAGTAGGTAAATGGCAAGAGAGTAGGCGGTAGCAAAGCATGGTGCAAACACTCCAAATTAGGAGGTGTCTTGCGTTGAAGCTTAGTAAAGTTGAGAAGGATCGGTTCCTTTGGCCTATGAATACCACTACATGGTGTTTCTTCAATTCATAACTCGAAATCCTCTTTAAAGAACGTTAGGAAGAGTATTAGAGGGTAGATTTGGAGGAGACTATACATTGTTCATGAAGGGCATGCATTGGTAGCAAGACCATGCGTTGATCAAGAAGTTCCAAGAGGACGAGATGCTGCCAGACAGTGAGGTATGGAAGTAGCATCAACTTGGGACGAGAAGTTCTTCCAGAATACTCGTGAGTTTTGAGTGATTCCAAAGCCACCTGAAAGCTCTGAGAGTCTAGTTTTTAGTGTAAGGCTGCTAGAGAAGAAGCTCCAAGGAATGGCTGCTAGAGAAGAAGCTCCAAGGAATCAGGCTAGTGAGTATGGAAAAAATAGTAGGGTCGAGCTTTCGGGTAAGCTTCGGCCAGTCTTGATATTTTGATGATTTTGGCCAAACCATGCAGAATTCTGAGCTAATATTTTAATGTAAGCTTTATGAGACATTTTAAAACATGTTTGTAGAAGGAAGTATCTCTAGATAAGGCTCGTAACTATAAGTAATCTAAGCTTGAAGTTGAATGTGGAATTTAGGGTTCAAAAGGGAGCCGAGAAAACCAAGGAACTTCTAAGAGAAAGGTTCCTATTTTACCAAGGTGAGTGGTACTTTCCTTTAAGTATTAAGTATATCTATTAGAGTAAATTGTATATGTTATGAATGAGTAATTAGCATAAGAATGAGATTATGTGTTCGGGATGATCATAGGGTCAATAAACCTAGTTTCTGAGCCCTAAGTGGAACCTCACGGGATGGTCAGGGATCGAGAGGTCTAGTTTCTGAGCCTGCGGGAGGAACCTTCTATAGGATGGTCAGAGGGCTGGCAGACCTAATTTCTTAGCCCATAAGCGGGGAGCTATGTGCACATAGGAAACAAATTGAATGCAAGAGACTAAGTGTTTATGATTAGTATCAGTTGACTATCTACCGTGAGTGTAGGTAGAGTTTGAGATCAGACTCATTCAAGGCTGAGGTTTGAGTATTAACCTCGTATTTGGGATATGCTTGTATTATTTATGAGTTGAAATAGACTCTAGAAGTTGCTTACCAGTCACTGTGCTTTGTGAAGCTCATTCTTTTCTTTCATGTTTTTCTTCCCAGGTATCGAAAGGTGAGGAATTCTAGAGTACAACTAAGGTCAACGTCTGCCATAGCCACAGTCACACATCCGAGTTTTAGAATTGTTATTGTAAACTTTGTAGTAAGCCTGAGAGTTGTATAAACATTGTACTAGCTGTAAGAAAATGAGTTGTTGTTTACATCCTTAGTTTAAAATTTACTTAGAGTTAAGAGGTTCAGATGGGTAGTAGGTATCAAAAATGGTTTGTATTTGTGGTCCTTCACGCCTCCCCTTAGGCTCAGGATGCGGGCTCGGGGTGGGGTGTGAAAAACCAATTAGGTAAATCTATTAGGTAAATCTATCAGGAGCAAAAGGTTTGAAAACTGAAAAGATCTATTTATGGATTGAAATAGGCATCCAGATTTTGGAATATAATATTTGATTTTGCGGTCAAATCTTATTGCTTTGAATAGAATGTTGATGAACCGTGTGTATACAAAAAGATCATCAACTCCACTGTAGCATTTCTAGTTTTGTATGTAGATGATATCCTACTTATTGGAAATAATGTAGGATACCTAACTTTCATTAAAAATTGGCTAGCAACCCAATTTTAGATGAAAGATCTGGGAGAAGCGCAATATGTTCTTGGGATTCAAATAGTTTGAACCTGAAAGAACAGAATGCTAGCCATGTCTCAAACATCTTATATAGATAAGGTATTATCTAGGATTAATATGCAGGATTCTAAAAGAGGTCTTTTACATTCTAGGAATGGAATACACTTGTAAAAGGCACAATGTCCTAAGACACCTCAAGAAGTTGAGGATATGAGACGGGTTCCCTATGCATCAGCAGTCGGAAGTCTGATCTATGCAATGCTATATACTCGTCCAGATATATGCTTTGCAGTAGGGATTGTCAGTAGGTATCAGTCCAATCCTGGTTATGAACATTGGACTGCTATTAAGAATATCCTCAAGTATCTCATGAGAACGAGGAACTACGTGCTCGTATATGAAAATAAGGATTTGATCCTTACGGGATATACTGATTCCAATTTTCAAACCAATATAGACTATAGGAGATCTACTTCACGATCGGTGTTCACTCTAAATGGAGGAGCAGTAGTATGGAGAAGTATTAATTAGAGCTGCAATGTAGACTCCACAATGGAAACAAAATATGTTGCTGCTTGTGAAGCAGCCAAGGAAGTAGTATGGCTTAGGAAGTTCCTAAATGATTTGGAAGTTGTTCCAGACATACTGCCAATCATTATAAATTGCGATAACAGTAGGGCAGTAGCGAACTCTAAATAACCTAGAAGCCATAAGTGTAGAAAACATATTGAGTACAAATATCATCTCATCAGAGAGATCATGTTAAGAGGAGACGTTATTGTGAGAAAAATAGCATCTGAGGACAATATTGTTGATCCATTTACTAAGGCCCTCTCAGCTAAGATTTTCGTGGGTCACCTTAAGAGTCTAGGACTAGGGGTAGAATAAATAGGGCAAGTGGGAGAAATTGTATGTATGGGATGCCCTGGTTTATTGTATATAGTTTTCTCTCACAGCACTCAACTTTGTTGTAACCCACTAGGAGTTTTAGTTGTTGGGTTGTATGTCCTAAAACTCGTAGTTTTGTAAACAGTAAACATATATGAAGTTTATTCAGACAAGTGTTGTTGATTGTTTAATAACTCTAAATTCAATAAACTACAAACCTTTGGCTATTGTTATGAATACTTAGACTTTATATGGAGACATAAACTAGATGAAGTTCGAGAAAAATAGCCTAAACCGTCTATAGTACTTGGATTAAGTTGGGTACCTATTTCTGAAGATACTATCGAATACGACCCGCTCTATGATTGTTACAAATGTTGTAAAGTGTCATAAATGATGTGATCAGTTTGTTCATGTAGAGAAATGTGAGAGGGGGTGTTCTAAATAATGAGATTGTGTAAGATAGACCACGAAATAATCACTTTTACGTATTAATACCGTTTACTATTAACATTGATTAATTTCACTTCTTGATAACCTAGATAACTTGATCTGAATCCTGAGCTGTCTATGAACTCCTGTTTATTTGCGATTGTCCCTTGATCTACATAGGTGAGGTTAAACCCAACATTGCTACTCAATATGTCTCCTATTTCAGGTATAAGACCAGGTAGATGGTTAGAGACATAGAATTTGCAAAATGGAATTCGCTCCTACCCATTTTAGGGATAATATAAAGGTTGTTCCCTGTTGATCCCGAGTCTTGAGCAAGGAATCCCATCCTCTCGTTGGCCTGAGAGGGAATGGATTTAGTGATTATGATCCTAAACAAATTATTCATTAGAGAGATAGTGGTACTTAAGGAGAAAAGATGTGACTCAGGGGTATTTTGGTATTTGACCTAGCTGAGGTCACGAACAACCTATGAAGGATCAACTTATTGATGACGGTTATCACTTTCACTGTGCATACATTCTTTATGTTCCATCACAAACCACATCACATCAAATCAACATCAACATCAATACCAAGTCAAGTTCAACTCCACGAAACAAGTTTCTCCGGAAGCCTCGTTCGAATACTAATCCTCCAAGAAGATTATCAAGCCCAAAGGTCGATCATCCAAGAAGATGAAAAAGCCCAAAGGCCGATCATCTAAGAAGATCAACAAGCCCAAAGCACGATCGTCCAAGAAGATCATCAAGCCCAAACTCCAATCATCCAAGAAGATCAAGAAGCCGAAAGATTGATTGTCCAAGAAGATCATCAATCTCAAAGGCCGATCATCCAAGAAGTTCTACAAGCCCAAAGGCTGATTATCGAAGAAGATCATCAAGCCCAAAGTCCGATCATCTAAGAAGATGAACAAACCCAAAGGTCGATCATCCAAGAAAATCAAAGCCTAAAGGCCGATCATTCAAGAAGATCAACCAGCTTAAAAACTATAGTTTATTTTGAAAGCATCAAAATATTATGTATTAGAGATGATATTCACTTTCCACAAAATTAATACAAATACAAAATTCAAATCCCACGAATTAAGTTTCTCTAGAAACCTCGTGCGAACAACTGCAACACCTTTTCTTTTTACTTGAAGCTCCAATTTATGCCTAATGGCAAAATTATGATAGTTTGGAGAAAACACTCCCATGGTGAAAAAAAATTGTCAAAATTTATAGATAAAAGATAAACCATGAAAATTTTAAAATATATTCAAAAGGCACATTTAATGGCTGTACTAAACCATCATCGAATTGAAATATAATAGGATTGTTTTAGGCTTCATTCTAGATCACTTTTAAGAGTGCTATAATTGATTATGAAAAAAAGTTAGTCGCTTTATGGGTTTGATAAAGTTGATTATGAATGAATGCGTTAAAAATCACTTTTAAAACACACGTTTTTTCTACATTTATTAAATTCAATCATACGAGCACTCAACAATTGGTTAACATATTTGATTTTTAAATAAAAAATAGTGGAAAACAGAAAAGAAAACATCATTTAGAACTTCAAAAATAAAATATCAATTTTGAGTTGTTAGTTTTATGTAAAGCTTTTTATTAAAAAGATTTCTAACAAATTCCGTGTTTTTATTATTTCTCTAAAATTATAAATGTTATTTTTAGCTTTTACGCGAAAATGTTACCTTCATTTTAATTGAAAAACAAATGCTATATAAAGAGGAAGCAATAGATGAAGATGGGCAAACATACAACAAAAATGATGTTGATTAATCCTTCAAATGTGTTTTTCGGACCTTGTGCTCTCATACTCTTTGAAAATAAGTAGATTATAGAAGAAAAAGAACACATTACTAATTATGAAGGAATAGTTAGAGTTGGAGTTACCCAAGTATAACGCTACAAAAAGAAAACAAAAAATTATCAACGAAATTGAAAAAGAGGAAAAAAAAACATGAGAAAGAAATAGAAAAGGAGAAAATAAACACGAGAAAGGAAGAGAAAAATATATAACCGAAGAAAATTATCAACGAAATTTATAGAGAAAATTTGATTTGATTTTAAATCAAATGTTGAAGATAAATCAAAATTTAAACGGTTTTCTTAAATGAATCTAGGATACCATTCATGTTAAGATGAAACTATTTTTTTTTTTAAATATGTAATACCACATTTGATACTAAACGATAGAAAAAAAGTTATTATTATTATTTTTTTATGTGTGATGCTAAAAAATAGGGGCCAAATAATTTTTTTTGATGATTTTAAACCTGAAATTATCTAATATATCTATATAATGTTACTCTCCCATAGCCCCTGTGTTAGATAGTATAATTTTATTATTGTTGTTAATTTTGCATTTATTTACTTTAGCATTGGAGATTAAATTTGAGCAACAATTCGAAGGTAGGAATAATTTTATTATTGTTGTTAATTTTGAATTTATTTATTTTCAATACTTTTGATTATTGTTTTTTTAATATATTTTCAATGCATATAGAATTATTATACCATAAAACTAAACTATATTTAAATTTAACAAAGGAGAAAAGTAAGGATAAACATACCAGAAATAAGAGAGATGAATACTGTAATGCCTGACATTATAAAATTAAGGCTAATTTGGCATAAATTTGGTATTTGAAGTCCCTTCAGTCCGTTAATTCTAAATTAATGGAGCCTCTTTGTTGGGTTTTCTAGATTGAAAATTTTCAATTTTTGTTAAATTTTTAAAATTGCCAATTAAATTTATTAAAATGTTGGAAAAAAGATTTCAATTAAAACCTTTATTTCGAGATTTTGGAATTTATTATTAGAAAGTTTTCCAAATCTTTTGCACTTTTAAATTGGAATGCCAATTTTTGGTAAAAGAGAAACTGTATTTGGAGTTAAAGGAAGATGCTAAATTTTATTTTATTTTTCCCTTTAATTTGTTGGCTTTTGTTTAAAAAAGATAAAAAGAAAGTAGTTTTTTTTTTATTATTTTATTATTTTTTAAGAAAAGCCCTAGCCCCCATCTGGTTCCCCCTCCGCCTCTCTCCCTTCACGTGAACCTACCTTCCTTGAGATTTGCTTCAATTGGCTAACACACCCACACTTGGGCATAGAGCAGATACTAACCTAACTTGCGATTTTTGGCACTAGATGTGAGTTACCCACTTCCTAACACCACCAAATATGTATGATTAAGTCTATTCAGACACTAACTAGTAAGGATTCGGAATAGTTTTGGAAATATTTGAAACCTCGTAGCGAAATCCAAGTCTGTTCTAGTGAGTTTTAGGCTTTAGAACTCTGTTTAGACCCTTTCAAATTAAATTTAGATGATGTAATTTAGTCTTTAACTCATGGGTACTTGTTTTTTGTAGTTTAAGCTTCATTTCAGGTGTTTTAGATTGAGGCACTAAAATAAATACTCCTATTAATAACTTTTCTTTATGGCGTTTATTGAAATTCCCTATAAAAAAAAGAGAGGGAAAACGAAAAAGCAAAAAAAAAAAAAAAAAAAACTGGAAAGCTCAATTCCCTTTAGTGTGTGCACTAAGATTTTAGGTCTGAATCCATCTTTCCCTCAACCTCTCTCATTGACACTTCCATTTCTCCCATCAGCCGCAATGGTTGAAGCCTGTGCATCTTCAAGCCTGTGCATCTTCATCCGCCGAGCACTGCTGCCGTATAGTTCTATTCACCAACTTGTGCAATTTCCTCGTCGGTCTGCTGTGCACTTTGTCCAGCCCACCTGTTCGCAAGTCAAAACTCTGGTTCTTCTTTTCAGCAACATGGTGAGTTGTTTTGTGGCTTATTTGTAGTTTAGATCTCGATTTTCCGCTCACATTCAATCTTTTGGCTTTAAACATGGGGTTGTTTCAATATTTTGGCTCTAAAAATCCTTCTCCATTTCTTCTTTTCATATGCCTCTTCGTATCCTAATCTCCAATTTCTCTGTATTCCTCTTCACCATGGCCCTAATTCCCCTCTAGTTCTAGTTTTAAAAAAAATTTGTTGTGGTCTGTTAAAAAATAATTTCTTACGGTCTCAATCCTGTTGGGGTTGATGCCCTAAATCTGGTAGGGTTCTATAGTTTGTAAACCTTGTATGAAGAAACTTGTATGTGATTAATAATATTTGATACTTTATTCACATTTTTTATGAACTTTGATATTTTAGTTCCATTAACCACAAACCAATAGACTAACATCCATGGTTATCGTTGTAACTTAAACATGTATGTGGAGACATACAGATGGATCATGTTTAAGTGATAACCTAAATGGTCTATAGTATATGGATAAGGCTGGGTACCTTATCCCCTCGTAACACTGAGACGGAGATGACCCTCGTGCCCGCCCTTGTGCATAAGCCTACTTGTGTTAGTGTTACAAATGTTGTAAAGTGCTATAAATGATCTGATCCTGATTATTCATGTATTAGACACAGCGGGCGGATATTTTATACAAAGAGTGTGTAAGACCGGAACCCCGAAACTGCTTTGAAGTCTCATGGGTCTAACCGAAACCGCTTCACTATAGAGATTTTCATAATCCGCATAATAGCACCACCTGCACCACTATTGTGACCGATCACTTATCCTTGAGGTGGACGTTCGTGAAAGCTGTGCGCCGTCATGAGATAAGATCCATTTTATTGTGAATCGGGAGAGTGACTTGATCAGCACAACTTCAACAAGCCTACCATTTTGGGATTCTTCGGGATTGGCCAAGATGGGAACTTAGCCACACAAGATGAAATTCACTCCTTGCCTGAAGCAGGGGTAAGTAGATAAATTGCTCCCTTAAGGGCTGATTCCAGGTTTTGAACAATGTGGCGCCACACCCTCTCCTGGCCTGAGAGGGGTTCAGTCATTGTGGGACTCTGATCTATTGTTTATTAGAGGGATTAGTGGTACTTAAGAAGTTAGATGTAACTACAAGAGCAAAATGGCAATTTGGCCCAACTGTACTTACGAGCAATTTATGAAAGGACATCATACTGGTTATTGGTTATATCCAATGGACACAGAAACATATCTGTAGTGCAAAAAGTGTAGCTATCGGTCTTTAGTAGAGTGCCCGACAGTTAACGGATGGTGGATATTGTAATTAAAGCGCTTAATTAATTATTCACGTACCATTCGATCTTCAAGCTATAGGTCCATAAGGTCCCGTTGGTAGCTCAAAAGAATTTAGTTGAGAATCAGTTTTTAGGTTAATTTGAATTATTCAAATTAATAAGAGAGAATTTAATTATAGATGATATAATTAAATTATTTCAATTATATATGATATAATTGATATAATGTATTTGTTACATTACAGTTTAATTGGAGGAGATTCATAGTTGTTAAATTTAATATAAATATTTATATTAAATGCCATAAAATAGAGAAAAAGAACTATAGTTTATATTGTATATGATGCAATATTAAAACTATAGGCTATAAATATACTATGATAAGTTGGTTATCATATTTATTTATATTATTAATTATTTGGATAAGGAGCTTTCACAATAAAACTAACAACATAATATGGACATTTTGTTTGTGAAGTTTCTAGACGATATTTTCAAAGCAACATTAATTTTTATGAATAAGTAATAAATAACTTAAATGATTTTTAATTGCAATTTGTGCATTTAGGATCCACAAGTAGCGTCTTAATGTTTTCCTCTCGGGTCCTCAATGATTGCAACACCTCTTCTTTTCACTTGAAGCTCCAATTTATGCCTAATGGCAAAATTCTGATAGTTTGGAGAAAACACTCCAATAATGAATGAAAATTGCCAAAATTTACAGATAAGTGATAAACCATGATAATTTTAAAATGTATTCAAAAGACATATCTAATGGTTATTCTAAGCCATCATCGAATGCAAATATAATAGAATTGTTTTAGGCTTCAATTTAGACCACTTTTAAGAGTGCTAGAATTGATTATGAAAAACAGTTAGTCGTTTTATGGGTTTGATAAAGGTATTAAAAATCACCTTTCAAATACACGTTGATTCTCACATTTAGTAAATTCAATCACACAAGCATTCAACAAGTGGTTAACATATTTGATTTTTTAAATAAAAAATAATGGAAAACAAAAAAGAAAACATCATTTAGAAACTTCAAAAATAAAATGTCAATTTTGAGTTAGTTTTATTGTAAAGCTTTTTACAACAAGATTTCTAACAAATTCCATGTTTTTGTTGTTTCTCTAAAATTAAAAATGTTATTTTTAGCTTTTACGCCAACATGTTACCTTCATTTTAATTGAAAAAAAAATGCTATATAAAGAGGAAGCAATAGAAGAAGATGGACAAACATACAACAAAAATGATGTTGCTTAATCCTTCAAATGTATTTTTCGGAGCTTGTATTCTCATACTCCTTGGGATGCATTGTACAATCTATCAAACAGATGCTAGAAATGTTGTTGTAGTCGATCAAGACTATGTAGCTCCACCTTTCAGCTTAGGAATACTATCAAAAGAGGGACGGATTCCTCCGCCTGGACCGAGTCAAAGAACTTCAGATAATCCACCTCCCTTACCACATTTTCCACCCGTTATTTTACATAAGGAATCTAGGATCAACTTTGGAATATTACCAAAAGGCGTGCATATTGCTCCATCTGGGCCAAGTAAAGAAACTTCAGAGTATCCACCGCCTCCACCTCATTCTCCTTCTATTATTTTAAAGAAAGAATCTAAGTTTAATTTTGTCATATATCCTCGAACACCTGTTCCACCATCTACTGGAAATGGAAGAGTGCCATTATGAGTACGTCGTCAGCCCTGTTGTCGCAGTACCCCTCAATTCAGAGTTCTTGTTACTGCTTTTACTACAAAGTTGTGACGTTATATTTTAAGTCATCCTCCTTCAATTTAATCAATATGAAAAACGGGGGTCTACAAGTTTATGAAAAAGAATATATATTGTGAAAGGGGTAATTTCAATAATTGTAATTTTTATCTATTTTAATTGTATCTCCTTTTAATATTTTATAATTCTTAAGCTATGACGAAATAATTATGGTTTCTTAATCTACTAAGAATAAAGAAATAAAGGTAATAAATCACAATAAATGAGTGTATTTTATTATCATATTTTTCAATTGTAATACCTTGGAATTTTTCTGGCTTTCTTAATGAATCATTGTTGAATGATTATATATTAATAAAATAAATTACTAAAATCATTTTTTCTTCAAGATATTTATATCGTGATAACTTCTTTCTAAATTATTTTGAATAATATATAATGTAAGATATGGACAAAATAAGAGAAATTCAATCATTGATTGTTGGAAAAAAACTATAACGCTTGTATATGTTAAGAGAAAATAATGACTAATAAATAATCGAATCAATTTGAGTGTAAGCAACTTTTCAATTAATAATTATTATTTATTTATATTTAACGAAGTTAGGAGTCTGCGCGATGGAATAACAAAAATTGATGACTTAGCCTTGATCGAGGATTATATGCCAAAATCAATCTGACGACATGTTGTAAGTTGACTATTTGCATCCTCCCGTGAAGTGTGTATGTTCTAAATAATTATATATATCAGATACGTATACATGGCAACTTATATAACCATCTGAATGTGATTGGAAACAAATATAATGAGGAGTGGCATAACAAATGAAAAGTTTTTCTTGAAGTTATTAGCATCTGTTAGACAAGAAACCCTAACTTACTTACAATGATCTTTTAGATTTGTAAGATTAATATTTAAACCAATATTAAATTTTTTTTAGATGATTTTGAAATTAACCCCTTAATTTATTGTGTTGAAAAATTCAGCATTTGTTATTCAACTAGTCTAATCTAAAATAAAAAACGTCTAAATTATGATACACAACTAATCATCAAATTTAAATTTCACACATAATTATAACAAGGTAAAGAATGATAGAAGGAGATCACAACGTAGGTGGAGGGTTGAGATTCCTTTTTAACATGACAAAGCTCATAAATTATTTAATACTCGATTTGTTTTAGCATATAAAAAAAGAAATAGATTACAAAAGATAAAAAACAATGGACTAATTATGGAGAGAATAATTGACTGTGATAATGCGGAATAAAAGAAGAACAAAAGATTATTAACAAATTAAAAAGAGAAAAATAGGCAATGAAGAAGAAAGAGGAGATATCGATGAATATTTGAGTTAAGGATTGAATTTAACCGTATGAAAATTTGATGATGTTAATCAAATCTTGAAAATAATAAGGCCTGAGAGAGGAAGGTAAACGTGAGCGGCAGGATTGAGATTCTTTTTCAATGACAAAACTCATAACCTATTTACTACTCAATTGTTTTAGCATATGAAAATAAATAGACTTATAGAAGAAAAAATAATCACCCCTTTGACTAATTATTTAGGAAATAGTTGTGAGTTGGGTTTAAAGCCTAGGGTATAACGCTTCCAAAGAAGAAAACAAAAATTATTAACGAAATTGATTGATAAAAGAAAACATGAGAAAGAAAGTAGAAAAGAGGAAAGAAACAATGAAAGAAAGAAGAGAGAAAAGAGATACACGGAAGAAAGTTCCGAAGCCTAATTGAATTAAATTTTTATAGAGAAATTTTTGATTTGGTTTAAAATCAAAAATGTGTTGATGAATAAATCAAATATTAAACTGTTTTATTAAATGAATCTAGGATACATTCATGTTGAAGATAAACCAATTTTTTAAAAATCGATGTGAATCACATTCACATTTGATGCTAAACATAGGAAAAAAGTTATTTTTTTTTATTGTGATTGGCTAAAAAATAGGCAAAGATAATTTATTTGATGATTTTAAACCTGAAGAAGTTATCTTAATATATTTCTATATAAGTCAAATCCACTATAAAAGAAACAAAATAGAAACCAATAATGTTACTCTCCATACCCTGCATTACGATAGTAAAATAAGATGACGTGAAAAGTGAGTAAATAACATTGGAGAATAAATTTTAGCTAACAATTCAAAGATAGAATTAGTTATTATTGTTTGTTAATGTTTTGCATTTAATCTTATGTTTTATTTGTAAAACCGTAAACCCTAATTCAGAAAGAAGGGAAAATAAAATACACTGGGAAAATAAAGGAAAATATTATGAAAAATATCAAATTAAATTAAGCAGCAAGTTGGGGATGAAATTTAGGGAAAAAATCTTGATAATTAAGAAATTTATTAATAATTAATCCAACAATAGAAGATATAACTATGGAATAAGTAAGCAGAAATAGGGGAAGATTAATAAGGGAAGTTGGAAGCTAGCGATTTCGCTAGGCGCGTTTGTCCTCGAATTCGCTAGCTTCCAATTAGTTTCTCTTTCTCATCGGTTAATTCTTCAATTAATAAGAAAGGCGGCGCCTTTCTTTGTTTTTTTAGGTTTTTCTAAATTGAAAAATTTTTAATTT
>NC_052351.1:51643309-51652237 GCF_009727055.1 Benincasa hispida
CATCAAATAGAGAAATCTATAGCGATGTGCAATTTGCGTATTGGGATAATATAGAAAAAAAAAAAAAAACCCGCCGTGCTGCGGTCGATGAGCTATTTATTTATATTTATTTGCATTAGAGCGATAAGGCGTATCCCCAGCACTATACGATGAGCTAAATGAGGATGCGACAGCTCAACGCGCTAGGCATGCGCGAGATCGCTGAAGCGAGATCGTTTACCTGGATGCTTCTGTGAAATTGATGAAATAATAGTATAATGATGGTGGTTATCGCGATTGTAGCATGCAAGTTTTTATCTAGCCAAAATCCAAGTAGATAATTCTATAGGCGTTGTTTTGATAAGCCGGGTCGAAACACAGGGACTATCATACAAGAATTTTGGGCTTTAAATGTCGTTGAAAAAAAGTAAAAAAGTCGGATGTATAGGATGTTGGTTTGTTATTTTTTTTTAGAAAACGGATTCTTTAATATTGGTTTTAAATCGATAAAATGTTAAAGGTACCTTTAATGATGGTAGTTAAAAGCAATATTAAGACCACTTAATTTTCCCTCTTCAGTCTCCCTATTTTCTATCCCCCTCCCCACCTTTTTTTTTTCATCTTTCCTTCTTTACGTCTCCCATATTTCTTTTTCCTCTTATTCTCGCACCTTCCCTCTTCAGACCCTCTTGCTTTCTCCACATTCTATCTCCCAAACCCTTGCCAATGGGTAGCGTAACCTACGCCGTCGTATCAACCCGTGCAGGTTTCTGTCATGGTGTATGATCGCACTCTCCAGGTCATGTTCGTCATGGCCAACCCAGCTGCCACCCCCAATCGGCGAGATCGAAGTCGTCGGAATCCGTGTGGCTGATCGTTCGTCGTTTCATCTGAAGTTCGTTCTTCGTCATTACGTCTAGATCAGGTATGCTCTTCTTTCTCTTCCTCTCTTAAGCTCACCACATTTGTTCTTATGGTTGATGCCGTCTCAATTGTTGATGAAATGATTCAATGAATAGCTCCGCTGCAGTTTCACTTGAAATATGTCCATTAGCTTCCTAGATTGGGCCTTTTTATTTGTCTATGGCCTGCTGAAACTGTGGATTTGATTAATGAGTTTTTTTGGGGTTGTATAGTGATTTCATTTATTGAAGTAATTGACAAGAATGGCAGTTGCCAAGAAGTGCTCTCTCCATTCGTTGGTTTGCGTGAGCAAAGAGCAGTGAAAGAAAAATATTGAGCACCAAGGCGTGGGTAAGAGCGATTCGTGTAGCAGAATGGGTAGCGCGCTACACATGAGGTAGGCGATCGTGTAAGGTGGGTACTTGACTGATCGTTATGTACATGGCGGGAAGCTAAATGATGAGCGTAGCGCGATTGTATAGCAATGTGTGGAGGCTAGAACGTATGCCTAGATAATCATTGTAGATATGCGCGGGCGCTGGACGATCGTATAGCAGATGCGCGGGCGCTAAGCGATAGACTACACAATAGCGCTACGCGATGAGCATGAGCACTAGATGATAGCCGTGCTGCACTAGATGATGAGTAGATGCACTAATCCGTGTGCTGCCGTTCATTGTTCGATCTGAAGTCCAGATCTGAAGATCTGAAGTTCGCCGTTCATCGTTTGTCAAGATTAGTATGCTCTTCTTCTCTTTCCTCTCTTAAACTCACAAAATTTTTTGTTCTTATGTTACGCCTCTCAACTGTTTGTGTAAATGTCTTAATGAAAGCCACCTGCATTTTCACTTCAATATGTCTCTCTGCTCCTAGATTTGGGCCTACTTTTTATTTGTCTATGGCCTTTGAAATTCGATTTGATTAATGGTTTTTTTGTATATGATACATTTGTTGAAGTATTGGCAAGAGGCGTTGCCAAGAGTTGCTCCTGCGTTGGGTATGCGTGAGTAAGAGCAGTGAAAGCGAAATATTTAGTGTAAGGCGCTGGGTAGACGATCACGTAGCAAATAGGTAGCGCTACACGATGAGGTAGGCGATCGTGTAGGCGGGCGCTGGACGATCGTGTAGCAATGTAGGGAGCTAAATGATGAGGTAGACGATCATATATAAGATGCACGGAGCTAAGCAATACGCTAGACGAACGTATAGATATGCGCGGGCGCTAGATGATCGTGTAGCGAGCGCTGGACAATCGTATAGTAGATGCGCGGGCACTGGATGATCGTATAATAGATGTACAGGTGCTAAGCATTAGACTACACGATGGTGCTACGCGATGGGCATGAGCGCTAATGAGCAGACACGCTACACGATAGGTGGAATGCTAAGCGATTGGCGATGACGTTAAGCGATGGCAAATGGGTTAGATGATAAGGCGTTAGCGCAAAACGATGGGTGTGGCAGCTAAACAATAGCCTATGAGCGAGATCGTTTACTAAATGATTGAGCTACACGATGGGCTGTTGGAGCTAAGTGATATATGCAAGAACTAAACGATTGATTGGCTTGAGAACATATGTGCATTATGCTAATTAAATACACTAAAAGAATGTTTGACTCAGTTTTAATAAGTTTTAGTTGATGAATCACAGTTTGAAAAAGAAGATTATCTCATTTATTCAACTATTGAGTTTTCTTGTTTTGCAGGTGCAACAAATGAGTAAAGAATTGGTATCGCAACCTCTTTATGCTTTTTCTTGGGGAACTCTAGTAAAGAATTTGCCTTGAATGTATCATTTATACACATTCCTAATAAACACGGTTAGCTGAATATGAATTTTAATCACATTTTCACTTTCAATCCTTTGCCTTAAACCTTTTTTGTTTGTGATCCTTTGAACAACAGTGGTCAGACAAAGATGCCTATAACCAGACACTGCTGAAGCTGGAGGGGTCTGTTTAAGAAGAATTATGAAGGGTTCCATACTTACCAAGTTGAGAAGGACAGTAAACTCATAATATTTGTACAATCATAATGCTTGTATTACTTGTAATTTGTATTTTCAAGGGCTGAATATTATTGTACAACCTTTTAAATTATAATTTTATAGCAGAATTTGTGGATTAAATGTAATAGATTTGCAATCCATACATAAATAATATGTCATAGCCACAACATTTGATGATGACGTGTCATGTTATACTTTTTGACCAAAAAAATGGATTCGACAACGGAATTTAAAAAAAGGGACAATAATTGATCAAACGGACAAATTTTGAGCTTTAATGTCGGTTGGAACCGACATTAAAGGGCTTTAATGTCAGTTGATAATTCATTAAAGGGCTTTAATGTCAGTTGCAACCGACATTAAAGACAAAGTTATTAAAGCACTTTAATGTCGGTTTAAAACCGACATTAAAGACAACCGACATTAAAGCCTTTTAATGGCGGTTTAAAACCGACATTAAAGCCCAAAATTCTTCTAGTGTATAGAGACAGTATGCGACGGTGAATTCTGATTCCTTTGCGGTGACAAATAAAACAATGAGTCTGTTGGTATGTTTGTTTAATATATAAATCCGATGCGGTGGAATTGAGAAAAGAGTTAATAACAACGAAAGTTACAATAAGTATGCAGGGAACGGGTTGAGAAGGGATTTAGCTAACACTTCCTAAGATTGCGTTCAAGTTATGTGATTAGGCTACGCACATACAATAGCAGGTCATCTCTCAATGCAAATGCTATATAGCTCCTTGTTTTAGGATGCATGTGATGTATACGATGATGTCTATAGGACTTACGTCTAAGCCTCTATTCTTGTCTATGCAATGATGAATGACACGCACATACACAAGGCGACCACATACTACCATAACCTATTTCTAGGGTGCATGTGATGCATGTTAGCAAACAGAACTTATCTCTAAGTTTCTATCTCTTGCTTATGCAGTTCTAATCTAACTTTCTCAAGCCTATATTCTAACCTAGCTTTCTCAAGTCTAGGTTCTTTCTTTAGACTCTCTCTCGAGTAGCTCTAAAGGGGTGATGGACACATACATAAGTCAAGATGATCGTATAAAATGAAGATCTTAGGTCATGCTAGCTAAGTGCTTCTCAACCCCATTCAGAAGTTTAGTTACTCATGCGTAATGTAAAGAGAGTGAATAGATGTAGAGATGCAATTTCCATTTTATAAATGAAATCGGAATATGGACAATGGAAAGTAAGGATAGGGAGCTTGGTAGCAATGTCTTGCTTCCCAAGGTTTTTACACTGTTTCTTTCTTTACTCTGCCCAAAAGAATATTCTTGCTTTCGCAAGAGTCGGTCCTCTCTCTGTTCTCAACGCTTCCCGACACTCTTTCGAGCTCACCGGGAATGATCTTCCAACGTCGTCTCTCTTCCTTCGCCTCCACCTTCTAACTATATAGAAATTACAAGCTACGACAATCTATGTATATGACGGGAAAGAACTCTAAAATTCTAAAACGGCTAAACTAGAGCGAAACTGAACGGAACTTCTTCAACGAAGGTGGCCTTCGGTATTTATAGAGCTTCAAGATGAAGGGCTTTTCTCTCAAATGATTGCACTGATGGGATGTCATTAAATCTCTATCTGGTGCGCCGATCACCGAAAAATTGATGTACTTGCTACAGTGTGTTGTTAATGGCTTGTCAACTAAATTCGGATTCTATCATCATCAGCTTTCTGTCCCATCATGATTTATTAAGCTTTCACCTTGATGCGTCGTCTCTATGCGGCCACCTTCTTGAGCAGATTTTCGCGAATGCATACGATCGCATAGTTTTGCGATTGCAATCTTCTAATGCGCTCGAACTCTGAATTCCTTGGATCATAATTCTGCCTTGCGCCAATGCATTTTCATGTACAAAATACATAAATTAGCTGCTTTAATGCTTCCAGGGCACAAAATACAATTTTACATATTTTTACCATCGCAATCCTACATTATTTTACATCTTTGCGTTGTAATAACATGCGTTTCTGCCCGTTATTACACCCCCAAATTTAAAACAATGCTTGTTCTCAAGCATAAACTAAAGATTTCCTCTAGAGAGTCAGCCGCCTTTTTCTTTCCTAGATTTCTCGAGGTGCCTTATTCAAATCTTATGAACTAAAATCTCCTTAATTCCTATCTTGGTCTTTTCTTAAAATATTTCTAAAATTTAGGAACCATAAGTTTAACCTTCAAAAAGACTTTACATACTTCCAGGCATCGCATGATTTATTTCAAAAAAAAAAACTTTTTTTTTTTCAACTAGGGTGTTTTCAAATGATTTTTTTATCCTTGCGTAGTTTAGATATTTTTTCTATGACCTTGCGCTGATCCGAGTTCCTAGCCTTTGCTTTGGCTTACCCCCACGGGTATCATGCGGACATCCAACTACGAGCAAGGTGCTCTTCCTCAGACTAAACTCATGCCCATTTGGCAGTGGAGTTGCAATCATTTTATTTATGCGATGATCACGATNAGAAAATAATGATAACATTAATGAATCACTTTGAGTGTACAACTTTTCAATTATATTATTATTTATTTATTTTAACAAGTTGGAGTGGGTGGATCAAAATTTATGACTTCTTGATCGAGGATTTATGCCAAAATCAATTGAGACATGTTTAAGTTGACTATCATCCTCCCATGATGTTGTTTGTTTATTATATATCAGATAGTATAATGGCAACTTTATACCATTAATGTGATGGAAACAATATATAGATGGCATACAAATGAAAAGTTTTTCTTAATTTTACACTGTTAGACAAAAACCCTAAAACTTACTTACAATGTTCTTCTTAATTTTAAATTATATTTCAAACAAATATAATTTTTTTTAGATGATTTGATTAACACCTTAATTTATTTGGTTTGAAAAATTCACAATTTGTTATTCAACTTAGTCTAAATCTAAAATCAAAACTCTATGTACACAACTAATCAAATTTAATTTCACACCATAATTATAAAAGGTAAAGAATGATAAGAGAGGAAGATAAACGTAGGTGGAGGGTTGAGATTCCTTTTTAATGACAAAGCTCATAAATATTTAATACTCGATTGTTTTAGCATATAAAAAGAAATAGATTACAAAAGAAAAAAAACATCGGACTAATTATGGAAGAATAATTGGACTTGATAATGCGGCAAAAAGAAAACAAAAGATTATTAACAAAATAAAAAAGAGAAAAATAGCATGAGAAAGAAAAAGAGAGATAATCGATGAATATTTGGAGTGTAAGGATTGAATTTACCGAGAAAATTTGATTTGATCTTAAATCAAATCTTGAAAATAAAAGGCTGAGAGAGGAAGGTAAACGTGAGCGGAGGATTGAGATTCTTTTTCAATGACAAAACTCATAAATATTTACTACTCAATTGTTTTAGCATATGAAAATAAATAGATTATAGAAGAAAAATAACACCTGACTAATTATTTAGGAATAGTTGGAGTTGGAGTTAAAGACCTAGGTATAACGCTTCCAAAAGAAAACAAAAATTATTAACGAAATTGAAATTGATAAAAAAACATGAGAAAGAAATAGAAAAGGAGGAAAGAAACATGAGAAAGGAAGAGAGAAAGAGATAACGGAAGAAAATTCGAAGCCTAATTATTAAATTTATAGAGAAAATTTGATTTGGTTTTAAATCAAATGTTGATGATAAATCAAAATTTAAACTGTTTTATTAAATGAATCTAGGATACCATTCATGTTGAGATGAAACCAATTTTTAAAAAATATGTAATACATTCACGTTTGATGCTAAACATAGGAAAAAAGTTATTTTTTTTTATGTGATGCTAAAAAATAGGGGCAAAATAATTTATTTGATGATTTTAAACCTGAGATTATCTAATATATCTATATAATCATCCACTAAAAAGAACAAAATAGAAACCAAATGTTACTCTCCCATACCCTGCATTAGATAGTATAGATGACGTGAGTGAGAAATAACATTGGAGAATAAATTTTAGCAACAATTCAAAGATAGAATTATTATTATTGTTGTTAATTTTGCATTTATTTATGTTTTATTGTAAAACCGTAACCCTAATTCAGAAAGAAGGGAAAAATAAAATACTGGAAATAAAGGAAAATATAATGAAAAATATAAATTAAATTAAGAGCAAGTTGGATGAAATTTAGGGAAAAATTTGATAATTAAGAAATTTATTAATAATTATCCAACAATAGAAGATATAACTATGAATAAGTAAGCAGAATAGGGGAAGATTAATAAGGGAGTTGGAAGCTAGCGATTTCGCTAGCTTTGTCCCTCGAATTCGCTAGCTTCCAATTAGTTTCTTCAGTCGGTTAATTCTAAATTAATAGAGCCTCTTTGTTAGGTTTTCTAAATTGAAAATTTTTAATTTCTGTTAAATTTTTAAAGTTGCCAAATTAAATTTATTAAAATGTTGGAAAAAATATTTTATGTGAAAGTTTCCAAATCTTTTGCACTTTTAAATTGGAATGCAAATTTTAGAAATTGTATTTGGAGCTAAAGGAAGATGCTAAATTTTATTTTATTTTTCACTTTAATTTGTTGGCTTTTGTTTTAAAAAGAAAAAAACAGAAAGGAGTGTGTGTGTTTTTTTAAAAGAAAAGCCCTAGCCCCCATCTGGTTTTCCCTCCCCCTCTTTCTCTCTTCACGTGAACCTACCTTCATTGCGATTTGCTTTAATTGGCTAACACACCCACACTCGGGCATAGAGCAGATGCTAACCCACACATCTTTTAACGACTCGACACTTAACCATTATTTTTTGGTACTAGATGTGAGTTACCCACTTCCTAACACCACCAAATATGTAGGATTAAGTCTATTCGGACACCAACTAGTAGGGATTCAGAATAGTTTTGGAAATATTTGAAACCTCTTAATGAAATCCAAGCATATTCTGGTGAGTTTTAGGCTTTAGAACTCTGTTTAACCCTTTTGAATTAAATTTAGATGAAGTAATTTAGTCTTTAACTCATGGGTACTCCTTGTTGTAGTTTAGGCTTCATTTGAGGTGTTTCAGATTGAGGCACTACAACAAATACTTCTATTAATAACTTTTTTTATGGCGTTTATTGGAATGCCTATAAAAAAAGAGAGAGAAAATGAAAAAGCAAAAAAAAAAAAAAAATATCTTTCTGCATTCCATCAAATTATCTTTTCATAAGGTAACATGTGTTAAAAAATTTTAGGGAAAGCTCAACCTTTCCCATAACCTCTCTCATCGACACTTCCATTTCTATCCCATCATGAATAAGCGTTTCTACGATGCGGTCGTCTCTAGGCCCTTCTTGACAGATTTTCGACGAATGCATACGATCGCTAGAATTTTGCGATTGCGAATCGTTTCTAATGCGCTCGAAACTGCTGAAGTCCTCTGATCATAATTCTGCTTGCGGCCAATGCATTGGTTCATGTACAAAAATACATTAAATTAAGCGCTTTATCTTCCAGGGCACAAAAATACAATTTACATTATTCTTTACCATCGCAAATCCTAACATTATTTTACTTCTTTGCGTTGTTAATAACATGCGTTTCTGCCGTTATTACACCCCCAAAATTTAAAACAATTGCTTGTTCTCAAGCATAAACTAAGATTCTCTAGAGGAGTCAGCCGCTTTTTTCTTTCCTAGATTTCTCGAGGTGGCCTTTATTCCAATCTTATTGAACTAAAAATCTCCTTAATCCTATCTTGTGGCTCTTTTCTTTAAATATTACATGATAAACTTAGGGAATCCATATTAGTTTAAACCTTTCAGAGCAAAAGACCTTACTACTACTTTCCAGGCATCAGCATGATTTATCATTCAAAAAAAAACTTTTTTTCTTTCAACTATAGGGATGTTTTCAAATGATTTTTTTAGTTCCCTTTGCGATTAGTTTAGATATTTTTTCTAATGACCTTGGCTGATCCGAGTTCCTAGCCTTTCTTTGGCTTACCCCCAACGGCGTTTATCATGCGGGACATTCCAAAACACGAGCAAAGTGCTTCTTCCTCAACTAAAACTCATGCCCATT
>NC_052351.1:51659077-51671960 GCF_009727055.1 Benincasa hispida
AGTGGAGTTGCAATCATTTTATTTATGCGATGATCACGATTCCTACCTTCATTTTGGCTTGCCCCCACGGGTGTCATGCGAACATCTAACTACGAGTAGGATCTGATCACAACATTATGATTTTTTTTTTTGAAAATAAATACTGCACGTCCAAATTTAAACGTAACAACGTCTTCATTGCTGAAAGATTGAAAGAATTCATGCGATACTTTTAGGAGGTTTCGTAAAAGTCAGTTTGATTCTCCCTTGTGTACATCAATTTGAACGCGACCAGTCAATAGGAATGGTCATCCCTGAAGTCTGCCGGTAAAATGAATTTGTCAATTGAGACCGTGACATCCTTTATCTCTCCCTCGGGGTGTACTCGGGATCTTTCCACAAGCAGAAGAGTCTCTGTCGTGGGTGTTAGTTTTCCCATATTCAATCATTTGAAAATTGATAGCGGCATTAAGTTTATACTTGCCCCAAGATCGCATAGTGCTTGACCAATGTAGACCCCTCCAATTGAGCAGGGTATCGTGAAGCTTTCTGGGTCGCACATTTTTTGTGGGATCATAGTATTTAACCTTTGCGTTACTGCCACTGTAGCGATCTTTTCTTCATCATTCGGTTTCTTTTTCAATCTTTGCGGGAATGGTGGTAGTTGTACTTCTTCTGTCTCGTATTCTAGAGACTTGTAGGTGGATGCAACTTCTGGGTTCATCTTATCGGGCTTTTCTGCATCATATGTTAACGGGTTCTTGGCTTTCACCGCATTCGGGTTGGTAATGATGGGCTCTTCCCCTTCTTCTGTTTACGTTTTTTCGCTTAGCAAGGAGACTGCTAGGCATTGTTCCTTTCCTGTATCCCCAGAGTTGCGAGGGAGCTCTGTTGAGCTTGGCAACGCTCTTGCGGTCTACTTTTGAGCTCGCCCGCAATCTGTTCTATCTGAATTTTGAGATTGCGGATTGAAGTCGCCTGATTATGGAGTATTGTTTCATTTTTCTCAATATATTGCTTCAGTAAACTCTCCAGAGATGAAGATTGTGATGCCTGCGAACTATTGGCTTGATTTAGAATTTGACCGTTAAATCGTGGGAAGAATCCTGATAGCCCTTCTTTTTGCGCCATAGGTTGATAGCTTTGTTGTTGATTTTTCCACACGAAATTGGGGTGGTTTTTCCACCCAGGGTTGTACGTATTAGAGAAAGGGTTATTCTTTTATGAAGCATACTGACTGCGGATTCCTTGGGCATTCTTTAAACGGATGTGCTTTTCCAAAGGTGAC
This sequence comes from Benincasa hispida, assembly GCF_009727055.1. Classification (NCBI taxonomy): domain Eukaryota; kingdom Viridiplantae; phylum Streptophyta; class Magnoliopsida; order Cucurbitales; family Cucurbitaceae; genus Benincasa; species Benincasa hispida. The sequence goes on from NC_052351.1 coordinate 51,660,345, forward strand.
ACAACTCGTGGTCGTTTGAGCGATTGTGTTGACCTTCCCTTTATGTGTTCTCGTGCTATTGATTGTGATGCCTTGTATTAGATTCATCATCGCATTCATTTGGTTTTGTAGGGATGCGATGACCCCATTGTTTGTGTGGCTATCTTTAATTCTCAATTGTTGATCGCTTTCTTTCCAGTCTTCATGATTCTTTGAAATGCGATCAAGTATATTTTTTGCCTCGTCATATGTCTTGTCGAGTAGACCACCAGCTGCTGCGGCATTGGCAACCTTCTGCGATGTAGGGTTCAAATCGTGGTAAAATATTTCCATTTTTAGACAATCTGGAAAGCCATTATGTGGACAATCTCGCATCAATCTTTTAAACCTCGCTCAGGCGTCACTGAGCGATTCATTGATATATTGTTCAAAGTTAGTGATCAGCTTCATCCGTCTTGCATTCTCTGTCAGGGGGAAGTACTTCTTCATGAACTTTTCAACTAGCTGTTCCCACGATGTGATCTCCCCTAGTTCGAGAGAGTAAGCCCATTTCCCTCCTTGGTCACTCAATGAAAATGGGAACAACGTTAGTTGAGCCTCCTCAGCGAAGATTTTTGGGAATACAAACGTATTACAGATTTCAATAAAACTCCAGAGGTGAGCGTGCGGATCCTTGCCACGTCTACCGTCAAACTGTCTGGCAGTTTGAATCATCTGCAACATCACCGGCTTCATCACAAACCTCGATCCATCCAGTCCCGGATGGGCCTATTGCGGTCATTCGCCAAGAGAATTGGGTTCGTCATGATATTATTTGCATTGGGTGCTCTGTCTTCTAGTTGCTTCGCCATGATGGGATTTCTCTCTTTTTTTCATTGGCAGCTGTTTCTTCTTCTTCTTCGGAAAGTTCTTTCAATCTATGGGTCGTAGTTGGGCTCTGGAACTTGTCCTTTGCACATACGACACCCTCTTCTTCCCTTACCAAAGGAGAGGCAGTGCACAAAGATGGAAAGTCTGCAAAGAAAATAAAAAAATTACCGTTAGCACAATATGTACTGCCGTAGTCCCCGGCAACGGCGCCTAAAACTGGATGCATTGTGAATATTATGAAATAATAGTGTATATTGCGATGGTGGTGTATGCGTTGTACATGCAAGTTTTCCTAGCAAAATCCAAGTATAAATTCTACTAGGTTTCCTGGTAAGCCCAAGGTCGAACACAGGGACTATGGAGACAGTATGCGACGGTGATTCTTGATTCCTTTGCAGTGACAAATAAAACAATGAGTTGGTTGGTATGTTTGTTTAAAATATAAATCCTATGCGGCGGAATTGAGAAAAGAGTTAATAACAACGAAAGTTACAATGAGTATGCAGGGAACGGGTTGAGAAGGGATTTAGCTAACACTTCCTAAGATTGCGTTCAAGTTATGCGATCAGGCTACACACATACAACAACAAGTCATCTCTCAATACAAATACTATAGCTCCTAGTTTTACGATACATGCGATGTATACGATGATGTCTATAGGAATTATGTCTAAGCCTCTATTCTTGTCTATGCGGTGATGAATGACACACACATACACAAATTGACCGCATACTACTATAAGCTATTTCTAGGATGCATGTGATGCATGTTAGCAAAGAGAACTTATCTCTAAGTTTCTATCTCTTGCTTATGCGGTTCTAATTTGGCTTTCTCAAGCCTAGATTCTAACCGAGCCTATAACGAGTTTATGTTTTGCAGGGTATATTTACTTGACGACTGTCGTTTGTGACTGTTTGCTACCGTCAAATCCTGTCCGTCGAAAGGTAGCTGCTTCCAACAATTTTAAGAGGATCCATCTGCCACTATTTTCACGACCCTTTCAAATCAGAACAAAATTATGACCTTCGACCTCAACCATCTATTTCAATTCTAAGGAGCGAACTTCAAACGGTAGAAGCAGAAGATGCTATTTTTTCTCACAGTTAAGAAGGTTGCTGACGTTTGCACTACGGAGAAACCAACTGTCCCAAAAGAAGATCCTACTGAACAATAAATCAAAATAGCTGCTGATTGGGAAGAAAAAGATTTTTTGTGTGAAAATTTTATATTAAATGGTTTGACTGATCATTTGTATGTTTACTACAGCTCAATGAAGACAACAATGGAAGTTTAGGATGTCTTGCAAAAGAAGTACGATATCAAGGACGCTAGGTAAAAAAAGTATGCCATCAACCGTTACCTTAAGTTCTAGATGACAGATGACAAATCTGTGGAGGTCCAATCCCACGAGCTACAGAAGATAACCCACAAAATAATTAGTGATTATGATCCTAAATCAATTGTTCATAAGAGGTACAGTGGTACTTAAGGAGAAAAGATGTAACTTAGGGGTATTTCGGTATTTGATCTAGCTGAGGTTATGAACAACCTGCAAAGGATCAACTTATTGATGACAGTTATATCAAATGAACACATAATATATCTACAGTGAGGGGAGTGCAACTACAGGCTATAGTGGACAGTCCTGTTAGTTAACGAAAGTTGATTAACTAGGTTAAAGAGTTTGACTGGTTAGTCTCAGATCATTGGAGCCCATGATCTGTATGTCCATCGGGTCTCCTTGCTAGCTCAATATGGAAAAAATTGAAGAACTAGGTGAAGTAAGAATTTGAAAATTTCAAATTCGGGTTTTAGGAAAAATTGTATTTATATTAAATTATATAATTAATTTATTAATTAATTATTTTTTAGAGTATACATGACCATTAGCATGAAAGTATTTTTAAACTTGATTAATGTGAATAATCAAAATTAAGTGTCTTAAGTAATTTAATATATGATATTAAATTTATTTATTTTTATTTAATTGAAATTGTTTTGATTAAATAATTTCCAAAATTTGAAAATTATTTTTCATTTTTTTATTACTAAAAAATTAGTCAGTGGACTTTGGAGTGACATTTTCTAAGCTTGACACCTAGAGATTACATACTAATGAAGTTTGAGGTGGAAGACATTCGAAATGAGATTTTACATGTGTTTTCTTTGCAAAAAGCTTTGTTTTTGAAATTTTAAAAAACTAATGCTTCATTGACAATTAACTTAAATTCTCCCACCAAATTCTCTTTTCTCTCCTACTTAATATAGTGAAATTCCCTTATTTTCACTAACATAACGGTCCCACAACCATGTTCTTCAACCTGAGAATAGCGAGATTTACCATTGGTGGTGTCGATCAAGCTTGGGAGAGGAACATTGCGGTGAAATCTTCAAAGGTTGTATTATGTAACCCTTTGCATGCTTATTCTTCTTTTTAATACAATTAGAATGTTGTCAATTTCATCGCTTCCACTGTGCATGCGTTCTTTATATTCCATCAAATGGTATTAGTGCATGTTTATAATGTTCTATTGCATTTTGGTTGGTGTTATTCATGTGATGAATGCTTGGTTGACTAAAGTGGATACATTACAGCTTTGGCATTAGTTTTCATTTAATTTGTTGTTAAAATTTGTAATTGTTCACATGTATATAAGCTTTAATGTTTGGCAAAGAGTTTATAAATTTTCTAGAGTCATTAGAGTCGTTTTTAGGCTGTAATTGCTCAATTTTGGGAAAGAGGAGAGCTTCTCTTTGGTGAAGAAAAGCTCACAGACCCAGAAGTTACTCCCAGACCCGGTCCAGACCCGAAGACCGGACCCGCAGCGCCCTTCCAACCGGGTTCGTTGTGTTCCCCTATGCACGCCTCGTCCAGACTCGTGTTCGACCCCTTTATGACCCGTCCGACCTGGTTCCATTAGTAGTCCCTGCAACTAATATAATTCAAGAAGCTTGGGATTAAATTCACCAATATTATCAATGATGAGTGGTCTTCAATTATAATAATCAGGAAATTAATGCTCTTAACTAAATCATTTGAGTAAGTAATCTTATAAATTCAGAGACTTGACTTGATAATAAACACACGGTGACCCATCTACTGGATGCATCTATTAATAAAATAATCTAAATGATCTACATTATCAAATTTTCCTTGAGAGCAAGCATCAATAGTGAGTAACTATTAATCTGAGTGGAATCGCTTGGTATTTTTTCAATGGTTGTCCATTTTGAATACTCAATAATTCTCCTCATCATTATAGATCTTTGATGACCCATTGGTCATGCCAATTGTAAAATATGTCCCTGGATGTCCATAATTTCCAGGTTCATTATTGCGAATATGTTTCAATAATTCGTATATGAGTAAAAATACAATCCCAAAAGATAACAGCAATGAAGCAACCCCTTCCAATATATAACGTTTTTCATTTGATGAAGAGTGGATAGTGATAAATGTATAAACTATTTCACCTACATTATTTTAACTGGGTGTGAGTACTAAACTATGAAAGTCATTGGGCTAAAGTGTATTAGTTAAACTAGAATATTTCTCTTCGATTGACTATAGAACAATGCATTGTCAATTGTAAATTTTGTTCCTCATAGGTAAAATAATTATTTACTGTTCCAAAACCATTTGAATCAAAGTTTTCCAAAAAATCGGAATTATAGTGTGTATTATACTTTTTTTCTTGCTAGGCATGTCAAATTTAAAAAGTATTTTTATTTGAAAGCTATTGTGATGTGTTAGTTGCAGCAATCTGCTAGACATGACGATCTTCCTATGCGCTCATATTTTTTTAAAACACCCAAACATACGTGAAAACTGATCCTCAATTGTTCTTGCATTAAAAAGAAGAATAACTACAATAAGAAAAACAACCCACTTAAAATATATCAAAAGTTAAATAAAAAAAACACACACTATGCAAGATAGAATCAAAGAAAACAACAAACATCAAGTCTAGATATTCTGCAAAATCAAAAAGAAGACACTTGAATGTCCAAGGTCAATGACTGCGTCAATCTTCTCTTTCAAAAAAGATTCAGAGAAAGTCCACCACATCCAAATTTACTCATATGGGAATGCGGTCAATAATCTATAATACTGATATATCTATCTTCCCGTATAATCACACTGATTTTGCTTCACATTTTCCCCATTTTTTCGTTCTAGGAGGCCTTGATAGAGGTCCCAACCTTAAGTGTTTTGCGTACGTACGACAGGTACGTGACCAAGCCTCGTCATTCTTCGCATCAAAAGAAACATTTATTTTCCAATACTTTTGGAACTGCTGATCTTTTGAGCTTTTCCCTTTGTGATCACCCATTTGTGTGATTTTTTTGAAAAATTGTAATGATAAGAAACGACAACCACCGGATAATAACTATTTTTTCCTTTGCCCCACAATCATTACCGCCCTATTTTCGACCTCGAATCGCACCCCCCCAATTGCACAATTTATTATTAAAAATTCCATAACTCTATGTATTTCTCACTCTGACAAGAGATGTGTTGATGTGTGGCGAGCATTTTGCACATAATAGGTGCTTTTTCAATCCAACTGCAATTCAATTAAGATGCTTGTAGTGCATTCCCGGAACAGTGATAATCCAGATTCAGAATATCTATATTTTAAAAATCGGTTCGAACCTCTTAGTCGATATTGCTGTGCGTACGTGAGAAGGCAGGAACATCATTCGTTGAATATGAAAATATAGAAAATGTCTTCTCTAACAATATCAGGCATTCATAATTTGATTTATATCTACTGGCAATCACAATCAAACTGCATAATCTCTGTTGAAATGTTTAAAAGACTTATATATTTGCAAGAATTGTAAATCACGTACTGATCTCTTAAAGTTTTGTAGCCTCAAAGTGCACATCCATTCATCCAATTGAAGTCTGAATTAGGAAGAATAGTGATCTGTTTCTTTTGAGATGAATCATGTCATTTCTTTTTTAAATTTATTTCACAAGATACGGGGATCTTTTATATCGTAAGATACTCCATTTTAATCCCTCATGGAGATGATTGATAGGGAATAATCCATAGCTTTTATTTATTGCCTAAAAGATATCTGGATGTGCTGCGTTAAATTTTTCCCCTTTCTTTTATAACTAGTATTCACCCAAAGTTTTATGAGGCGATTACTCAGGTTGAAACAATTGATCTGTCAAAATCGTATTAACGCACCCATGACAAATTTTAATTATTGTCATTAATCGTCAAGGGCTGCTGAATTCTAATGTTCGAAGAATTTGTCATGGTAGCAACTACTTCTACAAAATATTGTATGTATTAGAAATTCAATAAAATATGTGCATATTAATGAAAATAATAAAATTATTAGTACTTTATAAAGAGACTAAGGATATGTATTGGGAAACACACGTAATTTAGAATCTTTAGGACCTATTCCTTTAGCTAGAGAAGACAAAAGCTCAATGCTGATTAACGTGTTTGTGAAATTAAGAAAGCATAATGGGAACACAGATATGTGAGAAGAATATAATATATAGATAATAATAAATAAAAATAATCATAACATACTTAAAATAAACTAAATCAATATTAATAATCATATAAATAACTAAAATTATAAAATTAGGATATAGATAATTTAGTTGGAATTTGAAGTGGATTTCTTAACACTTGAGTAATGATTTTAAAATCCACCCAAATACACTATTAATAGGCAAAGTGACGAATGAATATGAGCTTAACATGGATCCTGCTAGAACATGAACTACGAAGCATCATGCTACAGATATAAAAGGTATGACATGATGTGCTTTATGGGGAACACTAAGCAATATAGCATTCTATTTATTATTATAATAGTTCATAGGAGATTATGGTATTATTAATTATAATGCTCACTACGATCACTATTTAGTTTAAGCTCTTTTATGAGGGTGTTGTTTATAACAATCGCTCTTAAAGCTTGAGGTCATTGATTCTACCAAACTACTAATCAGTATTTTATCCTTACATTCAGCTCCTTTTGAGTAGTTCATATATTGACCTCTTAGGTCCAATTGTTTCCAAGTTGACTTGCTGAAGAGGAAATGTTGGATGTAACCGAAATTATTTCAATTTAAGGAAAACAAAATTTAATGTGAAATATTAAGTCATAATTATTCTCGTTACCCCATGTTGTTGTAAACCTCTACTAATTATTGTTACAGTCTTCAAAGGAAAAATTATGAATTTTGAACACTGTTCAACCATTACTGTCATCGTTTCGATCCTTTGGATGTATAAATCACGATAACGGTAATAATAGATGTGAACAAAATTGAATAATTTAAATTAACTGCAATAAATAATCCAATTACATTTATGAAACTGAGCTCATTACAAATTGTATCCATCTATGAAATTCCATTACCGATTACAACCACCAATTATTCACTTATACGCGAGTTTGATAAACCGTGGCTTTAGTTTTAAACGCATTATTCAAAATATAGTTAGAGATGTAAATAGATTACAGAAATTTGATCATTTTATGAAGAGGTCTATTTAATTATATGCATTTTAAATTATTTGAAAACTTATTAGAATATTTTTGCATTTAAACACCTAAGTAAATTTTTCAAAATCGAGTAAAATCAACATCTATAATTGAAGAGTCTGCACAGAAAATATAAAGGGTGGTAGTTTCTAATATTAAGTATTGTCTAATTGTTATTAATTGTATAAGCGTTTGAGTTGGCAGAAACGTATGTGAATAGAACTTGCCAATGTTAATTTTTAAAACAGTTTTAAAGCTATGTAATAGTTGATCATATATTCTTGTGTTGAATAGTTACGCCATGTAATTTAAAACAAGTTAGTTATGTAATTGGTTCAATATATCTCGCACTATCTCCACTTATTTAGCAATTTGGAAAAAAAACTTATCATGAAATTTTTTACTGACAAATATAATATAATGATAAATCACTACAACCATAACTTGGGCCTTCCTGAATGCTAAAACACCAAGTCGGGATGATGTCAAGATGTAGAAGCGTCGACTAAAACTTTTCCCCAACCGGAATGGTCAAACAATCGTCGGACAGGAATTCGTGGGCTAAAGCTTCGTCGACGTAACCTTCCCTCGTGGAAGTAAGTATTACATCGGATCGTGTAAATGGAAAACATGTTATCTCACGAAATGGAGTAATCTGGAGTGAATTTTATGTCGAACCAACTCACAACTAACAACCGTCGGAACTTATAAAGTATACATTTGTAAACCCTGACGTCCGCTCAAAATTATTATTAATACGCATTAGGATAAAAAAAATTATAGACCCGACGAATGAGAACCCAACCAGAGTCGGGACTAAATCACATTTATATCTTCCCAAGGTGACAACAAATAGTGTCACCGGATCTGGGAGATATATATCAAGTAAATTAACCGACACAACTGTCTTGATGACCTTTGTTATCTCCAGTTATGGGATTATTGTAATCTTTCTTTAAGACAGTATCACAAATTGAACCATCGGGGGTTTGTTTTCACATTAGCGTCGGGAGAGAGAAAAAAAAACAACATTAACAGTTATAGTTTTTCCCGACCCCTTGTATCATCATGGATTATATATTTACACTCAGGTTGGAGTTAGCTTTTTTTTCTTTATTCTTTAAATTTACAAATCTGTTTTTTTTTTTTTCTTCTATAAATAGTTAATACCCTAATTATGAATATTTAGCAATCATGTTCAGAGCCGAAATAAATATTAGTAGAGTTGTACACAAATCGAAAATAACATGTTAAATGATGTGATATATATTTATAATATAAGCACACAATAAAAGGTATGGTTATTGAATTTCAAATGTGTTAAACATACTATTCATGCACTCAAATTAATAACTAATGACATCTCATTAATCCCTTTGAGAGTCCAAAATAATAAATTTTACATGAGAGAAAGCTGTTTCGAGAGTTCCAATAACGAGTATCGATAGCAAGTACCAGAGCCTTTTAATTACCACAATTCCTAAAAAAAAATAACATTAACATCTACAACTGAAATACGATTTGTACAGGAGATTGCAGTCTGGCAAACATAAATCTTGAGGTGCCCCACTACAAATATTAGAATTTAAAACTCGATACCTAAATGTAAATAATAATATGATTGAAACAATACCAGACTCAACTTGCATATTCAATCTCAAACTTCAATATAAGAGAACTTAAAACCAAATGAATAAATTAATGACAATTAACAAATAAAACCATTTATCTAACTAACAACTCTAATTATATAAACTTAAAAACCCAACTTAAACCCAACAAATTTCATAAAACTACATATTCAATCTCAAACCTAAATCCACTTAAGAAACTTAAAAAAACCCAACTTGAACCATCAACTATGAGTTTAAGTAAACCAAGACAATGAATCTATCATTTACTTAAACCTTATAAATATAAGCAGTTTACTTTAAAGAAACCAGACTATTTACCTTTCACCCTCCTCCCCCTATATTACATCCCCCCCCCGCTCCTCCCTCCAAAATTAATTTCTCATTCCAATATACAAACACCAACCATCATTAAGTAATTTTAAAACAAAGCAAAACACATCTATCTACATTTATAAACAAAAATCCACACCTATATAAAATTAAACATACATGTACTAAAACAAACTTAAACCGACAGACAAACTTATACACATATTGAATACCTATGAATGCACAAATACTTCATATGAGATATCTCAAGGAAAATCACTATTCAGATAATCTATTCGGATACTTGAAAAACATTACTTATTTTCCATGATATCTCAAAAATACGTATCATGACATCGACATTTGACGTATCTAATATTTTTACAGATACTTCTCAGATACGTATCTTAGACCATCGCGACTTTCATGTACTATTCTATAGCGTACCTTTTTTTTTAAAAAAAGAAAAAAGACAAGTAACTCCATATAATCATTTTCCAATCTAAAATTAGGCACATACTATTTGAAACGATCTAACACTACTCACCGATCCAAAACTGAAAAGAAAATAAAAAATTAAACCAGGACCTAAACCTAATAGACTAAACATGCTCATTTAATTACCATTATCATTCATAATTTGAGTCTCATAATATAAAGCCACACCAAAATATATAGAACCACATTTTGGCCATGTCTTCAACAACTAAATTCTTTGTGTTATTCCTTTCAATATAACTTCTCCCTCTCTAGAATCTCGTTTCTTCTTCATTACATTGTTTGGCAATAGTGAGGCTTTTATTGTATTTCAATTAATTTCTTATTGTATTATCATACAACAATTTATTAACGATGTATTTTTTATTTTGCTATTTTATTCTTTTTTTTTGTATTTGTTATTATTTCAGTGCGTAGTATTCTATTTGTGCGCTAATGTCACTAACTTTGTATGCTAATTTATCTTATAATCCTAAGAATTTTAAAAGAAATCAAAAATTTTATCTTCAATAATATCAGTATCCTCACAATTATTTTTATTAAAAATATACTATTAAAAAAAAATATAAAAAAACACATGATGTATCCTTATTGTATTGTAATCCGTATCATATCTTTAGCTTTTTTTCTATAAAAATTAAAGCGTAAATGAGTCGAATCTCACAGATCGTATCCACCGAAACGCGTATACAGTAACTGTAATCTAAAGTCCTTCATGTAGGATTGAAAACAAACCAACCATATCATACATGTTAACTCATAACTAATAATCAACAATACCACTCACCTCCACTGTAGTTTACGTAATGAAGTTTATTTGAATCTCTGCGCACCCTCCTCCTCCCAAAATAACTCTCAATACCAAGAAAATAAAGCCAAAAACTAACATAATTAGCACAAACAGAACACATAAACAACCAACTTACAGAATCATCCCTATCTGCCTCATAACTCTGCCACAAACAAATTACAAAACTCCTTCAGAATACCTAACTATACTTTAACCAAACTATAATCATTTATGTTGTTAACCATAACAACAAGATAACACATACCAAACTTCTAATCTAGTTTACTATTGAGGTTAAGAGTTCATAACCTAGTTCGATTATCTCTCATAGATGCTGGTCAAAGGAAACATAGCTTTGACTATCATCGAGACCAATCTCAGATTATCTTTGCTTCCAGTTTGTCCAATCTAAGCAAGTTCTAGCCTGAATTCTACACTTTCGCTTGTTTCTGCTCTCTTACTATAAACTCTTGATGATTTCACAACACAAACCGAGCTAGTCACTCTTTACAGTGTCTTGCTGAAAGAAGCGCACTAGGTCCATAATGTTGACCAACCACGACAGTTCTGTTCTTCTTAACAAAACAATTCAACATAGAAATATTAATAATTAATACTGAGGTCCTTAGAAATCAAATATACAACTTTGAGAAAAATCACTTTTAAATTATCACCAATTTCGAGGACCTGCCAAAAGCCCTCGACCAGCCTCAAAAACACCAAAAACTGTTGAAGTGTTTGGGATAGCGTTATTTGTTGTGTTTGGACTTATTATCCAGGGCTGGAATTTTTATCCTGATTTTTTGGTTTGCTCTATTGGGTGGCTCAGGTGACATAGTGCCAGATAACCATCCAGCGCATCTGGACCGGCGGTTTCTAGTTTTTAGTCAACATACGCATGGGTCGGTCAACGGAAGGAGGCGTACGGGTCGGCTGGGGCACGAACCGGGTCTCGAATCAGGCGCATGGGTGGTCGGTGTTGACGAGACGCTAACAGAGACCAAGGA
>NC_052351.1:51671985-51708680 GCF_009727055.1 Benincasa hispida
GCATGAGCCAATACAAAGGTGAATAGAGGAAGTTGATCATAGTAAGTGGGAGAAGGAAGTGTGTCAACACATCCTATAGTCTCTTCTATTAGGTCACACCGTGAGATTCTTATGTTGCACGTGATGGTTGGCTTTATGCAGCACTTTGCTAGTCGTTTAGTGACGGTTATCCCTTCGGAAGGTTGTAATAGAGGATTCGAAACACCGTGAGCTCTAGAAAGTGATAGGTTTGCTTAGGTCTATTTTCAAACAGTTTTTTCTCCTTCAAGGGCTTGTTTGATTCCGATCACTGCAATTCAAAAGTGGCGGGTATACACTTACAACACTTACTATGTGTTAGTAAAGTTTGACCAAATAAATGGTAGCTAAGTACTATAAGGATAAGAGTTATTCTAGTATTAGTATTTAGTGAAGAATGTCTTGATTCAGTGAAAGAGTAGTGAACTGCCCTTCGGTGAGGGCTATTTTGATTTACTGAAGTATCGTAGCAAAATAATAATGAGAATGGGTACAAAATTTTTGCTAAATAAATTGGATTAAAAAGAGTTAAAAGTAATTCTCTATAAACTTGTTTACTTTTTCAGCAATGTCATTATCCATTATACAACTTCTAGCTTCTAAAAAACTTAATGGCGATAATTACAGAACTTGAAAATTGAATATCAATACGATATTAGTAATAGATGATCCCCGATTCGTTTTAACAGAGGAGTGTCCTCCATCCCCTAATCCCAATGCAAATCGAATAGTTCGGGATGTGTATGACAGATGGGTCAAAGCTAATGAGAAGGCTCGAGTTTATATCTTAGCTAGCATATCTGATGTATTGTCTGAGAAACATGAGAAGTTAACTACTGCAAAAGAGATCATGGACTCTTTGCAAGGCCTTTTTAGACAACAATCCATATCTGTCAACGGACTCCAGATTTACAAATCTTAAAAATAAAGTTTCAAAGTCAGAAGCAGATGTTGCTTCCACCTTAAAGGGGAAACCCCAAAAAGAATCATCTTCTGGGAGTAAATCTGGCCCTTATTTCGCCAAGAATAGAGGTATTCAAAAGAAAAAGAAGAAAATTAGGAAGGGGAAGGCTTCAACTGCACAAAGCTGAAAATGAAAAACTAGGTAAATTAGATTTATTGGTTATTGAAATATGTATAGTAGAGAATGAATATTCTACCTAGATATTGGATTTAAAGGCCACTAATCATGTTTGTTTTTCTTTTCAGGAAACTAGTTCCTGGAGGCAGCTTGAAGAAGATGAGATTACTCTCCAGGTTGGATCAGGGGAGTGTATCTCAGCATAAGCAGTGGGAGCTGTTATGTTAACTTTTGGAAATAGATATCTGTGTTTAGAAAATGTTCTTTATGTACCTTATTATAAAAGAAATTTAATATCTATTTCCTATTTATGGGAAGATTTATACAAAGTAAACTTTTGTCTTAATCAAGCGTTCATTACAAAAAGAGGTATACAAATCTGTTCTGCAAACTTTGAAAGTAACTTATATAAGTTAAAACCACCTAAAGTTGAAGTTGTATAACACATAAATGTTTAAAACAGCTGAAACTCAAAGAAAAAGGCAATGCATTTCTTAGAGTACCTGTCTTTGGCAATTCAGACTTGGCCACATTAATCTTAACAAGATTGAGAGACTGGCTAAAGGTGGTCTTCTATACAAGTTAGAAGATGTCTCTTTACCACCATGTGAATCATGTCTCGAAGGAAAAATGACAAAAAGATCTTTTTCTGGAAAAGGACTTCGAGCCAAAGAAACCTTACAGCTCATGTGTTCGGACCTCTGCAGACCGATGAGTGTTAAAGCACGGGGAGGTTATGAATATTTCATTAGCTTTATAGATTATTATTCAAGGTACGATTACATTTACCCAATTCATTTTAAGTCTGAAGCTTTTGAAAAGTTCAAGGAATTTAAGATCGAGGTTGAGAACCTGTGAAACCAAGATCTCAATTTCCCTACTTAAGCAGGTAATTAAGGAATTAACTAAATATAAGTTAAATCCTATGTTAAAGAGAAGGAAAATTTCTAAGTATTAAAGAGATTTTGTTTGAGTAGCTTGAAGTTAAGCCTTGACTAGTGAAAAATTGGCTAAGTATGAAGTCAAAAAGAAACAATGTGTGTGGTGTTAGGAAACATTAAATGCATGAGATGAGGCTAAGTTAGTAGAGGTTTAAAGGAGTTAAGCATTGAAGCAAAGGGAAACCATGCATAGAGAATATGAAGTTGGACGCATGTTGGCTGAAGCATTGGGAAGAGGCATTTCTAAAAGTTGCTCATGCGTTGAAGCTGCATGAGTGAGAGCGAGAGAAGCTTGAGCGCAAGGTGTTGGGCGAACGATCGCATAGCTATGTGGGTGGCGCTGAGTGATGCACTAGACGATCGTGTAGTTACAGGTGGCGTTAAACAATGTGATGTGATGCACTAGACGATAAGTGTAGAAGCTAAATGATAGCACTCGACGATAGCACTAGATGATAGCGCTAAATGATGAGTAGGTGCTAGATGACAAACTTAGACACTAAACGATGCATTAGGCAGGCGCTGGGCAATAGACGCGGACATTAGGTGATAGCGTTACATGATAAGCATACGCGTTAGACGATGGGAGTGATGCGTTAGACGATAGGCGTCAGCGCTACACGATGGAGCTAAACAATAGGCATAGAAGCTATTCAATGGGTTATGCGCTAGACGATGAGAGTCATTGAGATCGTTAATAGCGAGAGATACGCGATAGTGAGATCATTAAGAGCAAGAGATCAGTATGGATGGGACGCAGGCATTAGACGATTGGCAACGGCGAGAGGGCTAGATGTTAAGATACAGTGATAGATTCATTAGAAAATGGAGCTTTGCGATGAAGTGCAAGAGTTGCACAATGGACTAAATGATGCGCCAAGTGTTTAGGTGATGCTGAGGTTTGCATTACGCCAAGCTGATGAGCTCACTCGGAAAAATGGCTATATGGAGAGGTGGTTGGGCTTGAGTTAGTAGGAGCTGGACTAATAGAGTTTCATGCAAAGAAGTCTTATGCATAAGGAAGACAACTAAAGTAGGTAAATGGCAAGGGAGTAGGTGGTGGCAATAAAGCATGGTGCAAACACTCCAAAGTAGGAGGTGTCTTGCATTGAGGCTTAGTAAATATGAGAAGGATCAGTTCCCTTGGCCTATAAATACCACTACAAGGTATTTCATCAATTCATAACTCGAAATCATCTTCAGAGAACATTAAGAAGAGTGTTAGAGGGAAGATTTGGAGGAGACTATGCACTAATCATGACGGGATGCGTTGGTAGCAAGACCATGCGTTGATAAAGAAGTTCGAAGAGGAGGAGATGCTGTCGAACAGTGAGATATAGAAGTAACATCGATTTGGGACGAGAAGTTCTCCTAGAATACTCGTGAGTTTTGAGTGATTTTAAAGCCACCGGAAAGATCTGAGAATCTAGTTTTCAGGGTAGGGCTA
This sequence comes from Benincasa hispida, assembly GCF_009727055.1. Lineage (NCBI taxonomy): Eukaryota > Viridiplantae > Streptophyta > Magnoliopsida > Cucurbitales > Cucurbitaceae > Benincasa > Benincasa hispida. The sequence goes on from NC_052351.1 coordinate 51,675,473, forward strand.
TCAAAGAAGAAACTCCAAGGAATTAGGCTAAAGAGTGAGGAAAAGATAGAAGGGTCGAGCTTTCAGGTAAGCTTAGGCCAGTCTTGATGTTTTAAAGATTCCGTCTAAACCACGCAGACTTCTAAGTAAATATTTTAAGACAACCTTTCTGAGACATTTTAAAACATGTTTGTAGAAGGAAGTATCTCGAGATATGGCTTGTAACTGTGTGTAATCTAAGCCTGAAGTTGAACATGGAATTTAGGGTTCAAAAGGGAGCCGAGAAAACCAAGGAACTTCTAAGAGAAAGGTTCCTATGTTACCAAGGTGAGTGGTACTTTCCTTTAAGTCTTAAGCATATCTATTAGAGTAAATTGTATATGCTATGAATGAGTAATTAGCATGAGAATGAGATTATATGTTCGGGATGGTCAGGGGGTCAATAGACCTAGTTCCTGAGCCCCTAGTGGAACCTCATGGGAAGTTCAGGGGACCGAGAGGTCTAGTTCCTGAGCCTGTGGGAGGAACCTTGTATAGGATGGTCAGAGGGCTGGCAGGCCTAGCTTTTGAGCCTCTAAGCGGGGAGCTATGTGCACATAGGAAACAAATGGAATGCAAGAGAGTGAGCGTTAATGATTAGTATCAGTTGACTATCTACCGTGAGTGTAGGTAGAGTTTGAGATTAGACTGATGCAAGGCTGAGGTTTGAGTATTAACCTCGTATTTGGGATATGTTTGTATTATTTATGAGTTGAAATAGACTCTAGAAGTTACTTATCACTCACTTAGCTTTATGAAGCTCATTTTTTTCTTTTATGTTTTTTTTCCCAGGTAACGAAAGGTGGGGAGTTCTAGGGTACTACTAAGGTCAATGTCTACCATAGTCACAATCACACTTCCAGGTTTTAGAATTGTTGTTGTAAACTTTGTAGTAAGTGTGAGAGTTATATAAGCGTTGTACTGGCTGTAATAAAATGAGTTGTTGTTTACATCCTTGGTTTAAAGTTTACTTAGAGTTAAGAGGCTTAGATGTGCAGTAGGTATCACAAAAGGGTGGTATCTGTGGTCCTTCACACCTCCCTTCAAGGTCAGGCGGTAGGCTCGAGGTGGGGTGTGACAACTTGTGTTCAGAGCGTAAGTTTCTGGGAAAGTTGAAGAGGTAGTTGACACTAGTTTGGTATCAAAGCATAAATTTTTTGAAAATCGAAGGGTTGAGCTTAGGAAAAATCTGAGGCTCGAGTTCCGTAAAACCAAAAGGAAATGTTATAGAGTAAAGGTTTAAAGAGAACCCTAAGACTTAATCAAAGTAAGACTAAGAGGAATAGCGGAAGTGGCATGACCTAGCAGGCAACTGGAGCTGGAACTCACAACGTTACCTGAAGATCTACCGAGGAAGGTAAGTATGAATTTAATTATTCTCATTTAGAGTTTGAGATAGAAAAGTTATTTGTAAATAGTTTGGTTCGGCGACTAGCTAAGAGGTGGCTAGTAGCAGTATCGTTGAATAGACTAAGAAAGTTAATTTTAGAGTAGCGCAGTGGGAGCGTAGTAATAGTAGGGTTATAAAAGTTTGCAACAGAGGTTGTTGTAAGACCTTAAACTAAAGTAAATCTGAGTAAATTTCAAGGATGAAATTTCCTTAAGGGGGAAGTAATTGTGAAACCAGAATCTCAATTTCCCTACTTAAGAAGGTAATTAAGGGAATTAACTAAGTATAAGTTAAATACTATTTTAAAGAGAAGGAAAATTTCTAAGTGTTGAAGAGATTTTCTTTGAGTAGCTTGAACTTAAGCCTTAACTAGTGAAAATTTGGCTAAGTGTGAAGTAAAAAAGAAACCATTTGTGTGGTGTTAGGAAACATTAAATGCATGAGATGAGGCTGAGTTAGTAGAGGTTTAAAGGAGTTAAGCTTTGAAGCCAAGGGCAACCATGCGCAGAGATTGTGAGGTTGGACGCATGTTGGCCGAAGCGTTGGCAAGAGGCATTGCCAAAAGTTGCTCATGCGTTGAAGCTACATGAGCGAGATCGAAAAAAGCTTGAGCGCAAGGTGCTGGGCAAACGATTATATAGTTATGTAGGTGGCGCTAAGCGATGTGCTAGACGATCGTGTAGCTACAGGCGACACTAAAGAATGTGAAGTGATGCGCTAGACGATAAGCGTAGAAGCTAAACGATAGTGCTAGACGATAGCAATAGACGATAGCACTAAAGGATGAGCGGGCGCTAGACAATAATCTTAGATGCTAGACGATGCGTTAGGCGGGCGCTAGGTGATAGACGCAGACGTTGGGTGATGGTGTTACATGATAAGCAGACGCGTTACCCGATTGATGTGATGCGTTAGACGATAGACGTCAACGCTATACGATGAAGCTAAACGATAAGGGTAGGAGCTATGTGATAGACTATCCGCTAGATGATGAGACTTAGCGAGATCGTTAACAGTGAGAGATACACGATAGTGAGATCGTTAACAGTGAGAGATACGCGATAGTGAGATCGTTGAGAGTGAGAGATCAAAAAACGAATGAGCTATGCGATGGGGCATAAGTGTTATGCGATGGGACGCAAACACTAGACGATTGGCAATAGTGAGAGGGCTGGATGATAAGCGACAGCGAGAGGGCTACATGTTAAGCAACAATGATAATTTCATTAGACGATGGAGTTGTGCGATGAAGTGTAAGAGCTGCACGATGGACTAATGAGGGCCAAGTGTTTAGGCGACGTTGAGGCTTGCTTTACACAAGGCTAATGAGCTCACCTAGAAAAATGGCTATACTTAGAGGTGGTTGGGCTTTAGTTAGTAAGAGTTGGACGAATAGAGTTTCATGCAAAGAAGTCTTATACATGAGAAAGACAACTCAAGTAGGTGAATGGCAAGGGAGTAGGTGGTGGCAAAGCATGGTGCAAACACTCCAAAGTAGGAGGTATCTTGCATTGAGGCTTAGTAAATATGAGAAGGACCGATTCCTTTGGCTTAGAAATACCTCCACAAGGTGTTTCTTCAATTCATAACTCGAAATATTCTACAAAGAACATTAGGAAGAGTGTTAAAGGGTAGATTTCGAGGAGACTATGCATTGATCATGAAGGGTATGTGTTGGTAACAAGACCATGCAATGATCATGAAGTTCCAAAAGGAGGAGATGCTATCAGACACTGAGGTCTGGAAGTAGCGTCAACTTGGGATGAGGAATTCTTTCAGAATACTCATGCATTTTGAGTGATTCTAAAACAAGCTCTGAGAGTCTAGGTATAAAGGTAGGGCTGCCAGAGAAGAAAGTTCAAGAAATCAGTCTGGAGAGTGATGAAACAGTAGAAGGGTCGAGATATCGGGAAAGCTTGGGCTAGTCTTGATATTTTGAAGATCTTAGTCAAACCAGAAAGACTTATGATCTAAGATTTTAACGTATGCTTCCTGAGACATTATAAAACATGTTTGTAGAAGGAAGTATCTCGAGATAAGGCTTGTAACTATGAGTAATCTAAGCTTGAAATTGAATGTGAAATTTAGGGTTCAAAAGGTAGCCAAGAAAACCAAGGAACTTCTAAGAGAAAGGTTCCTATCTTACCAAGGTGAGTGGTACTTTCCTTTAAGTCTTAAGCATTTCTATTAGAGTAAATTGTATATGCTATGAATGAGTAATTAGTATGAGAATGAGATTATGTGTTCGGGATGGACAGAGGGTCAATAGACCTAGTTCCTGAGCCCCAAGTGGAACCTCATAGGATGGTCAGGGGACCGAGTGGTCTAGTTCCTGAGCCTATGAGAGGAACCTTGTATGGGTTGGTCAGAGGGCCGGCAGGCTTAGCTTCTGAACCCATAAGCGGGGAGCTATGTGCACATAGGAAACAAAGGGAATGCAAGAGATTAAGCATTTATGATTAGTATCAGTTGACTATCTACCGTGAGTGTAGGTAGAGTTTGAGATCAGACTCATTCAAGGCTGAGGTTTGAGTATTAACCTCATATATGTGATATGCTTGTATTATTTATGAGTTGAAATAGACTCTAGAAGTTACTTATCACTCACTGAGCTTTATGAAACTCATTCTTTTCTTTCATGTTTTTCTTCCCGAGTAGCGAAAAGTGAGGAGTTCCAGGGTGTTGCTATGGTCAATGTCTGCCACAGCCACAGTCACACTTCCGAGTTTTAGAATTGTTATTGTAATCTTTGTAAGACCGAGAGTTGTATAATCGTTGTACTGGTTGTAATAAAATGAGTTATTATTTACATCATTGGTTTAAAGTTTACTTAGAGTTAAAAGGTTCAGATGAGTAGTAGGTATCACAAAAGAGTTGTATTTGCAGTCTTTCACGCCTCCCCTTCGGCTCAAGAGGCAGGCTTGGGGTGGGGTATGACTAAACCAATTAGGTAAATCTATTAAGACACTTCGATCAGATCGAGATGGGAGTATTTTGACTTGAAATTCCAGGACTATATGATAGAACAAAGGATTCAGACACAACTCTCTACACCAGGAACGCCTCAATAGAACGGTGTATCCCAACGGAGAAACAAAACCTTGTTGGACATGGTTCGGTCCATCATGAGTTATGTCCAGTTGCCTAACTCGTTCTTGGGATATGCTGTAGAGACTGCATCTTACATTTTGAATAACGTTCTCTTTAAGAGTGTTTCAGAAATACTTTATGAGTTATGGACAGAACATAAAGCTAGTTTACGTTATTTCCGGATTTGTGGTTGCCTGGCACACGTGTTGGTGCAAAATCCTAAGAAATCGGAACATCGTTCAAAATTATACATGTTTGTAGGTTACCCTAAAGGAACGAGAGGTGGTCAATTTTATAATCCTCGGGATGATAAGGTAATTGTATCGCCAAATACCACATTCCTAGAGGAAGACCACATTTGAGATCATAAACCCTACAGTAAACTAGTATTGGAAGAGATTTCAAATAAGTCTACAGACGAATCAACAATAGTTGTTCATCACCCTTGCTCATCAACAAGAGTTATAGATAGATCAAGGACGTCTGGTCCATCACATCCTACTCAAGAGTTGAGAGAGCCTCGACATAGTGGGAGAGTTATGAGATAGCCTGACCGTTGTATGGGTTTAACTGAAAGCAAAGTCAACAGACCTGATGATGTCTTAGAGAATCCATTAACATATAAATAGGAAATGGATGATGTTGATCGAGATCAATGGATCAAAGCCATGGACCTTGAAATAGAGTCTATGGACTTTAATTCAGTCTGGGAACTTGTAGATAAACCTGATGAGGTAAGACCTATCGATTGTATGTGGATCTACAAGCGTAAAAGAGACCATACGGGGAAGGTATAGACCTATAAACCTAGTTAGTAGCAAAGAGTTAGACCCAGGTTGAGGGGGTGGATTATGAAGAAACCTTCTCGCCTGTTGCTATGATCAAATCAATCAGGATACTCTTGTCCATTGCCACTTTTTATAATTATGAAATTTGACAAATGGATGTCAAGACTACCTTTCTAAATGGAGATCATGAAGAGAGTATTTATATGATCCAACCAAAAGGGTTCATTGAATAGGGTCAAGAGCAAAAGGTTTGCAAACTTGAGAGATCTATTTATGCATTGAAACAAGCATCCAGATTCTGGAATATAAGATTTGATACTGCGGTCAAATCTTATGGCTTTGAACAGAACGTTGATGAACCGTGTGTATACAAAAAGATCATCAACTCCACTGTAACATTTCTAGTTTTGTATGTAGATGATATCCTACTTATTGGAAACAATGTAGGATACCTAATTGACATTAAAAATTGGCTAGCAACCCAATTTCAGATGAAAGATCTGGGAGAAGCGCAATATGTTATTGGGATTCAAATAGTTCCAAACCAAAAGAACAAAACTAGAAAGGCAGTCTTGTAAATGGGAGATTGTTAGATATATTTAAATACTGATATGTTTAATTAAAATATGAACTATGTATGTGGATTAATAATTTATCACATTGAATTATTTTATTAGATTGGGCCATATTATGTGATCTAATAAATTAAAGCCCTAGATTCCTAATGTATTATAGATTTAATGGGTAAAAACTCATTCCTAGTTAATTAAGGTTTAATGGGAACCCTAATTGAACTAGTATATAAAGAAACCTTAGGCTATGATCCCTAATATACCAAAACAATAAGCACTCAGTTTTTCTTGAATCCTATCTAGAGAGAGATCCACTAAGGGAATTTGGAGTTTTGGTTGAGGAAGACAATAGCCACTTTAGAACCATCATCAATCTTTTAATGGAATCCGGTACATATATATTCTTAACAATTTGGCATGAATGATCTTAGGGCTAATCTATTTAATATAGATTTAAAGTAATTATGCTAACATTTGAAGCATAATTCAAAACCAAATAAATAAATAATTAATAATAGAGTACGTAGGTTTTAGATGAAAAATTGTAGTTTGAGCTGGGATTAGAAAATAATTTAGACAAGAATTGAAATTTATGTTCATCGACTGTATATTGCGTTTTTTTTTTACGATACGTGAGTATGAGTTCGAACTTCAAACTTCAAGATTGATAGCACAACCTCATATTGTGATATTATATTATTGTAGCATCATTACAACAATTAGATGAACATTTCCATGGTCATTGTACTCTAATAAAAACTTATTTAGGTGATCTAATATTTCTATCCTCTAACTTTTGCATAAATTTATCCTTGTGAAATTGATCTTGATTCACTAATAACCTATAAATGACATACAATAAGTTTTTTAACAATACATATTAAGCTCGGTCAGAAGACCGATGACACGATCGCATTAGAAGTGAAAAACAAAATCTGATATTAACAGAAAGGGATTGATCATGAGTATATAAGCACTATTGATATTAGACATTTTGGATGATATCAAAAGTAAAGTAATGATGGTTTATATCCAAACTGGAAAATATCATATCGCTGTGAAAATAGACAGGGTTTCGTTCCCTAAATTATTAGATAATTATAATGAACACATTTTAAATAGATTATTGAGAATTTTTGTACTAAAACTCTACTAGATCATCCTAAAACTTCAAATTTGATTAATGCATAATGATAATGAACACATTTTAACGGGGGTCTATAAGTTTATGAATAAAAATATCTTGTGAAAGAGGTAATTTCAATAATTGTAATTTTTATCTATTTTAATTGTATCTCCTTTTAATATTTTATAACTCTTAGGCTGTGACGAAATAATTACGGTTTCTACTCTATTAAGAATATAGAGATAAAAGTAATAAATCATAATAAATGAGTGAAAGGAAATTAGTGGAACAAGGGCCTCCATCCTCTCATTGGCCTGAAATGATATGGATTTAGTGATTATGTTCCTAAATCAATTGTTCATTAGAGGAATAGTGGTACTTAAGGAGAAAAGATGTAACTCAGGGGTATTTCAGTATTTGACCTAGCTGAGGTTACGAACAACCTGTGAAAGATCAACTTATCGATGACGGTTAGATCAAATGAACATATAATATATTTATAGTGAGGGAAGTGCAACTACAAGCTATAGTGGAAAGTCTTATTAGTTAATGAATGTTGATTAACTAGGTTAAAGAGTTTGACCGGTTAGTCTCAGATTGTTAGAGCCCATGATCTGTATGTCCATCGGGTCTCCTTGGTAGCTCAATATGGACAAAATTGAAGAACTAGGTGAAGTGAGAATTTGAAATGTTCAAATTCGGGTTTTAGGAAAATTGTATTTATATGAGATATCATTTACAATTATATAATTAATTTATTAATCAATTATTTTTTAAAGTATACTTGACAATTAGCATGAAAGTATATTTTAACCTTGATTAATGTGATTAATCAAAGCTAGGTGTCTTAAACAGTTTAATATATGATATTAAATTTGTTTATCTTCATTTATATGAATTTTTTTTTATTAAATAATTTTCAAAATTTGAAAATTGTTTTTCATTTTTTTATTATTAAAAAATTAGTGAGTGGAAAAATCCTTGGATTTTGCCACTAACTAAGTGGACTTTGGAGTGACATTTCCCAAACTTGAGACCTAGAGATTACATGCTAATTGAGTTTTAGGTGGAAGACATGCGAAATGAGATTTTGCATGTATTTTCTCTACAAAAGGCTTTGTTTTTTAAATTTAAAAAAACTAATGCTTTATTGACAATTAACTTTAATTCTTCCACCAAATTCTCTTTACTCTCCTACTTAATATAGTGAAATTCCCTTATTTTCACTAACATAACGGTCCCACAACCATATTCTTCAACCTGAGAATAGCAGGATTTACCATTGGTAGTGTCGATCGAGCTCGGGAGAGGAAGATTGTGGTGGAGTCTTCAAAGCTTGTATTCTTTAACCCTTTGCATGCTTATTCTTCTTTTAATACAATTAGAATGTCATCGATTTCATCGCTTCTGTTGTGAATGCGTTCTTTATGTTCCATCAAATGGTATCAGTGCATACTTATAACGTTCTATTGTATTTTGGTGGGTGTTATTCATGTGATGAATATTTGGTTGACTAAAGTGGATACATTATGATTCTGGTATTAGTTTTCATTTAATTTCTTGTTGAAATTTGTAATGGCTCAAATGTATATGAGCTTTAATGTGTGGCAAAGGGTTTGTAAATTTTCTATATTCATTACAGTCATTTCTAGGCTGTAATTACTGGATTCTGGGAAAGAGGAGAGCTTCTTTTTGGTGAAGAAAAGCTCACAAACCCGGAAGTTACTCCCAGACCCGAAGACCGGACCCGCAGCACCCTTCTGACTGGGTTCTTTGTGTTCCCGTATGCACGCCTCGTCCAAACCCATGTTCGACCCATTTATGACCCGTCCAACCCAAATCCATCAGAAGTCCTTGCGTGTTAGCTGTTTCCTCAACCCGACCTACCCGTGCGTTCGATTCGAGACCTGGTTTACGCCCCACCGACCCGTGCACCTCCTTCCGTTGACCGACCCATGCGTACGTTGACCAGTCGGTCCAGATGGTTTGGACCGGTCCAATTGACTTGGTTGAGTCGGTTTGACCGGTTCAACCTGGATTTTGGTGTTTTCAAGTCGGTTCGAGTGATTTTTGGCCGGTTTGGATTGGTTCAAAGTGTTTGAAGCCGGTTCGAGGAAGCTATTTGCTACTTTATGTAATAGTTTAGCTGTTTGTTTGCTTTTAATGCCAAAACCGATCAACCTTAGTGTTGTTTATTTATTATGCATGTGATGTATAAATTTGTTTGATTATGTGTGCATAAAGTATGCCATATAGTTTTTTAAAAACCCCATCGTAGGATAAACTTGTGTCATGCATTTGTTATATGTTATAAGTGTTATAATGTATATAATATGCATGCTAGGTTTTAATATAAGTATTATATTAAAGCATGTTTGTTTAAGGAAGCATGTTATAGATGAATTTTCTAGGGTTATAAATGTTATAATTTGTTTTATAATTGTTATAAAATAACCTAGACTTTTAAAATCTATAACAAAGATAAGATGCATGCTCACCTAGGGTTAACCAGTGCAATTCAATCGCCTTTTTAAGAGTTAGAATAGGTTGATTACTTGTAAAACAAGAGTTATTTACTTACCCGGAAAGATCTTGTCTAAGGTTGGGGTACTTAAGTTAACGGTTTATGGAACACCTCCTACCTGGAGATCAAACTGGCATCCAAGTCAATAATCCTTGTTTTATGATCATGCATGAGTGGTATAAGGTAATAAAATTGGTTTATCACGTAGACATCATAGATTAATCACGATATAAGAGTTATACTAGGAAAAATCACCTAAACTTAGGTTGTTAAATATTATCCGATTAATAACCAAGTAAATACCCAATCTTTTATAAGATAGAATATTTTAGTGGGAGATTAATAATATATGAGATACATTATTTCTAGCTCTCACGTCCCTAAGAGTTCACATCGTGAGATCGATACTTAACTTCGAGTTGCTATTAACGGCAACTTCCCTTCGAAAAGTGTTTGCATGGGTCAACAACAAGGTGAATAGAGGAAGCAGTTCATAGTAAGTGGGTGAAGGGTGTGTGACAACACGTCCTATAGTCTCTTCTATTATGTCACACCGTGAGATTCCTATGTTGCGCGTGCTGGTTGGCTTTATGCGACCCTTTGCTAGTCGTTTGGCAACGGCTATCCCTTCGGAGGGTTGTAACATAGAATTCAAAACACCGTGAGCTCCATAAATGTTTCTCCTAGGGTTACTTAGGTCCATTTTCAAACAATTGTTTCTCCTTCAAGGGCTTGTTTGATTCTGATCTCTGCAATTCGAAAGTGGCGGGTATACACTTACAACACATACTAAGTGTTAGTAAAGTTCTCGAGAAAATAAACAGTAGCTAAGTACTATAAGGATAAGAGTTATTCTGGTATTAGTATTTAGTCAAGAATGTCTTGATTCAATGAAAGAGTAGTCAACTGCCCATCAGTGGGGATTATTCAGACTTACTGAAGTATCGTAGCAAAATAATAATGAGAATGGGTACATTATTTTTCCTAAATAAATTGGATTAAAAAGAGTTAAAAGCAATTCTCTAATAAATTTTTTTACTTTTTCAGCAATGCTATCATCCATTACACAACTGCTAGCTTTTTAAAAAACTTAATGGCGATAATTATGGAACTTGGAAATCGAATATCAACACGATACTAGTAATAGATGATCCCCAATTCATTTTAACGGAGAAGTGTCCTCCATCCCCTAATCTCAATGCAAACCGAATAGTTTGGGATGCGTATGACAGATGGGTCAAAGCTAATGAGAAGGCTCGAGTTTATATCTTAGCCAGTATATCTGATGTATTGTCTAAGAAACACGAGAAGTTAGCTACTGCAAAAGAGATCATGGACTCCAAATTTTTAAATCTTTATTGAAAAATAAAGTTTCAAAAGCAGAAGCAAATGTTGCTTCCACCATAAGGGGAAACCTCAGAAAGAATCGTCTTCTGGGAGTAAATCTAGCCCTTCTTTCTCTAAGAATAGAGGTATTCAAAAGAAAAAGAGGAAAACTGGGAAGGGGAAGGCTCCAACTGCACAGAAAGCTGAAAAAGAAAAACCAAGTAAATTAGATTTACTGGTTATTGAAATATTTATAGTAGAGAATGAAGATTCTACTTGGATATTGGATTCAAGGGCCACTAATAATGTTTGTTTTTCTTTTCATGAAACTAGTTCCTAGAGGCAACTTGAAGAAAATGAGATTACTCTCCGGGTTGGATCAGAGGAATGTATCTCAGCAAAAGCAGTGGGAGCTATTAAATTAACTTTTGGAAATAGATATCTGCATTTAGAAAATGTTCATGATGTACCTTATTGTAAAAGAAATTTGATATCTATTTTCTGTTTGTTGGAAGATTTGTACAAAGTAAATTTTTGTCTTAATGAAGCGTTCATTACAAAAAGAGGTATACAAATCTGTTCTACAAATTTAAAAAGTAACTTATATTAGTTAAAACCACCTAAAGTTGAAGTTGTATATAACACAAAAATATTTAAAACAGCTGAAACTCAAAGAAAAAGACAACACATTTCTCAGAGTACCTATCTTTGGCACTTGAGATATGACTACATTAATCTCAATAGGATTGAGAGACTGGCTAAAAGTGGTCTTCTATACAAGTTAAAAGATGTCTCTTTACGCCATGTGAGCCATGTCTCGATGGAAAAATGACAAAAAGATCTTTTACTGGAAAATGTCTTCAAGCCAAAGAAACCTTACAGCTCGTGCATTTAGACCTCTGCGGACCGATGAGTGTTAAAGCACAGGGAGGTTATGAATATTTCATTAGGTTTATAGATGATTATTCAAGGTATGTTTACATTTACCTAATTCATTTTAAGTTTGAAGCTATTTGAAAGTTAAAGGAATTTAAGACCGAGGTTGAGAAACTGTGAAACCAAGATCTCAATTTCCTTACTGAAGCAAGTAATTAACTTAGTATAAGTTAAATCATATGTTAAAGAGAAGGAATATTTCTAAATGTTGAAGAGATTTGCTTTGAGTAGCTCTTGCACTTCATCGCACAATTCCATCGTCTAATGAATCTCTCACTGTGGCTTAACATCTAGCCCTCTCGGTGTCGTTCATCATCCAGCTTTCTCGCCGTTGCCAATCGTCTAGTTCCTGTGTCCCATCGCATAGTGATCTCTTGCTCTTAACGATCTTGCTATCGCGTATCTCTCACTATTAACGATCTCACTGACTCTCATCGTCTAGCGCATAACCTATCACATAGCTCCTGTGTCTATCGTTTAGCTCCATCATGTAGTGCTGACGCCTATCGTCTAATGCATCACACCCTTCGTCTAACGCTTATGTTTATCGTGTAACGCCATCATCCAGCGTCTGCATCTATTGCCCGGCGCTCGCCTAATGCATCGTCTAACATTTAAGCTTATTTTCTAGTGCCCGCTCATCGTTTAGAGCTATCATCTAGTGCTATCGTGTAACGATATCGTTTAGCTTCTATGCTTATCGTCTAGTGCATCACTTCACATCGTTTAACGCCACCTGTAGCTACACAATCATCTGGCGCATCACTCAGCGTCACCCACATTGCTATGCGATCGTCCGCCCAGCACCTTATGCTGAAGCTTCTCTCGCTTCTGCTCACGCAGCTTCAACGCATGAGCAACTTTTGGCAATGCCTTTTGCCAACGGTTCGACCAACATGCGTCCAACCTCATAATTTCTACACATGGTTGGCCTTTGTTTCAATGCTTAACTTCTTTAAACCTCTATCTCATCCTTATCTCATGCGTTTAATGTTTCCTAACACCACACACATTTTTTCTTTTTGACTTCTTACTTAGCCAAGTGTTTAGGCGATGCTAAGGCTTGCATTACGCAACGCTGATGAGCTCACCCAGAAAAATGCCTATACCGAGAGGTGGTTGGGCTTGAGTTAGTAGGAGTTGGACGAATAGAGTTTCATGCAAAGAAGACTTATGCACGAGGAAGACAACTAAAGTAGGTAAATGGAAAAGGAGTAGGCGGTAGCAAAGAATGGTGCAAACACTCCAAATTAGGAGGTGTCTTGTGTTAAGGCTTAGTAAAGTTGAGAAGGATCGATTCCTTTGGCCTATAAATACCACTACAAGGTGTTTCTTCAATTCATAACTCGAAATTCTCTTTAAAGAACGTTAGGAAAAGTGTTAGAGGGTATATTTGGAGGAGATTATACATTGATCATGAAGGGCATGCGTTGGTAGCAAGACCATGCGTTGATCAAGAAGTTCCAAGAGGAGAAGATGCTGCCAGACAGTGAGGTATAGATGTAGCATCAACATGGGATGAGAAGTTCTTTCAGAATACTCGTGAGTTTTGAGTGATTCCAAAGCCACCTGAAAGCTCTGAGAGTCTATTTTTTAGTGTGGGGTTGTTGGAGAAGAAGCTCCAAGAAATTAGGCTGAAGAGTGTGGAAAAAACAATAGGATCGAGCTTTCGAGTATGCTTCGGCCAGTCTTGATGTTTTGAGGATTTCGGCCAAACCATGCAGAATTATGAGCTAATATTTTAATGTAAGCTTTCTGAGACATTTTAAAACATGTTTGTAGAAGGAAGTATCTCGAGATAAGGCTTTTTGGACATGGTTTTGTCCATGATGAGTTATGTTTGGTTGCTTAGAATATGCAGTAGAAACTGTAGCTTACATTTTGAATAACATTCTCTCTAAGAATGTTTCAGAAACACCTTATGAGTTATGGACAGAACGTAAAGCTAGTTTACATCATTTCTAGATCTGGGGTTGCTCGGCACACGTATTGGTGCAAAATCCTAAAAAATTGGAACATCGTTCATAATTATGCCTGTTTGTAGGTTACCCTAAAGGAACGAAAGGTGGTCAGTTTTATGATCCTCAGGATGATAAGGTAATTGTATCGACAAATGCCATATTCCTAGAGGAAAACCACATTTGAGATCATAAACCCCGCAGTAAACTAGTATTAGAAGAGATTTCAAATAATGCTACAGACGAATTAACAAAAGTTGTTGATCAACCTTGCTCATCAACGAGAGTTGTAGATAGATCAAGTACGTCCGGTCCATCACATCCTACTCAAGAGTTGAGAGAGCCTCGACGTAGTGAGAGGGTTGTGAGGCAGCCTGACTGCCATATGTGTTTAATTGAAAGTGAAGTCAACATACCTGGTTATGGCTTAGAGAATCCATTAACATATAAACAGGCAATGGATGATGTTGATCGAAATCAGTGGATCAAAGCCGTGGACCTTGAAATAGAGTCTATATACTTTAATTTAGTCTGGGAACTTGTAGATAAACCTGATGAGGTAAGATCTATCGATTGTAAATGGATCTATAAGCGTAAAAGAGACCATACGAGGAAGGTATAGACCTATAAAGCCTGGTCAGTAGCAAAGGGTTGGACCCAGGTTGAGGGTGTGGACTATGAAGAAACCTTCTCACCTGTTGCTATGATCAAATCAATTAGTATACTATTGTCCATTGCCACTTTTTATAATTATGAAATTTGAAAAATGGATGTCAAGACTACCTTTCTAAATGAAGATCTTTATGGTTCAACTAGAAGGGTTCATTGAACAGGGTCAGGAGCAAAAGGTTTGAAAATTGAAAAGATCTATTTGTGGATTGAAACAGGCATCCAGATTTTGGAATATAATATTTGATACGGCGGTCAAATCTTATTGCTTTGAACAGAATGTTGATGAACCGTATGTATATAAAAAGATCATCAACTCCACTGTAGCATTTCTAGTTTTGTATGTAGATGATATCCTATTTATTGGAAATAATGTAGGATACCTAACTTTCATTAAAAATTGGCTAGAAACCCAATTTTAGATGAAAGATCTGGGAGAAGCGCAATATGTTCTTGGGATTCAAATAGTTCGAAACTGAAAGAACAGAATACTAGCCATGTCTCAAACATCTTATATAGATAAGGTATTGTCTAGGTTTAATATGCAGGATTCTAAAAGAGGTCTTTTACATTCTAGGAATGGAATACACTTGTAAAAGGCACAATGTCCTAAGACACCTCAAGAAGTTGAGGATATGAGATGGGTTCCCTATGCATCAACAGTCGGAAGTCTGATGTATGCAATGCTATGTACTCGTCCAGATATATGCTTTGCAGTAGAGATTGTCAGTAGGTATCAGTTCAATCCTGGTTATGAACATTGGACTGCTATAAAGAATATCCTCAAGTATCTCAGGAGAACGAGGAGCTACGTGTTCATATATGGAAATAAGGATTTGATCATTACGGGATATACTGACTCCGATTTTCAAACCAATATAGACTATAGGAGATCTACTTGACAATCGGTGTTCACTCTAAATGGAGGAGCAGTAGTATGGAGAAGTATTAATTAGAGTTGCAATGCAGACTCCACAATGGAAACAGAATATGTTGCTGCTTGTGAAGCAGCCAAGGAAGTAGTATGGCTTAGGAAGTTCCTAAATGATCTGGAAGTTGTTCCAGACATACTGCCAATCATTATGTATTGCGAAAACAGTAGGGCAGTAGCGAACTCTAAATAGCCTAGAAGCCATAAGTGTAGAAAACATATTGAGTGCAAATATCATCTCAAAAGAGAGATCATGCTAAAAGGAGACGTTATTGTGAGAAAAATAGCATCTGAGGACAATATTGTTGATCCATTTACTAAGGCCCTCCCAGCTAAGATTTTCGTGGGTCACCTTAAGAGTTTAAGACTAGGGGTAGAATAAATAGGGCAAGTGGAAGAAATTGTGGGTATCGGATGCCCTAGTTTATTGTATATAGTTTTCTCTCACAGCACTCAACTTTGTTGTAACCCACTAGGAGTTTTAGTTGTTGGGTTGTATGTCCTAAAACTCGTAGTTTTGTAAACAGTAAACATATATGAAGTTTATTCAGACAAGTGTTGTTGATTGTTTAATAACTCTAAATCCAATAAACTACAAACCTTTGGCTATTGTTATGAATACTTAGACTTTATGTGTTGACATAAACTAGATGAAGTTCGAGAAAAATAGCCTAAACCGTCTATAGTACTTGGATTAAGTTGGATACCTATTTCTGAAGATACTATCGAATACGACCTGCTCTATGATTGTTACAAATGTTGTAAAGTGTCATAAATGATGTGATCAGTTCGTTCATGTAGAGAAATGTGAGAGGGGGTGTTCTAAATAATGAGATTGTGTAAGACAGACCACGAAATAATCACTTTTACGTATTAACACCGTTTACTATTAACATTGATTAATTTCACTTCTTGATGACCTAAATAACTTGATCTGAATCCTGAGCTGTCTATGAACTCCTGTTTATTCATGATTGTCCCTTGATCTGCATAGGTGAGGTTAAACCCAACATTGCTGCTCAATATGTCTCCCATTTTAGGGATAAGACCGGGTAGATGGTTAGGGACATAGAATTTGCAAAATGGAATTCGCTTCTACCCATTTTAGGGATAGTATAAAGGTTGTTCCCTGTTGATCCCAAGCCTTGAGCAAGGGATCCTATCCTTTCGTTGGCCTGAGAGGGAATGGATTTAGTGATTATGATCCTAAATAAATTATTCATTAGAGGGACAGTGATACTTAAGGAGAAAAGATGTAACTCAGGGGTATTTCGGTATTTGACCTAGCTGAGGTCACGAACAATCTATGATGGATCAACTTATTGATGATGTTTATATCAAATGGACACATAATATATCTATAGTGATGGGAGTACAACTACAGGCTATAGTGGATAATTCTGTTAGTTAACAAATGTTGTTTAACTAGGTTAAAGAGTTTGACTGGTTAGTCTCAGATCATTGAAGCCTATGATTTGTAGGTCCATCGAATTTCCTTGCTAGCTCAATATGTATAACATTGATGAACTAGATGAAATAAGAATTTGAAATGTTCTAATTCGGGTTTTAGGAAAAATTGTATGTTATATGAGATATAATTTACAATTATATAATTAATTTATTAATTAGTTATTTTTTAAAGTATACTTGATCGTTAGCATGAAAGTATCTTTTAAACTTGATTAATGTGATTAATCAAAGTTATGTGTCTGAAACAATATTAAATTTGTTTAAATAATTTCCAAATTTTGAAAAGTATTTTTCATTTTTTTATATTAAAAGATTAGTTAGTGGAAAAATCCAATTGTTGGATTTTCCCACTAACTAAGTGGACTTTGGAGTGACATTTCTGAAGCTTGACACCTAGAGATTACGTGCTAATGGAGTTTAAGGTGGAAGACATGCAAAATGAGATTTTTCATGTGTTTTCTCTACAAAAGGCTTTGTTTTTGAAATTTTAAAAAATTAATGCTTCCTTGACAATTAACTATAATTCTTCCACCAAATTCTCTTTACTCTTCTACTTAATATAGTGAAATTCTCTTATTTTCACTAACATAACGGTCCCAGAACCGTGTTCTTCAATAAGAGAATAGTGGGACTTACTGTTCGTGGTGTCGATCGAGCTCGAGAGTCTTTGAAGGTTGTATTCTCTAACCTTTTACATGCGTATTCTTCTTTTTAATGCAATTAGAATGTTGTCGATCTCATCGCTTTCGCTGTGCATACATTCTTTATGTTTCATCACAAACCACATCGCATCAAATCAACATCAACATCAATACCAACTTAAGTTCAACTCCACGAAACAAGTTTCTCCGGAAGCCTCGTTCGAACACTTATCCTTCAAGAAGATTATCAAACCCAAAGGTCGATCATCCAAGAAGATAAAAAAGCCCAAAGGCCGATCATCTAAGAAAATCAACAAGCCCGAAGCCCAATCGTCCAAGAAGATCATCAAGCCCAAACTCCAATCATCCAAGAAGATCAAGAAACTGAAAGGTTGATTGTCCGAAAAGATTATAAAGCCCAAAGGCCGATCATCCAAGAAGTTCTACAAGCCCAAAGGCCGATTGTTGAAGAAAATCATCAAGCCCAAAGGCCGATCATCTAAGAAGATGAACAAGCCCAAAGGTCGATCATCCAAGAAAAGCACCAAGCGCAACGGCCGATCATTCAAGAAGATCAACCGGCTTAAAGACTATAGTTTATTTTGAAAGCATCAAAATATTATGTATTAGAGATGGTATTCACTTTCCACAAAATTAATACAAATACAAAGTTCAAATTCCACGAATTAAGTTTCTCTGGAAACCTCATGCGAACAACTGCAACACCTCTTTTTTTTACTTAAAGCTCCAATTTATGCCTAATGGAAAAATTATGATAGTTTGGAGAAAACACTCCCATGGTGAAATTTTTTTTCAAAATTTATAGATAAAAGATAAACCATGACAATTTTAAAATATGTTCAAAAGGCACATTTAATGGCTATTCTAAACCGTCAACGAATTGAAATATAATAGGATTGTTTTAGGCTTCATTCTGGATCACTTTTAAGAGTGCTATAATTGATTATGAAAAAAAGTTAGTCGCTTTATGGGTTTGATAAAGTTGATTATGAATGAATGCATTAAAAATCACTTTTAAAACACACATTTATTCTACACTTATTAAATTCAATCATACTAGCACTCAACAAGTGGTTAACATATTTGATTTTTAAATAAAAAATAATGGAAAACAGAAAAGAAAACATCATTTAGAACTTCAAAAATAAAATGTCAATTTTGAATTGTTATTTTTATTGTAAACCTTTTTACTAAAATGATTTCTAACAAATTCCGTGTTTTTATTATTTCTCTAAAACTACAAATGTTATTTTTAACGTTTATGCGAAAATGTTACCTTCATTTCAATTGAAAAACAAATGCTATATAAAGAGGAAGCAATAGATGAAGATGGGTAAACATACAACAAAAATGATGTTGATTAATCCTTCAAATGTATTTTTCGGAGCTTGTGCTCTCATACTCTTTGGGATGCCACAGTCTATCAAGCAGATGCTAGAAATGTTATTGTAGTCGATCATCACTATGTAGCTCCACCTTTTAGCTTAGGAATAGTATCAAAAGAGGTACTGATTGCTCCGTCTGGATCGAGTCAAAGTACTTCAGACAATCCACCTCCCTCACCACATTTTCCACCCATCATTTTACATAAGGAATCTAGGATCAACTTTGGAATATTACTAAAAGGCATGTATATTCCTCCATCTGAAACTTCAGACTATTCTACCACGTCTACTTCATCATGTATCTTAGAACACCTATTCTACCATCTACTGCAAATGGACGGATGCCTTTATAAGTCATCAGCGTTGATATTTGTCGCAATACCCCTCAATTCAGAGTCTTTGTTACTGCTTTTACTACAAGTGTTGTGACAATATATTTAAAGTCACCCTCTTAAACTTAACTAATATGAAAAACGGGGGTCTACAAGTTTATGAATAAAATATGTTGTGAAAGGGGTAATTTCAATAATTGCAATTTTTTTATCTATTCAAATTGTATCTCCTTTTAATATTTTATAATTCTTAGGTTGTGACGAAATAATTACGGTTTCTTCATCTATTAAGAATATAGAGATAAAGGTAATAAATCACGATAAATGAGTGTATTTTAGTATCCTATTTTTCGATTGTAATACCTTGGATTTTTTCTTGCTTTCTTAATAACTTGTTGAATGATTATATATTAATCAAATAAATTACTAAAATCATTTTTTCTCAATGATATTATATCATGATAATTTTTTTAATTTTTAAAAAACATATATAGTTGATAGTAAAAATAAGAAATTCTTTGAAAAAAATATAACTCCTAAGAATATAATGATAACACTTACTAACTCGCCTTGAATGTTCAACTCTTTAATTATATTATTATTTATTTATTTTAGCAAGTTAGAGGTGGGTGAATTGAAATTTTATGACTTCTTGATCTTAGGATTTATGCCAAAATCAATTGAGGCATGTTTAAGTTGACTATTATCAATCTCATGATGTTGTTCGTTTATTATATATTGGGTAGTATAATGGCAACTTTATACCATTATGTGATGGAAACAATATATAGATGGCATACGAATGCAAAGTTTGTATTTAGTAAACGATACTATAGTATTTATTGTATTCCACTCGAATTTGCATTTTTTTTTAATTATGATCTTACAAAAACATATGTTTAAAAATTTAATAATGACCATCACTAATAGACATTTATAGACTTCTATCATATTCTATCAATGATAGAATTCATGATAACATGAATTCTATCATTGAGCTTACCATCACTAATATTTCTTTGTTTTTATTCCTTTTCTAGATTGAAGCATGTGAAATACCCATTTATACAAATACTGATACATACTGATAGACACTGATAAATTTCTATCAGTGTCTATCATCTATACACACTGATATCCCATTGTGTTCATATCCATTGATATCTTTCAATCTGTGTATATCACAACTATTCTGAAAATGAAGATACTTGATGAACTGATCATGGATATTGATATTGAACTTTTCTAACGGTCAATTTTAAAGTCAATGTTTTATTTTTTTACCATCTGATATCGTATATCAGTTTTGGTTATTAAAATTTATATATTGATTTCATTTTTTATGTAAGAGTTGTTGCAATATTAGGATTATCCATGGTTGATTCATTTTTTTGGCATCAAAACTAGGAGTATTATAACACTATAGTAATTGAGTTGAGAGTTGATAGCAACTGATAAAAGTCTATTAATGTCTATCAATAAACTATGAAATTGATAGACTTCAAAAGTATATAATATATATTTAAACATTGATAGACATTGATAGTAGTTTAAATATATTTATCAGTAAACTATGGGTTTTTTTTCTTATCTGCATTGCGTTTATGTGATAAATATTTGTGGATGAATTGTTGATGGATGTTTCGTGATAGAATTCTTGTTTTAAGGCTTTCTTTAAATTTCACAAAGTTAAACGATCGGATAGCTTTTGTTATGCGATCATGTAAAGCTTACTATACAATCGTATAGCATTTACTAAACGATTGTTTAGCTAATGCTATGCGATCGTGTAGAGTTTTTTACACGATCGTGTGGCACTGGTTGCATGATTGCATAGGCGCTAGCTTGCTAGACAATGATAGAAAGTGCTTGATATATCGTTTAGCTTCGTGTCCAATCGTCTATACGATCGTTTAGCTCATCAGCTGTCATCTACATGATCGTCTAGCTAGAGTCAACTGTCGTCTACACAATCGTCTAGCTTTTCATTCAATCGTTTACATAATTGAACTATCGTTTAGTTCTTGGAGCTTCGTCTATACGTGTAAAGCTTGAACCCTAATTATTTTTTTAAGTAAGAGTAAATAATGAGATGTTTCTTAATGAGTTGAATGAAGCCATGACTTAGGAAGGATAGAGGGTGGAAGCATGAAGAAATAAGATTGTGTAAGCTAAGTGTAAACCCCGAAATCTATGTTCCTAAACAAGTATGTTTCGCCAAAGGAATGATATATTAAATATCATATAAGTGAAAATCCATGCAAATTATAGAGGTTGAGAAGAAGGGAAAAGAAAAACGTATTAAATAAAGAAACTCACTTATTGGCTTGGGCTGAGTCATTAGATATGAGTTGACGTGGCGAATTATCCTTGAATTTGGGAGGCGGCAGGAAGATTAAAAGGGAAAAGGAACTTCGAAAGTTTGGTTTGGGCAATCTACATGAGCAAATTTAGTAAAATCGGTGCCATTTGAAAACTGAGAGAATCTAATTTTCAAAGTTGTCTTGCTGGAGAAAGAGGGCAAGAGAAGAAGAATGGAAAGTGATCAAATTATAGAAGAAACAAAATCTTGGGTTAATCAGGGCCCGAGGTGAAGATTGGGATCTCTAAGCCAAACTATAAGGAATTTGTGGCTGAAATTTTAAGAAAACCTATGCATAAGCAGACAGCTACTTGGAAAAAACAAGTAAACAGCTCCAGTAGAGATTATTGCAAGATTTTGTTAAGAGGATCTCGCTAATGAAGGAGATCTCGCTAATTTTGTGAAGAGGATCTCACTAATGAAGGAGATCTCACTAAATATTGTGGGGAGGATCACGCTCTAGAGGGGAATATTGCTAGAAATTTGGCAGGTATCACTGGTGTTGCTGGTGAGTGGGTATCACTGGTGTCGCTGGTGGATGAGTATCGCTAGTATCGCTCATGATGATCTCGCTGGTGTCATTCGTGGTGATCTCGCTGGTGTCGCTCATAGTGATCTTGTGGGTGTCGCTCATGGTGATCTCGCTGGTGTCGCTCTAGGGGATCTCGCTGGCCTCGCTCATGGGGATCTCGCTAGCCATGAAAACTAGAGAAGCATGTGACCCGTTAAGAGGCCAACAAGCTGTGAGTGACTATGTGACGAATTAATGTTTTAATAATTTAGAAACTATGGTTCCATTGAAGCTATTTCTCATGCTAGGTGTTGGAAACTATGATTTCTGTGAAGTTAGTCTCATGCTAAGTGTTTAAATGATATGCCAAGCAACATATTTGTTGAACGGTTTCTCATGTTAAGTAAAGCATGTTTTCCATGGGATTTGGGTAGATATGTTACCTTGTCCAAATGCTTTCAGTAGGTTTAAGTAACTCCATTTTTATGATAAACTAGTATGATGATGATGATTTGAGCACTAATCTTTAGTGTTCAACTGAATATTGTGACGAGTTACATGGCAGATACTGAAGGACAATGAGAAGGTATCCTTTCAACTAAAGGTTTATGACTAGTTATATGACGGATACTGAAGGACAATGAGAAGGTATCCTTTCAACTAAATGTTTATGACTAGTTTTATTAAAACGAGGTATCGAAGGACATTTGAGAAGGTACCTGGCCAATTTGATACCAAAGGACTTTTGATAAGGTATCCAACCAATTTGATACCGAAAGACGTTGAGAAGGTATCTAACCAATTTGGTACCGAAGGACACTTGAGAAGGTACCTGGCCAATTTGATACCGAAGGACTTTTGAGAAGGTATCTGGCCAATTTGATACCGAAAGACATTGAGAATGTATCTAACCAATTTGGGTACCGAAGGACACTTGAGAAGGTACCTGGCCAATTTGATATCGAAGGACTTTGGAGAAGGTATCCGACCAAATTGATACCGAATGACATATGAGAAGGTATTTTAGCAGCTCGATATTGAAGGACAATGAGAAGGTATCCTAGTCAGGTACATAAGGTACGACGGTACTCAGTTATAACCATATGCACATAGGTAATACGACGTCGAGGGATCGAGCAAAAGAGTTCTCCCCAACTAAGGTTGACATTGACGGTTAGAACTATTAGTTCACTCCCAACTAAGGATAAAGGCAGTCATATATTCTTCTAGGCTAGAAGGATAGCTTGAAGTTTCTAATGCTTGTGAATGTTTATCAACGCTTGATGTGTACTAATGTATGAGTTTTCCAAGTATGTTTTCCATGTCTAACGCATGATTAGTGGTTTACAAGCTGGTTAAATATGTTTTAAGCCAACTTATTTTATAGAGTATGAAGCATGCGTTAGGGTTAAAACTAATCTTGGTGTGCTATGTTTATATACCTAAGATTGCTAAAGTATATGCGTTGATATTCCTAAACACAATGAAGAGGAGTATTAAAGGTAAGAAAGGTATATGAATAAATCTACCTAAGGTGTTGACAGTACATAGAAACCTCCACGTATACGTGGGTAGTTTTGAAGAAGAGGCTAAGTATGGATCTCCTAGGCCATACAACAACAAAAGAAGGCTGAAATATAGGTCTCTTGGCCGATAATAGATGTTGGGAGCTAGATCGGTATATGTTCGTTCTCAACTAAGATGTAAAGATGATTATTGATGTATAAGAGTTTTTATCAACGTTTATGTCGTAAGGATGTTGTTGAGATGCCATCGGAATATTTAAAGAGATCGATGTAGGGATCTCTTCTAGCTATAGTTTAATGTGAATAGGTTGAGGTAGTGGCCTCATCCGGTCATGGCTTGACGTTGGGAATTAGAACAGTGAGTGTTCATTCTCAATTAAGATTCAGGTTTCAGATACGATGGTTTTAAAGGTTTTTATGTATATGTTTGCTTGGTTTATTCTAGTTTTAGTATTATATTTTCAAGCTTAAGGTTTTAGAGCATGAGACATATGTTTTACTAAGTCACTCACTAGGCTTCAAGCTCATGTTTCAGATGTTTTCTTTCAGGTATCGGTCAGTTCCTAAAGGACTATTATGCTGCTGCTCTGCCACTCAAATAAACAGGTTGAAGGAAGCGTAATTGAAGACGTGTATTAGTTAGTCCACATGTGTCTGTTTAGTGACTAGAATTCTTGTTGGGGCCCACTAGGTTGTATTATCTATGTGAAAACAATGTTGTGAAAACCTGTAATATAAATGTGTTAAGCTCTGTGTTATTATGTATGTATGCAGGGTTTGAATATTATTTTAAGGTAAGTTACGCAGTAAGTGCCAGCAAAAAGGTTGGTAACTGATGCAATCACCATTCTGTCCAGGTTAGGAGGGTAATCTGGTGTGGGTTGTGACAATACGATCGAGCTGCCATTTGGTAAACGATAGAAGAATTTCAAGCCTTAACATACTACCTCCCCTGACTCTTGAATTGTTGTTGACCGTTAAACTTAAGTTTTTTGTGATTGTGAACGTGAAGATCATAGTGAGATGGAGCTTTCAACCATGTTCTTTTTTAATAGACCATCACTAACAGACTTTTATAGACTTCTATCATTGTCTATCAATGATAGAATTCTTGATGTATCTAATAGAATTACATTGAACATATATTTTATCTAAACTTTGTACGTTTTCCTTTTCCTGCAACTTCAACAACCTAAAATAATAGTAATATGAAATGGACCTAAATAGACTTCTATCATTGTTGGGCTATTTCTCTGTTTCTATAGGCCCACAAAATGAATCTTGAAGGTAAAGCCCAAGTACGATGTTTAGCTGAAGGCTTGTGTTAGGTGAAAAGCTTGGTTCTAAATGAGCCACATAGTAAACCTAATTTCCACATATGTGTAGGGCTAAAACTCTCTCTTCAGCTGATCAGATTATTGCACTTGGGAAAAGGAATTCATTTTCAGGTAAAACTTTCTTTTCTCTCTTGATTTTCTCTCAATTAGTTATAGGGCTCTTCTTTAATAACAACATGCATAGTTCAAAAGATGAAAGGAAGAAGATAAAGAACACACACAACTACGTGGTTCAGAAAGGATGCGTACATCCACGGAAAGAACTTCTTTTCTTTCTTGAGATTGCCTTTGTACAATAGTTTTTCTTTTATAAAAGATGTATGATTATTTCTATTCGATGTATGTAATAGATCTGATCTTTAGGTATTTGTAGTACATACCTTTTGTCAGTTTTTGTCAGTTACAGTAAGAAAAGAAATGTTGTTAAGTAAAACTCTAAACTAGTTGTTTTATATATTGGAGTCATCTTTACAATATGTTTTTATCAGAGAATAAAATTTGTGCTCAATGTCATTTTCTCTTAGTACTTAACAAGAATTTGGTTAGTGAGAAATATTTTTGTGAAGGAAGAAGTGGATGTTTGACGAATTTCAATTTTTTGTTCCATTTCAATCAAGGTGGGTGTTTGATCTCAGATGTTTCTGTGAATGGCTAAATCAGTTCGTGTTTGTACGTTTGTCTTCATCATTCTAGAATCAATTATTATTATTTCTATTTTCAACTTCAAGCTAAGATCTCTCTAGAATTGTTATGTTCATCTTCAGTGCTTGTTAATTCTTAACGAAGATAAAAGTCTGATTAAGTTATTCTTTAAACATTCAGGGCAAAAGTAGAAAGACGCTTAAATTTAAGTTGGATGTGATGAAGCCAACTAGAAAAAAGCTCGGTATGGTGAAACTGACAATGGAGCTTCATGAAGTATTCATGCTCAAAAAGAGAATTATTTAGTGTAAACAAATAATTTTAAGGTTTAGATTCTTGTACTTATTATATTTACTAATTTCATTTATCTTTGTAAGTTAAATATAGGCTGTGGAGGATGAATAATTATATCACTTTTGTTGAAGTGAATTAGTTAATTGTTATATTTGTTGAAAGTTAAGTTGCATATATAAATATCATATTCCTTTTATTATATCCATATAAATACCGTTAGTTAGCCTTCTTCGATGCCAATAAATACCCCTATAATGTCAGTTTTCAATCGAAATTATAGTCTAATTTTGTACCAGAGATAACAAGTTTATGTATTAAATTGAATATTATTTTTCTAATTAATAAAATACTTTTATCAACGGTTACATATATTGCAAAAGATATTTTCAATGACCATTGATCTACCTTTAACAACAGTCTTATATGTTGCTAAATCTTAACTTTCAATAACAAACTTGCAACGTTACTATATAAGACAAATAGTGATATATAACGTTAGGCTAAAAGTGAGTTTAATAGATCTCGACGAATTAACTCAACTATCAATGCTAGGAACTTAACCCATAACTTACTAACTCATAATATTATTGACGATAGGAACACACAATTATCTTAAACATTTTGAAAGCATGCATTGGGAAGTCCAATAAGTGACAGTTCAATAGATAGAAGACAACTTTAAAAACATACTTTCACAGAACATAGCTTCGAAACATACTTTACTGAAACATAAGACATAAAACTTCTAAAATTATTTTAGTAACACTGTAATCCATAAAACCATGTTAAATGCATACTTCGGTTTACCCCAACAAGATATACTAACAAGGTCGCGACGTATAAAATGGTTTTATCACTTTTCCACCTATGGAAAGAACACTTCATAAGAACATATATTTCACACATAGTTTCACTAAAATTCACTTCATGAGTGGTGTTCATAAGTAAATCCACTTCAATGCAGAGTTTGCACCAAAAACCATCCTAAAGCATTCAAGTCAAACAATTCTAAAGAAAGAAAAATAAATAAATACCCCAATCACCCCAAAATATCTTATGCTTTGAAGAAACCATGCATCTTCATTAGCTTTGGGCATACAATTTTACTTAAAAAATTGCTACAAGAGTTGATGTGTCAACTTAAAATTCAAGCTATTGTAGTCTACTATCTTCATGCAAATACTTTAAGAGATTTTAATTCATCATAATCCATACCAAGGATATTCATAAACTTTTTCTACTATTCTTCCTCTATATTAAGCAATAAATTCATACAGAACATATTTGTAAATGTGATTTCTGATAAATAGACCCATATACAGGAGTAGCTTTACATGCATTTTTGCACACATACCTTCCTCGATCTTCAGAACCTGAGATAATATGCAGACTGAGGTCAAAACATTCTTGTTTCATATATATTTATATGTGAATATTAAAGTATGCATTATATAGTTTTTGCTCAATGCCAACCCCACAACATCGATAATCCATAATACCTTAAATATTTTAATGTGTATAAAGCATAAGATAGATGAGAAGATCATGTAGAGTAGAGTTAAAGCAAGAGGATAAGGAAAATTGATTTCCTTCGAGGACAAGACCTATTGCAGCAATACGTAAGAGATTTCAAAAAGTTTGTCAAAGCAACTTCTTAAATACACATCATAGAGTAGGAAGATTCAAACCTCTAACTTCTTGATTCTATACACCTTAATCAGTTGAGCTAAATTCCTGTTCAAATTGAAGGATCTCTTACCGAAGAGTACCATGAGCGCGTTTGGATCGCTCCGATCTCACCGTGACCGAAATACATATTATACATTCAAACGTATAGTTATGAAAACAACAGTAATTATCGACATGCTATGAACAAGATATAACAAGGGAGAGAGTGTCATACCAGTTGAAGATAATCTTCAAACTTCGGAACTCAATGCATCAGAACCCTCCACCCGATCAACCAACGCCTAATAGCAGTGTCGACTACATTAGCATGAACAACCGCACAAACACGAACGCCGCAGGGACGACACCACCAGAAAAGAGCCCCAGGTATTCTCGGAGTGAGAACCCAAAGTGTGGTCTTTGGTGAATTTGGTAGAGAAAGGAGGAAGCACGGATCGTGTAGGCGATAAGCAGGTGGAAGGGAAAAAGGCGCTATCACATAGCACGATGCTTATCGTTTAGGAGACACTACACAATCGTGTAGGTTTTACTAAACAATCATTTAGGAAATGGTATACGATCGTTTAGCAAAATCGGCACACTATACAATTGTTTAGAGAAGCTATCCGATCGTGTAAGAATAAGTGTGGGATCGTTTAGACGCGAGGTGGACGTTCATCTAGACGAAGAGCGACTATCGTATAGGCTCTTGATTCTTCTAAGCGATTGTTAACGATTCACCAACGCGATCTTCTATCTTTTCTGGACTAGCAATTCAAAATGAAAACTATTTTCATTTTAATTCATCGGTTACAATAACCGACGCTGCCCCACTAATCCACGTCCAAATATGATTTTTGGGTTAATTATCATATGATTAACCAACTAATATATTAACAAACATAATCATATTATATTTCTAACATATAGTTTCATATAACATATCTACTATAGTATTTTCTCCTCTACTTGATATAAATCATATTTACATCTAATTTCCTCCAAAATAATGTATCTCATACATTTAGCCAATTATATCATATATAATTAACCAGTTCAATTATATATGATATAATTGGCTAAATTTTGCCAAATTTTGGCAATTTTCTTTCAACATATGAGTGTTTTCTCCAAACCATCATAATTTTGCCATTAGGCATAAATTGGAGCTTCAAGTAAAAAGAAGAGATGTTGCAGTCATTAAGGACCCGAAGGACCCGAGAGGAAAACATTAAGCCGCTACCTACGGTGCCTAAATGCACAAAATGCAATTAAAAATCATTTGAGTTATTTATTACTTATTCAAATTATTTTTGTATTTACTTATTAAAATTGTTATATTTAAAAACTAATACATAAAATTAAAATTAAAAATTGTACAATTAAAAAAAATAGTAATTATCTTAAATCATACACATAATTTTGATATACATACATTAAAAAAACATAACAATTTTTAAACAAAACTGTAGTTATTCAATTTAACAAGAAAATATCTTTTAAATTTATTTTAAAATTTCAGTTTTATTACAATTAAAGCAAATGAGCTATACTTTCTCTCGAGGGGGAGTTTTTGCTTCTTCTAATTGTTCTGGTTGCTAAAACCACGATTCTGACCTTTCTCTTAATTCCCTTGAATTTTTAGTCAGGTTTCATCATAGTAGAGGTAGATTTCCCAAGAACAACGTTCACCTCCTCCCTTTAGTTCTGCTACCGGGCTTCATTCTCAATCCTTAAGCGGATGATTAGAATTTCGAAGAAAAACTTCTTGGTCTTGTGCCTTAAGATGTTCTTAAAATCCTTCCACAAGAGGGGTAGCTTATCAATAATAACAGCAATTTAGAATTGCTCATTTAGGGGCATACTTTCACTTATTATTTTATGGGCTATCTTCTGCAACTCGTGGGACTGGGCCTCCACATATTTGTCATCTACCATCTGGAACTTAAGGTAACGGTTGATGGCATACTTTTTTGACCTGGCCTCCTCGGTATCGTACTTCTTCTGTAGGATGTCCCGAACTTTCATTGTTGTCTTCATTGAGCTATAATAATCATATAGATCATCAGTTAAACCATTTAATATGAAATTTTCACACGAAAAATCTTTTTCTTCCCAATCAGCATCTTCTTTGATTTGTTGTTTAGTGGGATCTTCTTTTGGGACAGTTGGTTTCTTCGTAGTGCAAACGTCGACAACCTTCTCAACGTGAGAAAAACCAGCATCTTCTGCTTCCACCGTTTGAAGTTCGCTCCTTAGAATCGAAACAAACGGTTGAGGTCGAAGGTCATAATTTTGTTCTAATTTGAAAAGGTTGTCACAGCAGCGGCAGATGGATCATCTTAAAATTGTTTGAACTAGCTTCCCTTCGACGGATAGGATTTGACGGTAGCAAACAGTCACAAACGACAGTCGTCAAGCAAATATAGTCTACAAAACAGAAACTCGTTACAGGCTGAGTCACGAATATTGCTCTCTTTAAGACGTTTCGCAGCTCTACTAAAGTGTGCAAGCAGTTCTACAGAATTGTCACGTTGTCCTTAGAATAAAACAGCCCAAAATAGATGATATGGTCTTGATCGGAGTAACACCGTGACCGATTGAAAACTCAAAGCCTTTAAACTAACTTGCTCGAAAAACGAAAACGGAAAAAAGAAAAGGGACAAGAGAGAATATGGAGAATTGACCGACACCCTCTACTCGTGACACGTGGAGTTGTTGAAGGATGAATTAAATAAATAATAATAACAATAATTTTTCTTTTTGCCATGCTTGATTAGACGATGACGCATGTGTGTGGGATGTCCACCATATTCGCATTTGCCTATTTCCTCACCCCCTCTAAAACATGGGTACCCTTTGGAGCCTTAAGATGTTCTTAAAACCCTTCCACAAGGGGGGCAACTTGTCAATAATAACAACAATTTAGAATTGCTCGTTCAGGGGTATACCTTCACTTATTATTTTGTGGGTTATCTTCTATAGCTCGTGGGACTGGGCCTCTAAAGATTTGTCATCTGTCATTTGGAACTTAAGGTAACAGTTGATGGCATACTTTTTTTACCTGGCGTCCTTGATATCGTACTTCTTTTGCAGGACATCCTAAACTTCCATTGTTGTCTTCATTGAGCTGTAGTAAACATACAAATGATCAGTCAAACCATTTAATATAAAATTTTCACACAAAAAATATTTTTCTTCCCAATCAGTAGCTTCTTTGATTTATTGTTCAATCGAATCTTCTTTTGGGATAGTTGGTTTCTCCGTAGTACAAACGTCAGCAACTTTCTTAACTGTGAGAAAAAATAGCATCTTCTGCTTCTACCGTTTGAAGTTCGCTCCTTAGAATTGAAACAGATGGTTGAGGTTGAAGGTCATAATTTCGTTCTGATTTGAAAGGGTCATCACAACAGTGGCAGATGGATCCTCTTAAAATTGTTGGAAGCGACTACCCTTCAACGGACAGGATTTGACGGTACCAAACAGTCACAAACGACAGTCATCAAGTAAATATAACCTGCAAAACATAAACTCGTTACAGGCTAGGTTAGAATCTAGGCTTGAGAAAGCCAGATTAGAACCGCATAAGCAAGAGATAGAAACTTAGAGATAAGTTCTGTTTGCTAACATGCATCGCATGCACCCTAGAAATAGGTTATGGTAGTATGCGGTCACCTTGTGTATATGTGTGTCATTCATCATCGCATAGACAAGAATAGAGGCTTAGACATAAGTCCTATAGACATCATCGTATACATCGCATGCGTCCTAAAACTAGGAGCTATAGTATTTGCATTGAGAGATGACCTGTTAGTGTATGTGTGTAGTCTGATCGCATAACTTGAATGCAATCTTAGGAAGTGTTAGCTAAATCCCTTCTCAACCCGTTCCCTGCATACTCATTGTAACTTTCGTTGTTATTAACTCTTTTCTCAATTCCGCCGCATAGGATTTATATTTTAAACAAACATACCAACCAACTCATTGTTTTATTTGTCACTGCAAAGGAATCAAGAATCACTGTCGCATACTGTCTCCATAGTTCCTGTGTTCGACCCTGGGCTTACTAGGAAACCTAGTAGAATTTATACTTGGATTTTGCTAGGAAAACTTGCATGTACAACGCATACACCACCATCGCAATATACACTATTATTTCACCATAATCACAACGCATCAAGTTTTTGGTGCCGTTGTTGGGGACTACGGCAGTACATATTCTACTAACGGTAAATTTTTTATTTTCTTTGCAGACTTTCCATCTTTGTGCACTGCCTCTCCTGTGGTAATGGAAGAAGCGGGCGTCGTATGAGCGAAGGACAAGTTCCAGAGCCCAACTACGACCCAGAGATTGAAAGAACTTTCCAAAGAAGAAAAAGAAACAGCTGCCAATGAAAAAAAGAGAGAAATCCCATCATGGCAGAGTAATCGGAAGACAGAGCACCCAATGCAAATAATATCATGACGAACCCAATTCTCTTAGCGAACGACTGCAATAGGCCCATTCAGGACTGGACGGATCGAGGTTCGAGATGAAGCCGGTGATGTTACTGATAATTCAAACTGCCGGACAGTTTGGCAGTAGACGTGGTGAGGATCCGCATGCTCACCTTTGGAGTTTTATTGAAATCTGCAATACGTTTGTGTTCCCAAACATCTTCGCTGATGAGGTTCAACTAATGTTGTTCCCATTTTCATTGTGTGACCAAGGAGGGAAATGGGCTTACTCTCTCGAACTAGGGAAGATCACATCGTGGGAACAACTAGTTGAAAAGTTCATAAAGAAGTACTTCCTCCTGACAGAGAATGCAAGATGGAGGAAGATGATCACTAACTTTGAACAAGATATCGACGAATTGCTCAGTTACGCTGGATCGAGGTTTAAAAGACTGATGCGAGATTGTCCACACAATGGCTTACCAGATTGTCTACAAATGAAAATTTTTTACCACAGTTTGTACCCTGCATCGCAGAAGGCTGCCAATGCAGCAACAGCTGGTGGTCTGCTCGACAAGACATATGACAAGGCGAAAAATATACTTGATCGCATTTCAAAGAATCATGAAGACTAGAGAGAAAGGGTACGAATGAGAATTAAGGATAGCCACACAAACAATGGGGTCATTGCATCCCTACAAAACCAAATGAATGCAATGATGAATCTAATACAAGACATCGCAATCAATAGCACGGGAACACATAAAGGGAAGGTCAACACAATCGCTCAAACGACCACGAGTTGTGTCACCTTTGGAGAAGCACATCCGATTGAAGAATGTCCAAGGAATCCGTAGTCAGTATGCTTCATAAAAGAATAACCCTTTCTCTGGTACGTACAACCCTGGGTGGAGAAACCACCCCAATTTCGTGTGGAAAAATCAACAACAAAGCTATCAACATATGGCGCAAAAGGAAGGGCTGCCAGGATTTTTCTCGCGATTGAACGGTCAAATGAAAAATCAAGCCAGTAGTTTTCAGGCGTTGCAATCTTCATCTCTGGAGAGTTTACTGAAGCAATATATTGAGAAAAATGAAACAATACTCCAGAATTAGGCGACTTCAATCCGCAATCTCAAAATTCAAATAGTACAGATTGCGGGAGAGCTCAAAAGTAGACCGCAAGAGCATTACCAAGCTCAACAGAGCTCCCTCGTAACTCTAGGGATACAGGAAAGGAACAATGCCTAGTAG
>NC_052351.1:51709825-51713451 GCF_009727055.1 Benincasa hispida
AAAAAAAAAAAAAGAGAGAGAGAGAAAGAAAAAAAAAATTTGTTAACTCTATTGTTTATATTTTTTACCCTCTCAATGTTTTTTGCAACGATCATGATGAATGATTGCGGGGGAGCTACAAGATAACCGAAAGACGTGATTAGTTCGATCAGCCACCGCAATCGAAGAAATCGGCTCGCTATAAAGAATGATGCGATAAAAAATGATGCGGGCAACAGAGCAAATTTGGGGGTTGTATCTATCCATGACTTTGTTTATTCCAAATTTTGCACTCTCGCATCTCATTTTTAACTTTGATAATTTGATCATCGCATCCTCTTTAGTCGGCTAAATCATTAAATATGGATTACTTTAGTAAGTCACCGCATTTTTTTTCTATGCCAATTATGATTTCAATGATAAACTCATGTCGTTATTTCTCATCGCATGTATTAAAATCAATTTAATTTTAGGACAGTAAATTCATGAAATATTTTTAGAAGTTAGTGGTCCACCAGCTTCCTTTCAAATTGACTTTTACGAAACCTCCTAAAAGCATCACATGAATTCTTTCAATCTTTCAGCAATGAGGACGTTACTACATTTAAATTTGAAGGTGAGGTATTTATTTTCAAAAAAAAAAATAAATAAAATGATCGCAACTCCGCTGCCAAATGGGCATGAGTTTAGTCTAGGAAGAGCACTTGCTCGTAGTTGGATGTCCGCATGATACCCGTGGGGAGAAGCCAAAGCGAAGGCTAGGAACTCGGATCAGTGCAAGGTCATAGAAAAAATATCTAAACTACGCAAGGATAAAAAAATCATTTGAAAACACCCTAGTTGAAAAAAAAGTTTTTTTTTTTTTTAAATAAATCATGCGATGCCTGAAAGTATGTAAAGTCTTTTTGAAGGTTAAACTTGCGGTTCCTAAATTTTAGAAATATTTTAAGAAAAGACCAAGATAGGAATAAAGGAGATTTTGGTTCATAAGATTTGAATAAGGCACCTCAAGAAATCTAGGAAAGAAAAAGGCGGCGGACTCTCAGAGGAAATCTTTAGTTTATGCTTGAGGACAAGCATTGTTTTAATTTGGGGGTGTGATAATGGGCAGAAACGCACGTTATTACAACGCAAAGATGTAAAACAATGTAGGATTGCGACGGTAAAAATATGTAAAATCGTATTTTGTGCCCTAGAAGCATTAAAGTAACTAATATATGTATGTTGTGCAGGAAAATGCGTTAGCGCAAGGCAGAATTGCGATCCAAGGAATTTAGAGTTCGAGCGCATTAGAAGATTACGACCACAAAACTATGCGATCGTATGCGTTCACAAAGATCTGCTCAAGAAGGTGGCCGCATAGAGACGGCGCATCAAGGTGAAAGCATAATAAATCATGATGGGACAGAAAGCTGATGACGGTCGAATCCGAATTTAGTTGACAAGCCGTTAACGACACACTGTAGCAAGTACACTCAATTTTTCGGTGATCGGTGCATCAGTAGAGATTTAATGACATCCCATTAGTTTAATCATTTGAGAGAAAAGCCCTTCATCTTGAAGCTCTATAAATACCAGGCCACCTTCGTTGAAGGAGTTCCGTTCAGTTTCGCTCTAGTTTAGCCGTTTTAGAATTTTAGAGTTCTTTCCCATCATATACATAGACTGCCGTAGTCTGTAATTTCAATATAGTTAGAAGGCGGAGGTGAAGGAAGAGAGACAACGTTGGAAGATCATTCCCGATGAGCTCGAGAGAGTGCCAGGAAGCATAGAACAGAGAGAGGACCAGCTCTTGTGAAAACAAGAATATTCTTTTGGGCAGAGTAGAGAAAGATACAGTGTAAAAGCCTTGGGAAGCAAGACATTGCTACCAGGCTCCCTATCCTTACTTTCCATTATTATTCCATATTCCGATTTCATTTATAAAATGGAAATTGCATCTCTACATCTATTCACTCTCTTTACATTACGCATGAGTAACTAAACTTTTGAATGGGTTGAGAAGCACTTAGCTAGCATGACTTAAGATAATTTTATGCGATCATCTTGACTTATGTATGCGTCCATCACCCCTTTAGAGCTACTCGAGAGAGAGTCTAAAGAAAGAACCTAGACTTGAGAAAGCTAGGTTAGAATATAGGCTTGAGAAAGTCAGATTAGAACTGGATAAGCAAGAGATAGAAATTTAGAGATAAGTTCTGTTTGTTAACATACATCGCATGCACCCTAGAAATAGGTTATGGTAGTATGTGGTCGCCTTGTGTATGTGTGTGTCATTCATCATTGCATAGACAAGAATAGAGGCTTAGACGTAAGTCCTATAGACATCATCGTATACAATGCATGCGTCCTAAAACTAGGAGCTATAGCATTTGCATTGAGAGATGACCTGTTATTGTATATGTGTAGCCTGATCTCCTAACTTGAACGCAATCTTAGGAAGTGTTAGCTAAATCCCTTCTCAACCCGTTCCCTGCATACTCATTGTAACTTTTGTTGTTATTAACTCTTTTCTCAATTCCACCGCATAGGATTTATATTTTAAACAAACATACCAACTAACTCATTGTTTTATTTGTCAATGCAAAGGAATCAGAATTCACCGTCGCATACTGTCTCCATACACTAGAAGAATTTCGGGCTTTAATGTCAGTTTTAAACCACCATTAAAGGGCTTTAATGTTGGTTGTCTTTAATGTCGATTTTAAACCGACATTAAGGAGCTTTAATAACACTGTCTTTAATGTCGGTTGTAACTAACATTAAATACCTTTAATGAAATTATCAACCGACATTAAAGCTCAGAATTTGTCCGTTTGATCAATTATTGTCCGCTTTTTTAAATTTCGTTACCGAATCCATTTTTTTGGTCAAAAAGTATAACATGACACGTCATCATCGAACGTTGTGGCTATGACATATTATTTATGTATGGATTGCAAATCTATTACATTTAATCCACAAATTCTTCTATAAAATTATAATTTAAAAAGTCGTACAATAATATTCAGCCCCTGAAAACACAAATTACAAGTAATACAAACATTATGATTGTACAAATATTATGAGTTTATTGTCCTTCTCAACTTGGTAAGTATGGATCCCTTCATAATTCTTCTTAAATAAACCCATCCAGCTTCAACAGTGTCTGGTTATAGGCATTTTTGTCTGACCACTATTGTTCAAAGGATCACAAACAAAAAAGGTTTAAGGCAAAGGATTGAAAGTGAAAATGTGATTAAAATTAATATTCAACTAACCATGTTTATTAGGAATGTGTATAAATGGTACATTCAAGGCAAAATTCTTTACTAGAGTTCCCCAAGAAAAAGCATAAAGAGGTTGCGATACCAATTCTTTACTCCTTTGTTTCACCTTCAAAACAAGAAAACTCAATAGTTGAATAAATGAGATAATCTTCTTTTTAAAATTGTGATTCATCAATTAAAACTTATTAAAACTGTGAGTCAAACATTCTTTTAGTGTATTTAATTAGCGTAATGCACATGTTCTCAAGCCAATCAATCGTTTAGTTCTTGCATCTATCACTTAGCTCCAACGGCCCATCGTGTAGCTCAATCATTTAGTAAACGATCTCGCGCATAGGCTATCGTTTAGCTGCCGCGCCCATCGTTTAGCGTTAACGC
>NC_052351.1:51714651-51745750 GCF_009727055.1 Benincasa hispida
ATATCTACACGATCATCTAGCGCATCGCTTAGCTCCGCGCATCTACTATACGATCACCTACCTCATCGTTTAGCTCCCTGCATTGCTACACGATCGTGCAACACCCGCCTACACGATCGCCTACCTCATTGTGTAGCGTTACTCATTTGCTACACGATCATCTACCCAGCGCCTTGCGCTCAATATTTTGCTTTCACTGTTATTGCTCACACATACCCAATGTAGGAGCAACTCTTGGCAACGCCTCTTGCTAATACTTCAATAAATGTATTATATACAACAAAACCATTAATCAAGTCCAATTTCATAGGCCATAGACACATAAAAAGGCCCAAATCTAGGAGCTGAGAGACATATTGAAGTGAAACCGCAGCTGGCTTTCATTGAGACATTTACACAAATAGTTGAGAGGCGTAACATAAGAACAAAAATTGTTGTGAGCTTAAGAGAGGAAAGAGAAGAAGAGCATACCGATCTGGACGAATGATGAACAACGAACTTCAAATCGAACAACGAACGACAACACACGGATCTGAGCGACTTCAGATCTGTGCGATTGGGTGTGGCGGCGCCGGTTGCACGACGAACAGACCTGCACGAAATCCAGATCTACACCATGATAGACCTGCACGGGTTGCACGACAACGTAGGTTACGCTACCTATTGGCAAGGGTTTGGAAGAGAGAAGTGAGAAAGAAGAGGGTCTGAAGAGGGAAGTGTGAGAATAAGAGGAAAAGAAAATAGGGGGAGAGTAAAGAAGGAAAAATGAAAAAAAAAGGGTGGGAGGAAGGGGAGGGAATAGAAAATAGGGGGAGAGTGAAGAGGAAAAATTAAGCGGGACTTTAATATTGGTTTTAAACCGACATTAAAGATACCCTTACATTGTCGGTTTAAAATTGACATTATACATCCGATTTCACTTTTTCAACCGACATTAAAGCCCAAAATTCTTGAAGTGATAGTCCCTGTGTTCGACCCTGGGCTTACCAAGTAACCTAATAAAATTTATACTTGGATTTTGCTAGGAAAACTTGCATATACACCACATACACCACCATCACAATATACACTATTATTTCATCATATTCACAATGCATCAGTAAACGATCTCGCTCTCAGTGATCTCGCGCATAGCCTATCGTTTAGCTGTCGCGTCCATCGTTCAGCTCCATCGTATAGCACTGATGCCTTATCGTCTAACGCCCGTTCATCAATTAGCATCATCGCCCAGCACCTGCGTCTATCACGCAACGCTCATCGCTTAGCATTCTGCCTATTGTGTAGCGCTAACACTCATCGTGTAGTGCCATCGTGTAGACTATTACTTAGTGCCTGTGCATCGTCTAGCGTCTAAGCTCATTGTCTAGCAACCATTCAAAGCTTAATGCTATCGTCTAGCGCTTACACTGATCATGTAGTTCTTAATGCCTATCGTATAGCCCAATCATCTAGCGCGTCACTTCATATCGTTTTACGCCGCGCGCAACTTCAAGATCATCTAACGCATCGCTGAGCTCCACGAATTTGCTACACAATCGCCTACCTCATCGCGTAGTACCGCTCATTTACTACACAGTCGCCTACCTCATCGTGTAGCACTGCTTACTACTATACAATCACCCACCTAGCGCCTTGCGCTTAACATCTCGCTCTTTCCACTCTCGCTCACATGAACTCAACGCATGAGCAACTTAAGCAATGTCTCTTGCCAATGCCTCCGTCAATCATGCGTTCGACCTCACAAGCCCACGTATTGTTGCCTTCAGCTTCATACTACACTTAGCCTCATCTCATGTGTTAAAACCAAACGCATGCTTCCTTTTGACTTTATACTTAGCCAAATTTCATTAGTAAAGGCTTATATCCAAACTACTCAAGGAAAATCTTTTAAAAAATACACACACTCCTTTCTAGTTTTTTCTTTTTAAAACAAAAGCCAACAAATTAAAGGAAAAAATAAAATAAAATTTAGCATCTTCCTTTAGCTCCAAATACAGTTTCTAAAATTGGCATTCCAATTTAAAAGTGCAAAAGATTTGGAAAATTTTCACATAAAATATTTTTTCCAACATTTTAATAAATTTAATTTGGCAACTTTAAAAATTTAACAAAAACTAAAATTTTTCAATTTAGAAAACCCAACAAAGAGACTCTATTAATTTAGAATTAACCGACTGAAGGGACTTCAGATACCTAGTTTATTCCAAATTAGCCGCAATTTTATAATGTGGGGGCATTACAGTATTCATATCTCTGATTTTTGGTATGTTTTTCCTTACTTTTCTCCTTTGTTAAATTCAAATATATTTTAGTTTTATGGTTTAATAATTATATATGCATTGAAAATATATTAAAAAAAATAATAATCAAAAGTATAGAACATAAATAAATGCAAAATTAACAACAATAATAAAATCATTTCTATCTTTAAATTATTGCTAAAATTTAATCTTCAATGTTATTTCTCACTCACGTCATCTATACTATCTAACGCAGGGGTATGGGAGAGTAACATTTGGTTTCTCTTTTGTTCCTTTTAGTGGATGATTATATAGATATATTAGATAATTTCAGATTTAAAATCATCAAATAAATTATTTTGTCCCTATTTTTTAGCATCACATAAAAAAAATAACTTTTTTCCTATGTATAGCATCAAATGTGAATGTATTACATATTTTAAAAAAATTGGTTTCATCTTAACATGAATGGTATCCTAGATTCATTTAATAAAACAGTTTAAATTTTGATTTATCATCAACATTTGATTTAAAACCAAATCAAATTTTCTCTATAAATTCAATAATTAGGCTCCGAATTTTCTTCCGTTATCTCTTTCTCTCTTCCTTTCTCATGCTTCTTTTCTCCTTTTCTATTTCTTTTTTTTTTTTTTTTTATCATTTTCAATTTCGTTAATAATTTTTTGTTTTCTTTTTGAAGCGTTATACCTAGGTCTTTAACTCCAACTCCAACTATCATAATTAGTAAGGTGTTATTTTTCTTCTGTAATCTATTTATTTTCATATGTTAAAACAATTTAGTAGTAAATATTTATGAGTTTTGCCATTGAAAAAGAATCTCAATCCTCCGCTCACGCTTACCTTCCTCTCTCAGCCTTTTATTTTCAAGATTGATTTAAGATCAAATCAAATTTTCTCTGTAAATTCAATCCTTACACTCCAAATTTTCATTGATTATCTCTCTTTTTCTTTCTCATGCTATTTTTCTCTTTTTTATTTTGTTAATAATCTTTTGTTTTCTTTTTGCCGCATTATCAACTCCAATTATTCTTCCATAATTAGTCCAGTGTTTTTTTCTTTTGTAATCTATTTCTTTTTATATGCTAAAACAATCGAGTATTAAATATTTATGAGCTTTGTCATTAAAAAGAAATCTCAACCCTCCACCCACGTTTACCTTCCTCTCTCATCATTCTTTACCTTTTATAATTATGGTGTGAAATTAAATTTGATTAGTTGCGTACATTGAGTTTTGATTTTAGATTTAGACTAAGTTGAGTAATAAATTGTGAATTTTCCAAACCAAATAAATTAAGGTGTTAATCAAATCATCTATTAAAAATAATATTTGTTTGAAATATAATTTAAAATTAAGAACATTGTAAGTAAGTTTTAGGGTTTTTGTCTAACAGTGTAAAATTAAGACTTTGCATTTGTATGTCATCTATATATTGTTTCCATCACATTAATGGTATAAAGTTGCCATTATACTACCCGATATATAATAAACAAACAACATCATGGGAGGATGATAGTCAACTTAAACATGTCTCAATTGATTTTGGCATAAATCCTCGATCAAGAAGTCATAAATTTCAATCCATCCACTCCAACTTGCTAAAATAAATAAATAATAATATAATTGAAAAGTTGTATACTCAATGTGATTCATTAATGTTATCATTATCTTCTTAACATATACAGGTGTTATATTTTTTCAACAATCAAATGAATTTCTTATTTTCACTATCTACTATATATGTTATTCAAAATTTAGAAAAAGTTATCACGATATAAATATCTTGAAGAAAAAATGATTTTAGTAATTTATTTTATTAATATATAACCATTCAACAA
This sequence comes from Benincasa hispida, assembly GCF_009727055.1. NCBI lineage: Eukaryota > Viridiplantae > Streptophyta > Magnoliopsida > Cucurbitales > Cucurbitaceae > Benincasa > Benincasa hispida. The sequence continues at coordinate 51,718,749 of NC_052351.1, forward strand.
TGATTCATTAAGAAAGCCAGAAAAATTCCAAGGTATTACAATTGAAAAATATGATACTAAAATACACTCATTTATTGTGATTTATTACCTTTATTTCTTTATTCTTCATAGATGAAGAAAGCATAATTATTTCGTCATAGCCTAAGAATTATAAAATATTAAAAGGAGATACAATTAAAATAGATAAAAATTACAATTATTGAAATTACTCCTTTTACAATATATATTTTTTTTCATAAACTTGTAGACCCCCGTTTTTCATATTGATTAAATTGAAGGATGATGACTTAAAATATATCATCACAACTTTGTAGTAAATGCAGTAACAAGAACTCTGAATTGAGGGGTATTGCGACAACAGGGCTGATGACGTACTCATAATGGCACTCTTCCATTTCCAGTAGATGGTGGAACAAGTGTTCGAGGATATATGACAAAATTAAACTTAGATTTTTTCTTTAAAATAATAGAAGGAGAATGAGGTGGAGGCGGTGGATATTCTGAAGTTTCTTTACTCGGCCTAGATGGAGCAATACGCACGCCTTTTGGTAATATTCCAAAGTTGATCCTAGATTCCTTATGTAAAATGTGGTAAGGGAGGTGGATAGTCTGAAGTTCTTTGACTCGGTCCAGACAGAGGAATCCGTCCCTCTTTTGATAGTATTCCCAAGCTGAAAGGTGGAGCTACATAGTCTTGATCAACTACAACAACATTTCTAGCATCTGCTTGATAGATTGTACAATGCATCCCAAGGAGTATAAGAGCACAAGCTTCGAAAAGTACATTTGAAGGATTAAGCAACATCATTTTTGTTGTATGTTTGTCCATCTTCTTCTATTGCTTCCTCTTTAGATAGCATTTTTTTTCAATTGAAATGAAGGTAACATTTTGGCGTAAAAGCAAAAAATAACATTTTTAATTTTAGAGAAACAACAAAAACATGGAATTTGTTAGAAATCTTGTTAGTAAAAAGCTTTACAATAAAACTAACAACTCAAAATTGACATTTTATTTTTGAAGTTTCTAAATGATGTTTTTTTTTTCTGTTTTCCATTATTTTTTATTTAAAAAATATGTTAACCACTTGTTGAATGCTTGTGTGATTGAATTTACTAAGTGTGAGAATCAACGTGTATTTGAAAGATGATTCTTAATACATTCATTCATAATCAACTTTATCAAACCCATAAAGCGACTAATTGTTTTTCATAATCAATTCTAGCACTCTTAAAAGTGGTCTAAATTGAAGAATAAAACAATTCTATTATATTTGCATTCGATGACAGTTTAGAATAGTCATTAGATATGTCTTTTGAATACATTTTAAAATTGTCATGGTTTATCACTTATCTGTAAATTTTGGCAATTTTCTTTCATTATTGGAGTGTTTTCTCCAAAATATCAGAATTTTGCCATTAGGCATAAATTGGAGTTTCAAGTGAAAAGAAGAGATGTTGCCGTCATTGAGGACTCGAGAGAAAAACATTAAGACGCTACTTGTGGGTCCTAAATGCACAAAATGCAACTAAAAATCATTTAAGTTATTTATTACTTATTCAAATTGTTTTTGTATTTACTTAGTAAAATTGTTATATTTAAAAATTAATACATAAAATTAAAACTAAAAAATGTATAATTAAAAAAAATAGTAATTATCTTAAATCATACACATCTAATTTAAATTTTTAATTTCGGAAAACACATAATGTTGCTATACATATATTAAAAAAAAAAATAACAATTTTTAAACAAAATTTATAGTTATTCGATTTAACAAGAACATATTTTTTAAATTTATTTTAAAATTTCAGGTTTATTACAGCTAAAGCAAGAAATTATACTTTCTCCCGAGGAGGGGTTTCTACTTCTTCTAATTGTTCAAGCAGCTAAAACCATAGTTCTGACCTTTTCTCTTAGTTTTCTTGGACTTTTGGTCTAGATTTATCACAGTAGAGGCGGATTTCCTAAGAACAATGTTCACCTCCTCCCTTTAGTCCTGCTTCTAGGCTTCCTCCTCAATCGTCAGGCGGGTGATTAGACTTTCCAAAGAAAACTCCTTAGTCTTGTGCCTTAAGATGTTCTTAAAATCCTTCCAGAAGGGGGCAGTTCGTGAATAATAACAACAATTTAGAATTACTCGTTCAGGGGCATATCTTCACTTATTATTTCATGGGCTATCTTTTGTAGCTCGTGGGACTGGACCTCCAAAGATTTGTCATCTGTCATCTGGAACTTAAGGTAACGGTTGATGGCATACTTTGTTACCTGACCTTCTTGGTATCATACTTATTTTATAGTGTTGGGATTGGTGTTCTAAATCTCCTAGTAGTCTCATAGTTTTTAAATGTAAACATATTGTTATTAGTAAAATAAATGTTATTTTATAAACATTTACTAAGATCCGTAAACTAAGATTCATGGTTATTTTATGTAACTTAAGTATGTATGTGGAGACATACAAGTGGATTATGCCTTAAGTAATAACCTATGATCTGTAGTAGATGGATAAAGAAGGGATACCTTATCGTGGTGACACTATAGATATGGCCCGCTTTGTAGATGTTACAAGTGTTGTAAAATACTACCAATGGTCTGATCCTAACCATTCATGTGGAGACATGCGAGCAGGAGTATCCTATACAAAGAGTTTGTATAAGACCAGACCACGAAATGATTAATCTCTTTATATAACGCTGTTGATAATTGAGACTTACTTTTCACTAGAATGACCATAGGTGACATGACCTTAATCTTGAGTGAGTTAGGAACTCCTGCTCATGAGGGTGGTCCTTTGATTTTTATAGGTGAGAATGGCCAGATTTCCAACTCAACAAACCTACCATATTGGGGATTCTTCTGATTGGGGAGATGGAAACTCAGCTACACAAGACGGAAGTCACTCCTTCCCTGAAGTAAGGGTAAGTAGATAAATTGCTCCCTTAAGGATTGATTTCGGGTCTTGAACATAGTGACCACACCCTCTATTGGGACGAGAGGACTCAGTCATAGTGGGACTATGACTTATTGTTCATTAGAGAAATCAGTGGTACCGAAGGAGTTAGATGTAACTATAGGGGCAAAATAGTAAATTGGTCCAGTTGTACTTAGAGCGATTTGTGAAGGGTCATTGCACTGTTGATTGGTTATATGGACATAGAAATATATCTGTAGTGCGAGGAGTGCAACTCTCGATCTTCAGTGGAGTGTTCAACAGTTAACAGATGGTGGATCTCGTGACTAAAGAGTTTAGTTAGTCATTCACGTACCGTTGGAGCTTCAAGCTACAAGTTCATAAGGTTCTCTTGGTAGCTCAATAGGTTCAAGTTGAGAACCAGATTTTGTGTTAGTTTGAAGTGTTCAAATTAACAAGAGGAAATTTGATTATATATTATATAATTAAATTAATTAAATTATATGTGATATAGTTGATATGATGTATTTGATACATTATATGATTGGAGAAATTAATATAAATATGATTTATACTAAATGCCATAAAATAGAAAAATAATTATGGTTTATATGTTACAGATGATGCAATATTAAAACTATAGGTTATAAATATAACATGATAAGTTAGTTATTATATTTATTTAACCAATATGAAAATCTTTGGCCAACAAGTTCATCAAAAAAGAATATATTGTGAGAGATGATCGTAATAGTTGTAACTTTTATCTTTTTTAATTGTCTCTCTTTCTAATATTTTATAATTATTAGGTGTTCTCTCTCCAGCTTCTTTGCTAGAGCTTTATTGTGTTGTGTTATGTAATCATGTTCCAAAAAGCATAATGTTTTAACCGATTGCACAATTTTTACTTCTAACAACCCAAGTATAAACTAGTTAAGAGGTAGTCTCGGTAAGGACTGAGATCTAACTCAGGGATTGTAGTTAGAATGCAAACAAATTTAGTCAATGAACCTCTTCTTTTAAGCATAGGGTGGTGTATATGTTGATAGATGGCAACTTTTTTGTTAAATGCATGAACTGAATAAAATGTAAAGAAAGATGTTGTAAGAAATCTCGGATGAAAATGGTTTCACGAACGCATAGTATAGAACAAGGAAAAATGAATTGATGTAAGATGGATGAGTCGGAATGAACACTCTTCAAACCTTCAAACTCAATAAGGAAAACTCATGTTCATGTTCATAACCTTTTGGACTCCACCTCTAAGTTTGCCAAATTAATCTTATTTTCATGATGCACGCATGGGTTACTTTGAACACAAAGAAATATTTATCTCTAAACATTTCACTTGCTCGGACTAATGAAATCCACAATCACTTGCTCCCTCGAGTAGTTAACTATTATTTTATGAATCCAATGGTTAAGAAGATTCACAAGTCGGATTTAAAGTTCCATTATCTGAATGAACACTTTTTTAACCATTAAGCTCTACGAAATGAAGATTAATTCATTCCAACTCATGTGAGAATTAGCTACTAATGGTTGAGAAAATACAAATGGAAGAAATAGAAGATGAAGTCATGATATGATATTGAAGTATGAAATAGTTCATACAATCATGAATGGAAAAAATGTTTAGAAGACAATGTAAATAATGAAAGATAAAGAAAACTTAGAAAGTAAGAAGTAGATGATGAGTATCTCTGGTGGCTTTCTCAAACTCTTGCTCTGTGTTTGGTGGAGGAGAAGTAGATTTTTATTTTTTCATCAGAGAATGTATGCATTTGCTCCTGCAGATTGAAAAAAAAGCAAAGATGAAAAATATAGAAATCGATTTACCCCACAAATTGCTCGAATCAGTGCACTAACGCGCAAAGATGCTTGAATTGATGCACAGAGCATTCCAATGAAGAAGAAGTTAGGATTTTGGAGCTAAACTGGTAGAAGATGCTCGAACAATGAGAAGACTGAGAGAGAGCAATGATAGATGGAGCTAGAGATAGATAGAGTGACGACGACTGGAGAGAACGAATGAGAAGACGAGAGAATCATAGTGAAGATTGAAGAGAGTGAAAGATGATGCTAGGATAAGATCTGGGAAGAAGAGAGAACATGAAGACACAGAGAACGTGTGAAGAGTGAAGACTTTTCGCGTGAAGGTAAAAATGAAAACATAATAGGGTATTTTCATGTTTTGGGGATATGATTCTCCGTGCGCTCCATAATTTTGCACTCCCACTTTTTTTTTTTTTTTCCTTTTTCTAGCCATTTATAAGAAATGTTAGGCTAAGATGCTATTAAAAGACTAATTTGTTGTAGTGATAATATGTATATAATACTTAGGTATCTCCTAATGGCTGCCATTATATTTTTGATAGTCGAAGAGGAAGAAGGTAACGAGAGAAGAGAGATTTTAATCCCTTTTTGACAATATACAAATAGTTGTCAAACTTTTAACAATAAGGATGATACAATCACCCGTAAACTATAGCAACAGTTATTATGGTAGTTAATCTCAACATAACTTAACTATTAAAGCATGAATTGTATCATGCACCAAAATATTAAAGATTCCAATTCTAACTCCATGCTGTTGAAACTAAAAAGAAAATTAGGGCAATGGGCACAATTTTTATTTTCCTTTTCTAATGTGAGAAATGTGAATTAAGAAAATTAGGGCAATGGGCACAATAAAGAAATTTTCCTAAACACAAATATCCACGAAGGAGAAGAGAAGTAGGTATATAAAAATAACAAAAATTGAAAAAAAAATAATAATAATTTTCACAAATAAAAAAGAAAAAAAATACTTCAGGCCACTCAATCTCCACCATACTTATTTTTACATTTAGGCCGTAAAGAATAAAACAAAAGGCAAATTTAAGCACTAGACAAATTTAAGTGGTTCATTAATGTTATCATTATATTCTTAACATATAAAGGAGCTATATTTTTTCAACAAATGAATTTCTTATTTTCACTATCAACTATATATGTCATTCAAAATTTAGAAAAAGTTATCAGGAATATAAATATCTTGAAGAAATGATTTTAGTAATTTATTTTATTAATATATAATCATTCAACAACGATTCGTTAAGAAAGCCAAAAAAATTCCAAGGTATTACAATTGAAAAATATGATACTAAAATACACTCGATTATTGTGATTTATAACCCTTATTTCTTTATTCTTAATAGATGAAGAAACCATAATTATTTCGTCATAGCCTAAGCATATAAAAGATTAAAAGGAGATACAACTAAAATAGATAACAATTACGATAAATTACTCCTTTCACAATATTTTTTTTTCATAAACTTATAGATCCTCGTTTTTCATTTTGGTTAAATTGAAGGAGGGTGACTTAAAATATATCGTCAAATTAATTGTAGTAAAAGCAGTAACAAGAACTCTAAATTGAGGGGTATTGTGACAACAGGGCCGATGACATACTCATAATGGCAGTCGTCCATTTGCAGTAGATGGTGGAATAGGTGTTCTAGGATATACGACAAAATTAAACTTAGATTCTTTATTTAAAATAATAGAAGGAGAATGAGGTGGAGGTAGTGGATAGTCTGAAGTTTTTTTACTCGGCCCAAATGGAGGAATATGCAAGCCTTTTGGAAATATTCCAAAGTTGATCCTAGATTCCTTATGTAAAATGACTGGTGGAAAATGTGGTGAAGGAGGTGGATTGTTTGAAGCTCTTTGACTCGGTGCAGATGGAGGAATCCGTACCTCTTTTGATAGTATTCCTAAGCTGAAAGGTGGAGCTACATAGTCTTGATCGACTACAACAACATTTCTAGCATCTGCTTGATAGTATGTAGAATGCAGCCCAAGAAGTATGAGAGCACAAGCTCCGAAATACACATTTGAAGGATTAATCAACATCATTTTTGTAGTATGTTTGCCCATCTTCTTCTATTGCTTCCTCTTTATATAGCATTTTTTTTTCAATTGAAATGAAGGCAACATTTTAGCGTACAAGCTAAAAATAACATTTTTAGTTTTAGAGAAACAATAAAAATACGGAATTTGTTAGAAATCTTTTTAGTAAAAAGCTTTACAATAAAACTAACAACTTAAAATTGACATTTTATTTTTGAAGTTTCTAAATGATTTTTTTTTTTTTTCTGTTTTCCATTATTTTTTATTTAAAAAATCAAATATGTTAACCACTTGTTGAATGCTTGTATGATTGAATTTAATAAGTGTGAGATCAACGTGTTTTGACAAGTGATTTTTAATGCATTCATTCATAATCAACTTTATCAAAACCATAAAGCGACTAATTTTTTTTCGTAATCAATTCTAGCACTGTTAAAAGTCATCTAAAATGAAGCCTAAACAATTCTATTATATTTACATTCGATGACGATTTAGAATAGCCATTAAATGTATCTTTTTGAATATAATTTTCAAATTTTCATGGTTTATTACTTATCCGTAAATTTTGGCAATTTTCTTTCCAACATATGAGTTTTTTCTCCAAACAATCATAATTTTGCCATTTGGCATAAATTAGAGCTTCTAGTAAAAAGAAGAGGTGTTGCAGTTATTGAGGACCCGAGAGAAAAACATTAAGCCGCTACCTACGGTGCCTAAATGCACTAAATGCAATTTAAAAATCATTGTAGTTTATTTATTATTTATTCAAATTATTTTTGTATTTACTTATTAAAATTGTTATATTTTAAGAATTAATACATAAATTAAAATTAAAAAATGTATAATTTAAAAAGGAGATTTTTAAATATAAAAAATTGGACCCAAATAATTACAATCTGTAGCAAAAAAAAAAAAAAAAAAACCTACCGAAAAGTTGCAGGCCCAACCAAAGACAAAAAATGATGTGAAATATCAAAACAGTCTCGCCTGATTTTTTCTTCTTCAGCCGATTTTTCCCTCCAAACATTTCATCCCCTCTTCAGATCGACTTCGTTCATTCTTCTTGTTTCTTCTTCTTCTTCTTCCATCACGCTGCTTCACGTCAACTTGGTTATTTTCCATCATGCTTTCCTCGGGACGCTTCTTCGATCGAAGTTGATTCATCTTCCCCAACATTTTTCTATTTAGGTCCATTTCATGTTACTATTATTTCAGGTTGTTGAAGTTGCAGGAAAAGGAAAACGTACAAAGTAGGACAAAATATATGTTCAATGTAATTCTATTAGATACATCAAGAATTCTATCGTTGATAGACAATGATAGAAGTCTATAAAAGTCTGTTAGTGATGGTCTATTAAAAAAGAACATGATTGAAAGCTCCATCTCACTATGATCTTCACGTTCACAATCACAAAACACTCAAATTTAACGGTCAACAACAATTCAAGAGTCAGGGGAGGTAGTATGTTAAGGCTTGAAATTCTTCTGTCGTTTACCAAATGGCAGCTCGATCGTATTGTCACACCCCGCACTAGATTACCCTTCTAACCTGGACAGAATGGTGACTGCAGCAGTTACCAACCTTTTTGTTGGCACTTACTGCGTAACTTACCTTAAAATAATATTCAAACCCTGAATACATACATAATAACACAGAACTTAACACATTTACATTACAGGTTTTCACAGCATTGTTTTCACATAGATAATACAATCTAGTGGGCCCATCAAGAATTTTAGTCACTAGACAGACACATGTGTACTAACTAATACAGGTCTTTAATTACGCTTCCTTCAACCTGTTTCTTTGAGTGGCAAAGCAGCAGCATAATAGTCCTGTGGGAACTGATTGCTACCTGAAAGAAAACATTTAAAACGTGAGCTAGAAGCCTAGTGAGTGACTTAGTAAAACATATGTCTCATGCTCTGAAACCTTAAGCTTGAAAATATAATACTGAAACTAGAATAAACCAAGCAAACGTATACATAAAAACCTTTAAAACTATTGTATCTGAAACCTGAATCTTAATTGAGAATGAACACTCACTGTTCTAATTCCCAATGTCAAGCCATGACCGGATGAGGCCACTACCTCAACCTGTTCACATTAAACTATAGCTAGAAGAGATCCCTACATCGATCTCTTTAAATATTTCGATGGGAGCTCAACATCCTTACGACATAAACGTTGATAAAAACTCTTTTACATCAATAATCATCATTACATCTTAGTTGAGAATGAGCATATACCGATCTAGCTCCCAACATCTATTATCGGCCAAGACCTATATTTCAGCCTCCTTTTGCTATTGTATGGCCTAGGAGATCCATACTTGGCCTCTCTTTCAAAACTACCCACGTGTACGTGGAGGTTTCTATGTACCGTCAACACCTTAGGTACATTTATTCATATACCTTTCTTACCTTTAATACTCCTTTTCATTGTGTTTAGGAATATCAACGCATGTACTTTAGCAATCTTAGGTATATAAACATAGCACACCAAGCTTAGTTTTAACCCTTACGCATGCTTCATACTCTATAAAATAAGTTGGCTTAAAACATATTTAACCAGCTTGTAAAACACTAATCATGCGTTAGACATGGAAAACATACTTGAAAACTCACACATTAGTACACATCAAGCGTTGATAAACATTCACAAGCATTAAAAACTTCAAGCTATCCTTTTAGCCTAGAAGAATATATGACTGCCTTTATCCTTAGTTGGGAGTGAACTAATAGTTCTAACCCTCAACGTCAACTTTAGTCGGGGAGAACTCTTTTGCTCGATCCCTCGACGTCGTATTACCTACGTGCACATGGTTATAACTGAGTACCGTCGTACCTTATGTACCTGACTATGATACTTTCGCATTGTCCTTCAGTATCCTCAGGTACTTCTGCTCAGATACCTTCTCAAATGTCCTTCAGTATCGAGCTGCTAAGATACCTTCTCATATGTCCTTCGGTATCAATTTGGCCGGCTCAAAAATACTTTGATATCAAATTAGCCAGGTACCTTCTCAAGTGTCCTTCGGTACCTAAATTGGTTAGATACATTCTCAACGTCCTTCGGTATCAAATTGGCTGGATACCTTCTCAAAAGTCCTTCGGTATCAAATTGGCCAGGTACCTTCTCAAGTGTCCTTCAATACCAAATTGGTTAGATACCTTCCCAACGTCTTTCGGTATCAAATTGGTTAGATATCTTCTCAAAAGTCCTTTGGTATCAAATTGGCCAAGTACCTTCTCAAGTTTCCTTCGGTACCTCATTTTAAGTAAAACTAGTCATAAACATTTAGTTGAAAGGATACCTTCTCATTGTCCTTCAGTATCCGTCATGTAACTAGTCACAACATTCAGTTGAACACTAAAGATTAGTGCTCAAATCATCATCATCATACTAATTCATCATAAAAATGGAGTTACTTAAACCTACTGAAAGCATTTGGACAAGGTAACATATCTACCCAAATCCCATGGAAAACATGCTTTACTTAACATGAGAAACAGTTCCACAAATATGTTGCTTGGCATATCATTTAAACACTTAGCATGAGACTAACTTCATGGAAATCATAGTTTCCAACACCTAGCATGAGAAATAGCTTCAATGGAACCATAGTTTCTAAATTATTAAAACATTAATTCGTCACATAGTCACTCATAGCTTGTTGGCCTCTTAACGGGTCGCATGCTTCTCCTAGCTTTTCTTAGCTAGCAAGATCCCCATGAGCGAGGTCAGCGAGATCTCCTAGAGCAACACCAGTGAGATCACCACGAATGACACCAGCGAGATCATCATGAGCGATACCAGCGAGATCTCATTACCAGCGACACCAGTGATACTTAGCCCTCTAGCAATACTAGCGATACTCAGCCACCAGCGACACCAGTGATACCCACTCACCAGCGACACCAGTGATACCTGCCCAATTTCTAGCAAGATTCCCCTTTAGATCGAGATCCTCCCCACAATATTTAGTGAGATCTCCTTCATTAGTGAGATCCTCTTCACAAAATTAGCGAGATCTTCTTCATTAGCGAGATCCTCTTCATAAAATCTCGCAATAATCTCTACTGGAGCTGTTTACTTGTTTTTTCCAAGTAGCTATCTGCTTATGCATAGGTTTTCTTAAAATTTCTGCCATAAATTCCTTATAGTTTGGCCTAGAGATCCCAATCTTCACCTCGGGCCCTAATTAACCCAAGATTCTGTCTCTCCTATAATTTCATCACTTTCTATTCTTCTTCTCTTGCCCTCTTTCTCCAGCAAGACAACTTTGAAAATTAGATTCTCTCAGTTTTCAAATGGCACCAATTTCACTAAATTTGCTCATGTAGATTGCCCAAACCAAACTTTCGAAGTTCCTTTTCCCTTTTAATCTTCCTGCCGCCTCCCAAATTCAAGGATAATTCGTCACGTCAACTCATATCTAATGACTCAGCCCAAGCCAATAAGTGAGTTTCTTTATTTAATACGTTTTTCTTTTCCCTTCTTCTCAACCTCTATAATTTGCATGGATTTTCACTTATATGATATTTAATATATCATTCCTTTGGCGAAACATACTTGTTTAGGAACATAGATTTCGGGGTTTACACTTAGCTTACACAATCTTATTTCTTCATGCTTCCACCCTCTATCCTTCCTAAGTCATGGCTTCATTCAACTCATTAAGAAACATCTCATTATTTACTCTTACTTAAAAAAATAATTAGGGTTCAAGCTTTACACGTATAGACGAAGCTCCAAGAACTAAACGATAGTTCAATTATGTAAACGATTGAATGAAAAGCTAGACGATCGTGTAGACGACAGTTGACTCTAGCTAGACGATCATGTAGATGACAGCTGATGAGCTAAACGATCGTATAGACGATTGGACACAGAGCTAAACGATATATCAAGCACTTTCTATCATTGTCTAGCAACTAGCGCCTATGCGATCATGCAACCAGCGCCACACGATCGTGTAAAAAACTCTACACAATCGCGTAGCATTAGCTAAACAATCGTTTAGTAAATGCTATACGATTGTATAGTAAGCTCTACATGATCGCATAACAAAAGCTATCCGATCGTTTAACTTTGTGAAATTTAAAGAAAGCCTTAAAACAAGAATTCTATCACGAAACATCCATCAACAATTCATCCACAAATATTTATCACATAAACGCAATGCAGATAAGAAAAAAAACCCGTAGTTTACTAATAAATATATTTAAACTACTATCAATGTCTATCAATGTTTAAATATATATTATATACTTTTGAAGTCTGTCAATTTCATAGTTTATTGATAGACATTAATAGACTTTTATCAGTTGCTATCAACTCTCAACTCAATTACTATAGTGCTATAATACTCCAAGTTTTGATGCCAAAAAAATGAACCAACCATGGATAATCCTAATATTGCAACAACTTTTACATAAAAAATGAAATCAATATATAAATTTTAATAACCAAAACTAATATACGGTATCAGATGGTAAAAAATAAAACATTGACTTTAAAATTGACCATTAGACAAGTTCAATATCAATATCCATGATCAGTTCATCAAGTATCTTCATTTTTAGAATAGTTGTGATATATACAGATTGAAAGATATCAATGGATATGAACACAATGGGATATCAGTGTGTATAGATGATAGACACTGATAGAAATTTATCAGTGTCTATCAGTATATATCAGTATTTGTATAAATGGGTATATCACATGCTTCAATCTAGAAAAGGAATATAAACAAAGAAATATTGTTAGTGATGGTAAGCTCAATGATAGAATATGATAGAACTCTATAAATGTCTATTAGTGATGGTCTATTAAAAAAGAACATGATTGTAAGAGCTCAATCAATCATAGTATATCAAGCATGGTATATCACTGGTGATAAAGCTCAATCAATATTATAGAGAATGATAGAGCTCAATCAATGTGATAGACAGTGATAGAACTCTATCACTTTGTATAACTTATAGACGGTGATATATATGTATCATTGTCTATCAGAGGTAGAGAAATGTTCACATCCATACATAGTCCCACCAAAAACTATCTATTTGTGGGGAAGAAGCCATAGATGGATGGTGCTATTGTCTATCAGTGGATATCAACACAATGGTATATCAGTGTGTATAAATGATAGACACTAATAGAAATCTATACTGTCTATCAATATATATCATTGTTTGTATAAATGGTTATATCACATGTTTCAATTTAAAAAAGGAATATAAACAAAGAAATATTGTTAGCGATGGTAAACTCAATTAATTCATATTATCATGAATTCTATTAGTGATAGACAATGATAAAAGTCTATAAATTGAAATTCTTCACATTCACATTCACAAATTCTTCATTGTGAACTATGATCTTCACGTTCACAATCACAAAACACTTATATTTAACGGTCAAAAACAATTCAAGAGTCAAGGGAGGTAGTATGTTGAGGCTTGAAATTCTTTTGTCGTTTACCAAATGGCAGCTCAATCTTGTAGACGAAGCTTCAAGAACTAAACGATAGTTAAACTATGTAAATGATTGAATGAAACACTAGACGATCGTGTAGACGATAGTTGACTGTAGTTAGATGATCCTGTAGACGATAATTGATGAGATAAACGATTGTATAAATGATTGGACGCAGAGTTAAACGATATATCAAGCGTTGTCTATCACTGTCTATCAGTGATAAACAATGATAGAGCTCAGTCATAGTATATCAAGCACGATATATCACTAGTGATAGAGCTCAATCACTGTTATAGAGAATGACAGAGTTCTATCACTTTCTATCAGTGATAGACAGTGATAGAACTATATCACTATCTATCACTGATAAAAAGTGATAAAACTCTATCACTTTGTATAACTTATAAACAGTGATATATGTGTATCATTGCCTATCAGAAGTAGAGAAATGTACACATCCATACATAGTCCCACCAAAAACTATCTATCTGTAGGGAATAAGCCATAGATGGACTGTGCTATTGTCTACTAGTGGATATCAACACAATAGTATATCAGTGTGTATAAATGATAGACACTGATAGAAATCTATAGTGTCTAACAGTATATATCAGTGTTTGTATAAATGGTTATATCACATGTTTCAATCTAGAAAAGGAATATAAATAAAGAAATATTGTTAGTGATGGTAAACTCAACAATAAAACTCATGTTCATGAATTCTATCCTTGATAGACAATGATAGAAGTCTATAAATTGAAAATTTTCACGTTCATATTCACAAATTCTTCATTGTGAAATATGATCTTCACGTTCACAATCATAAAACACGTAGATTTAACGGTCAATAACAATTCAAGAGTCAGAAGAGGTAGTATGTTGAGGCTTGAAATTCTTCTGTCGTTTAACAAAAACTATACGATCGCATAATAGATATCTCAACGATCGTATAACAAAAACTAAATGATCACGTGATAGTTAGCCAAACAATCACATAATGAACATCTAAATGATCATGTAACAGTTAGTTAAACGATCTCTTAGTATTCTCTAAACGATCGTTTAACAAAAACTATATGATCGCATAATAGATATCTAAATGATCGCGTAATAGTTAGCTAAACGATCGCTTAGTATTCTCTAAACGATCGTTTAACAAAAACTATATAATAGCATAATAGATATCTCAACGATCGTATAGTGGATAGCTTAATGATCCCTTAGTATTCTCTATACGATCGTGTAACAGTTAGTCAAATAATCGTTTAGATTAATTTTTAAACTAAGACATGATTATCATGATTTAAAAAAAAAGAATGGATAAAATATTTTTATTTAAATTAAAGTTTAAAATTAAGAGGATATTTTTTTTCTTTTTGTTCTAAATCAAAGTAAAATATATCTTTTTTCAAAAAATAAAAGAGGGTTATCATGAAATTTTGAAAAAATATATATTTGGATTTAAATTAAAATTTGAAATTAAGAGATAATCAAATCATTCAAATAAAAAAAGAAACTTTTAAAAGACACTTATCACGAACTTTTAAAAGACTTAATTTGGTACATATTCAAGTATTTGTTTTCTACCTCACACGTGCAATGCACATCGTATTCAACTAGTTAGCATTAAATGATATCAACTGATGTTCTACTCAATTATATTGTTCTGTTCAGCCAACAAGAGTGTAGCACAACTGACATAATGTTCATACTATCAACCTCGTAGTTTGAGGTTCGATTCCCCCACCCCACACTTTAATTACAATACATCTTCAAAAAAATATATATATATTATTCGGTATAAATGTGATCGTAAAAATTAAAATGGAGCAAATCCATATTTAATAAATAAAATTTATACTACTAAAATTCTTACTATTTCAAGTCTACTAAAAATTATAATTAAATGTTCAAAATTCAAAGTCAAAATAATTTATAAATATACATATTACAAATTTAAGAAGTAATAAATTTAAACGTATGTTTTTGTAAGATCATAATTAAAAAAAATGCAAATTCAGTGGAATACAATAAATACTATAGTATCGTTTACTGATACAAACTTTGCATTCATATGCCATCTATATATTGTTTCCATCACATTAATGGTATAAAGTTGCCATTATACTATCCAATATATAATAAACGAACAACATCATGAGACGATAATAGTTAACTTAAACATGCCTCAATTGATTTTGGCATAAATCCTAGATCAAGAAGTCATAAATTTCAATTCACCCACTCTAACTTGCTAAAATAAATAAATAATAATATAATTAAAAAGTTGTACATTCAAGGCGAGTTAGTAGTGTTATCATTATATTCTTAACATATACAGTAGTTATATTTTTTCATGAATTTCTTATTTTTACTATCAACTATATATGTTCTTTAAAAATTAGAAAAAGTTATCATGATATAAATATCACGAAGAAAAAATGATTTTAGTAATTTATTTGATTAATATATAATCATTCAACAAGTTATTAAGAAAGCAAGAAAAAATCCAAGGTATTACAATCGAAAAATATGATACTAAAATACACTCATTTATCGTGATTTATTACCTTTATCTCTATATTCTTAATAGATGAAGAAACCGTAATTATTTTGTCACAACCTAAGAATTATAAAATATTAAAAGGAGATACAATTTAAATAGATAAAAAAAATTGCAATTATTGAAATTACCCCTTTCACAACATATTTTATTCATAAACTTGTAGACCCCCATTTTTCATATTAGTTAAGTTTAAGAGGGTGACTTTAAATATATTGTCACAACACTTGTAGTAAAAACAGTAACAAAGACTCTGAATTGAGGGGTATTGTGACAAATATCAAGGCTGATGACGTACTTATAAAGGAACCCGTCCATTTGCAATAGATGGTAGAATAGGTGTTCTAAGATACATGATGAAGTGGAGGTGGTGGATAGTCTAAAGTTTTTTTACTTGGCCCAGATGGAGGAATATACATACCTTTTGGTAATATTCCACAGTTGATCCTAGATTCCTTATGTAAAATGATGGGTGGGAAATGTGGTGAGGGAGGTGGATTTTCTGAAGTACTTTGACTCGATCCAGACGGAGCAATCCGTACCTCTTTTGATAGTATTCCTAAGCTAAAAGGTGGAGCTACGTAGTCATGATCGACTACAATAACATTTCTAGCATCTGCTTGACAGATTGTGGCATCCCAAAGAGTATGAGAGCACAAGCTCCGAAAACCACATTTGAAGGATTAATCAACATCATTTTTGTTGTATGTTTGCCCATCTTCATCTATTGCTTCCTATTTATATAGCACTTGTTTTTCAATTGAAATAAAGGTAATATTTTCGCGTAAAAGTTAAAAATAACATTTGTAGTTTTAGAGAAATAATAAAAACACGGAATTTGTTAGAAATCATTTTGTAAAAAGCTTTACAATAAAACTAACAATTCAAAATTGACATTTTATTTTTGAAGTTCTAAATGATGTTTTCTTTTCTGTTTTCCATTATTTTTTATTTAAAAATCAAATATGTTAACCACTTGTTGAGTGCTTGTATGATTGAATTTAATAAGTATAGAATAAACGTGTGTTTTAAAAGTTATTCTTAACGCATTTATTCATATTCAACTTTGTCAAACTCATAAAGCGACTAACTTTTTTTCATAATCAATTATAGCACTCTTAAAAGTGATCCAGAATGAAGCCTAAAACAATCCTATTATATTTCAATTCGATGACGGTTTAGAACAACCATTAAATGTGCCTTTGGAATATATTTTAAAATTGTCATGGTTTATCTTTTATCTATAAATTTTGAAAAAAAAATTCACCAAGGAGTGTTTTCTCCAAACTATCATAATTTTTCCATTAGGCATAAATTGGAGTTTCAAGTAAAAAGAAGAGGTGTTGTAGTTGTTCGCACGAGGTTTCCAGAGAAACTTAATTCATGGGATTTGAACTTTGTATTTGTATTAATTTTGTGGAAAGTGAATACCATCTCTAATACATAATATTTTGATGCTTTCAAAATAAATTATAGTCTTTAAGTTGGTTGATCTTCTTGAATGATCGGCCTTTGCGCTTATTTCTTTTCTTGGATGATCGACCTTTGGGCTTGTTAATCTTCTTAGATGATTGGCCTTTGGGCTTGATGATATTCTTCGACAATCGGCCTTTGGGCTTGTAGAACTTCTTGGATGATCGACCTTTGGGCTTGATGATCTTCTCGGACGATTAACCTTTCAGCTTCTTGATCTTCTTGGATGATTGGAGTTTAGGCTTGATGATCTTCTTGGACGATCGGGCTTCGGGCTTGTTGATCTTCTTAGATGATCGGCCTTTGGACTTTTTGATCTTCTTGGATGATCGACCTTTGGGCCTGATAATCTTCTTGAAGGATTAGTGTTCGAACGAGGCTTCCGAAGAAACTTATTTCGTGGAGTTGAACTTGAGTTTGTATTGATGTTGATGTTGATTTTATGCGATGTGATTTGTGATGGAACATAAAGAACGTATGCACAGCAAAAGCGATGAGATCGACAACATTCTAATTGCATTAAAAAGAAGAATAAGCATGCAAAGGGTTAGAGAATACAACCTTCAAAGACTCCCGAGCTCGATCGACACCATGAACAGTAAGTCTCGCTATTCTCTTATTGAAGAACACGGTTTTGGGACCGTTATGTTAGTGAAAATAAGAGAATTTCACTATATTAAGTAGGAGAGTAAAGGGAATTTGGTGGAAGAATTAAAGTTAATTGTCAAGGAAGCATTAGTTTTTTAAAATTTCAAAAACAAATCCTTTTGTAGAGAAAACACAAGAAAAATATCATTTTGCATGTCTTCCATCTCAAACTCCATTAGCACGTAATCTCTAGGTATCAAGCTTTGGAAATGTCACTCTAAAGTCCCCTTAGTTAGTGGGAAAATCCAACAATTGGATTTTTCCACTAACTAATCTTTTAATATAAAAAATGAGAAATATTTTTCAAAATTTGGAAATTATTTAATCAAAACAATTTCAATTAAATAAAATAAAAAAATTTAATATCATATATTAAATTGTTTAAGACATATAACTTTGATTAATCACATTAATCAAGTTTAAAAGATACTTTCATGCTAACGATCAAGTATACTTTAAAAAATAACTAATTAATAAATTAATTATATAATTGTAAATTATATCTCATATGAAATACAATTTTTCCTAAAACCAAAATTTGAACATTTCAAATTCTTATTTCACCTAGTTCATCAATGTTATACGTATTAAGCTAGCAAGGAAATCCGATGGACCTACAGATCATGGGCTCCAATGATCTGAGACTAACCGGTCAAACTCTTTAACCTAGTTAAACAACATTCGTTAACTAACAGAATTATCCACTATAGCCTATAGTTGTACTCCCATCACTGTAGATATATTATGTGTCCATTTGATATAACTGTCATCAATAAGTTGATCCATCACAGGTTGTTCGTGACCTCAGCTAGGTCAAATACCGAAATACCCCTGAGTTACATCTTTTCTCCTTAAGTACCACTATCCCTCTAATGAATAATTTATTTAGGATCATAATCACTAAATCCATTCCCTCTCAGGCCAACGAAAGGATAAGATCCCTTGCTTAAGGCTCGGGATCAACAGGGAACAACCTTTATACTATCTCTAAAATGGGTAGGAGCGAATTCCATTTTGCAAATTCTATGTCCCTAACCATCTACCCGGTCTTATCCCTGAAATGGGAGACATATTGAGCAGCAATGTTGGGTTTAACCTGACCTATGCATAAAAGGGACAATCACGAATAAACAGGAGTTCATAGACAGCTCAGATTCAGATCAAGTTATCTAGGTCATCAAGAAGTGAAATTAATCAATGTTAATAGTAAACGGTGTTAATACGTAAAAGTGATTATTTCGGGGTCTGTCTTACACAATCTCATTATTTAGAACACCCCCCTCACATTTCTCTACATAAACGAATTGATCACATCATTTATGACACTTTACAACATTTGTAACAATCATAGAGCGGGTCGTATTCGATAGTATCTTCAAAAGTAGGTACCCAACTTAATCCAAGTAATATAGACGGTTTAGGCTATTTTACTCGAACTTCATCTAGTTTATGTCTCCAGATAAAATCTAAGTATTCATAACAATAGCAAAAGGTTTGTAGTTTATTGGATTTAGAATTATTAAATAATCAACAACACTTGTCTGAATAAACTTCATATATGTTTACTTTTTACAAAACTACGAGTTTTAGGACATACAACCCAACAACTAAAACTCCTAGTGGGTTACAACAAAGTTGAGTGCTGTGAGAGAAAACTAATACAATAAACTAGGGCATCCCATACCTACAATTTCTCCCGATTGCCTTATTTATTCTACTCGTAGTCCTAAACTCTTAAGGTGACCCACGAAAATCTTAGCTGGGAGGGCCTTAGTAAATGGATCAATAATATTGTCCTCATATGCTATTTTTCTCACAATAACATCTCCTCTTAGCACGATCTCTCTAATAAGATGATATTTGTGCTCAATATGTTTTCTGCACTTATGGCTTCTAGGTTCTTTAGAGTTTACTGCCCTACTGTTATCACAATACATAATGATTGGCAGTATGTCTGGAACAATTTCCAGATCATTTAGGAACTTCTTAAGCCATACTACTTCCTTGGCTGCTTCATAAGCAGCAACATATTCTGTTTCCATTGTGGAGTCTGCATTACAACTCTGATTAATACTTCTCCATACTACTGCTCCTCCATTTAGAGTGAACACCAATCGTGAAGTAGATCTCTTATAGTCTATATTGGTTTGAAAATCGGAGTTAGTATATCCCGTAAGGATCAAATCCTTATTTCCATATACGAGCACGTAGTTCCTCGTTCTTCTGAGATACTTGAGGATATTCTTAATAGAAGTCCAATGTTCATAACCAGGATTGGACTGATACCTACTGATAATCCCTACTACAAAGCATATATCTGGACGAGTACATAGCATTGCATACATCAGACTTCCGACTGTTGATGCATAGGAAACCCGTCTCATATCCTCAACTTCTTGAGGTGTCCTAGGACATTGTTCCTTTTACAAGTGTATTCCATTCCTAAAAGGTAAAAGACCTCTTTTAGAATCCTGCATATTAAACCTAGACAATACCTTATCTATATAAGATGTTTGAGACATGGCTAGCATTCTATTCTTTCAGTTTCGAACTATTTGAATTCGAAGAACATATTGCGCTTCTCTCATATCTTTCATCTGAAATTGGGTTGCTAGCCAATTTTTAATGAAAGTTAGGTATCCTAAATTATTTCCAATAAATAGGATATCATTTACATACAAAACTAGAAATGCTACAGTGGAGTTGTTTTTATATACATACGGTTCATCAACATTTTGTTCAAAGCAATAACATTTGACCGCAGTATCAAATATTATATTCCAAAATCTGGATGCCTGTTTCAATCCATAAATAGATCTTTTCAGTTTTCAAACCTTTTGCTCCTGACCATGTTCAATGAACCCTTCTTGTTGGACCATAAAGATCTTCATTTAGAAAGGCAGTCTTGACATCCATTTATCAAATTTCATAATTATAAAAAGTGGCAATGGACAAGAGTATACTAATTGATTTGATCATAGCAACAAGTGAGAAGGTTTCTTCATAGTCCACACCCTCAACCTAGGTCCAACCCTTTGCTACTAACCAGGCTTTATAGGTCTATACCTTCCTCGTATGGTCTCTTTTACGCTTGTAGATCCATTTACAATCGATAGGTCTTACCTCCTCAAGTTTATCTACAAGTTCCCAGACTGAATTAAAGTATATAGACTCTATTTCAAGGTCCATGGCTTTGATCCACTGATTTCGATCAACATCATCCATTGCCTGTTTATTTGTTAATGGATTCTCTAAGCCATAACCAGGTATGTTGACTTCGCTTTCAATTAAACCCATATCGCGGTCAGGCTGTCTCACAACCCTCCCACTACGTCGAGGCTCTCTCATCTCTTGAGTAGGATGTGATGGACTGGACGTACTTGATCTATTTACAACTCTCGTTGATGGGCAAGGCTGATCAACAACTTTTGTTAATTCATCTGTTGCATTATTTGAAATCTCTTCTAATACTAGTTTACTGCGGGGTTTATGATCTCAAATGTGGTCTTCCTCTAGGAATATGGCATTTGTTGATACGATTACCTTATCATCCTGAGGATCATAAAACTGACCACCTCTCGTTCCTTTAGGGTAACCTACAAACAGGCATAATTTTGCACCAACACCTCTCGTTCCAATTTCTTAGGATTTTGCACCAACATGTGTGCCGAGCAACCCCAGATCTAGAAATGATGTAAACTAGCTTTACATTCTGTCCATAACTCATAGGTGTTTCTGAAACACTCTTAGAGAGAATGTTATTCAAAATGTAAGCTGCAGTTTCTACTTCATATCTGCAGAACGAGTTAAGCAACCAAACATAACTCATCATGGACCAAACCATGTCCAACAAGGTTCTATTTCTCCGTTCAGATACATCGTTCTGCTGAGGCGTTCCTAGTGTAGAGAGTTGTGACTGAATCCCATGTTCTATCATATAGAACTGGAATTTCAAGTCCAAATAATCCCACCTCGATCTGATCCAAGTGTCTTAATAGAGTAATTAGTTTTGTTACACCCCACCCTGAGCCCGCATCCTAAGCCCAATGGGAGGCGTGAAGGACCACAAATACAAACCTTTTATGATACCTACGACCCATCTGAACCTCTTAACTCTAAGTAAACATTAAACTAAGGATGTAAACAATAACTCATTTTATTACAGCTTGTACAACGTTTATACAACTCTCAGGCTTACTATAAAGTTTACAATAACAATTGTAAAACCCATATGTGTGACTATGGTTATGGCAGACGTTGACCTTAGCTGAATGAGCTTCACAAAGCACAGTAAGTGGTAAGAAACTTCTAGAGTCTATTTCAACTCATAAATAATACAAGCAAATCCCAAATACGAGGTTAATACTCAAACCTCAGCCTTGAATGAGTCTGATCTCAAACTCTACCTATACTCACTGTAGATAGTCAACTGATACTAATCATAAAAGCTTAGTCTCTTGCATTCCATTTTTTTCCTATGTGCACATAGCTCCCCGCTTATGGGCTAAATAATTAGGCCTGCCAACCCTCTAACCATCCCATACAAGGTTCCTCCCGCAGGCTCAGGAACTAGACCTCTCGATCCCCTGACCATCCCATGAGGTTCCACTTGGGGCTCAGAAACTAGGTCTATTTACCCCATGATCATCCCGAACACATAATCTCATTCTTATGCTAATTACTCATTCATAACATATACAATTTATTCTAATAGATATGCTTAATACTTAAAAGGAAAGTACCACTCACCTTGGCAAAATAGGAACCTTTCTCTTAGAAGTTCCTTGGTTTTCTCGGCTCCCTTTTGAACCCTAAATTCCATATTCAATTTCAAGCTTAGATTACTTATAGTTACAAGCATTATCTCGATATACTTCCTTCTACAAACATGTTTTAAAATGTCTCAGAAAGCTTACATTAAAATATTAGCTCATAATTATGCATGCTTTGGTCGGAATCCTCAAAACATCAAGACTGGCCGAAGCATACTCGAAAGCTCGACCCTATTGATTTTTCCACACTCTTCAGCCTGATTCCTTAGAGCTTCTTCTCCAACAGCCCTATATTGAAAACTAGACTCTTAGAGCTTTTAGGTGGCTTTGGAATCACTCAAAACTCACGAGTATTCTGGAAGAACTTCTCGTCCCATGTTGATGCTACTTCCATACCTCACTGTCTGGCAGTATCTCCTCCTCTTGGAACTTCTTGATCAACGTATGGTCTTGCTACCAATGCATGCCCTTCATGATCAATGTATAATCTCCTCCAAATATACCCTCTAACACTCTTCCTAACATTCTTTAAAGAGGATTTTGAGTTATGAATTGAAGAAACACCTTGTGGTGGTATTTATAGGCCAAAGGAACTGATCCTTCTTAACTTTACTAAGCCTCAACGCAAGACACCTCCTAATTTGAAGTGTTTGAATCATGCTTTGCTACCGCCTACTTCTTTTCGATTTACCTACTTTAGTTGTCTTCCTCATGCATAAGTCTTCTTTGCATGAAACTCTATTCATCCAGTTCCTACTAACTCAAGCCCAACCTCCTCTCGGTATAGCCATTTTTCCAGGTGAGCTCATCAGCCTGGCGTAATGCAAACCTCAGCATCACCTAAACACGTAGCCCATCGTTTAGTCCATTGTGTAGCTCTTGCACTTCATCGCAAAGCTCCATTTTCTAATGAATCTCTCACTACAGCTTAACATCTAGCCCTCTCGCTATCGTTCATCATCCAGCCCTCTCGCTGTTGCCAATCATCTAATGTCTGCGTCCCATCGCATAGTGATCTCTTGCTCTTAACGATCTCGCTATCGCGTATCTCTCACTGTTAATGATCTCGATGACTCTCATTGTCTAGTGCATAGCCCACTGAATAGCTTCTATGCCTATCGTTTAGCTCCATCGTGTAATGCTGACGCCTATCGTCTAACACATCACTCCCATCGTCTAACGCGTATGCTTATCGTGTAACGCCATCACCTAATGTCTGCGTCTATTGCCCAGCCTCTGCCTAATGCATCGTCTAGCGTCTAAGTTTGTCATCTAGCACCTGCTCATCGTTTAGCGCTATCATCTAGTGCTATCATTTAGCTTCTACACTTATCGTCTAGTGCATCACTTCACATTGTTTAGCACCACCTGTAGCTACACAATCGTCTAGTGCATCACTCAGCGCCACCCACATAGCTATGCGATCGTTCGCCCAGCACCTTGCACTCAAGCTTCTCTCGCTCTCGCTCATGCAGCTTCAACGTATGAGCAACTTTTAGCAATGCCTCTTGCCAACGCTTCAGCCAACATGCGTCCAACTTTATATTCTCTATGCATGGTTGCCGCTTCAATGCTTAACTCCTTTAAACCTCTACTAACTTAGCCTCATCTCATGCATTTAATGTTTCCTAACACCACACACATTATTTCTTTTAGACTTCATACTTAGCCAATTTTCACTAGTCAAGGCTTAACTTCAAGCTACTCAAAGAAAATCTCTTTAATACTTAGAAATTTTCCTTCTCTTTAACATTGGATTGAACTTATACTTAGTTAATTCCCTTAATTGCCTGCTTAACTAGGGAAATTGAGATCTTGGTTTCACAGGTTCTCAACCTCGGTCTTAAATTCCTTGAACTTTTCAAAAGCTTCAGACTTAAAATGAATTGGGTAAATGTAATTGTACCTTGAATAATCATCTATAAAGCTAATGAAATATTCATAACCTCCCCGTGCTTTAAAACTCATCGATCTGCAGAGGTCCGAACGCACGAGCTGTAAGGTTTCTTTGGCTCGAAGACCTTTTCCAGAAAAAAGATCTTTTTGTCATTTTTCCTTCGAGACATGATTTACATGGCGGTAAAGAGACATCTTCTAACTTGTATAGAAGATCACTTTTAGCCAGTCTCTCAATCTTGTTAAGATTAATGTGGCCAAGTCTGAATTGCCAAAGATAGGTACTCTAAGAAATGCATTGCCTTTTTCTTTCAGTTTCAGCTGTTTTAAACATTTCTGTGTTATACAACTTCAACTTTAGGTGGTTTTAACTTATATAAGTTACTTTCAAAGTTTGCAGAACATATTTGTATACCTCTTTTTGTAATGAACGCTTGATTAAGACAAAAGTTTACTTTGTATAAATCTTCCCATAAATAGGAAATAGATATCAAATTTCTTTTACAATAAAGTACATCAAGAACATTTTCTAAACACAGATCTCTATTTCAAAAAGTTAACTTAATAGCTCCCACTGCTTATGCTGAGATATATTCCCCTGGTCCAACCCAGAGAGTAATCTCATCTTCTTCAAGCTGCCTCCAGGAACTAGTTTCTTGAAAAGAAAAACAAACATGATTAGTGGCCCTTAAATTTAATATCCAGTAGAATCTTCATTCTCTACTATACATATTTCAATAACCAGTAATCTAATTTACCTAGTTTTTCTTTTTCAGCTTTGTGCAGTTGGAGCCTTCCTCTTCCTAATTTTCTTCTTTTTCTTTTGAATACCTCTATTCTTTGCTAATTCTTTTTCAGTTTTGTGCAGTTGCAGAAGGGCCAGATTTACTCCCAGAAGACAACTCTTTCTAGGGTTTCCCCTTTAAGGTGGAAGCAACATTTGCTTCTGACTTTGAAACTTTATTTTTAAGATTTGTAAATCTGGAGTTCGTTGACAGATATGGATTGTTGTCTAAAAAGGCCTTGCAAAGAGTCCATGATCTCTTTTGTAGTAGTTAACTTCTCGTGTTTCTTAGACAATACATCAGATATACTAGCTAAGATATAAACTCGAGCCTTCTCATTATCATTGACCCATATGTCATACGCATCCCGAACTATTCGGTTTGCATTGGGATTAGGGGATGGAGGACACTCCTCTGTTAAAACGAATCGGAGATCATCTATTACTAGTATCGTGTTGATATTCAATTTCCAAGTTCCGTAATTATCGCCATTAAGTGTTTTAGAAGTTAGAAGTTGTATAATGGATGATGACATTGCTGAAAAAGTAAACAAGTTTATTAGAAAATTACTTTTAACTCTTTTTAATCCAATTTATTTAACAAAAATTATGTACCCATTCTCATTATTATTTTGCTACGATACTTCAGTAAGTCAGAATAGCCCTCACCAAAGGGTAATTCACTACTCCTTCACTGAATCAAGACATTCTTCACTAAATACTAATACCAGAATAACTCTTATCCTTATAGTACTTAGCTACCGTTTATTTGATCAATCCTATATTACACCCTCCGAAGGGATAGCCGTCGCTAAACGACTAGCAAAGTGTTGGCATAAAGTCAACCATCACGTGCAACATAGGAATCTCACGGTGTGACCTAATGGAAGAGACTATAGGCGTGTTGCCACACACCCTTCACTTCTACTTACTATGAACTACTTCCCCTATTCACCTTGCTATTGACCCATGCAACACTTCCGAAGGGAGGTTGCTGCTAATAGCAACCGAAGCTGAGCATAGATCTCATATTTTGAACTCTTAAGGACGTGAGAGCTAGAAAAAATATATCTCATAAACTATTAATTCCCATTGAAGTGTTCTATTTTTATAAAGATTGCGTATTTTACTTGGTTATAACGAATAATATTTAACAACCTAAGTCTTAGGTGATTTTTCCTAGTATAATTTCTTATATCAGGATTAACCATAATGTCTTAGGTGATAAACCAATTTTATTACCTTAAAAACTCATGCATGCTCATAAACAAGGGGTTATTGACTTAGACACTAGTTTGATCTCCCAGTAGGAGTATTTCATAAACCATCAACTTAAGTATCCCAATATTAAGACAAGATCTCCCCGGGTAAGTAAACAACTCTTGTTTTACAAGTAATCGACCTATTCTAACTCTTAAAAAGGCGATTGAATTGCACTGGTTAACCCTAGGTGAACATGCATCTTATCTTTGTTATAGATTTTAAAAGTCTAGGTTATATTATAACAATTATAAAAGAAATTATAACATTTATAACCCTAGAAAATTCATCTATAACATGCTTCCTT
>NC_052351.1:51745877-51807612 GCF_009727055.1 Benincasa hispida
AACAAACATGCTTTAAGATAATACTTATATTAAAACCTAGCATGCATATTATATACATTATAACACTTATAATATATAACAAATGCATGCCACATGTTTATCCTGCAGTGGGGTTTCTTAAAAAACTATATGGCATACTTTATGCACACATAATCAAACAATATTATACATCACATGCATAATAAGTAAACAACACTAAAGTGGACCGGTTTTGGCATTAAAAGAAAACAAACAACTAAATTATCACATAAAACAGCAAGAAACTTCATCGAGCCGGCTTCAAACACTTTGAACCAATCTGAACGGCCAAAAACCACTCGAACCAGCTCAAAAACACCAAAAACTAGTCAGACCGGCTCATCCAGGTCAACTGGAACTATTCAGACAATCTGAACCAGCTGGTCAACGCACGCATGGGTCGGTCAACGAAAGGAGGCGTACGGGTCGGTGGGGCACGAATCGGGTCTCAAATCGGGCGCACGGGTTAGTCGGGTTGACAAGACAGCTAACGCGCGGGGACTACTGATGGAACCGGGTCGGATAAGTCATAAAGGGGTCAAACACGGTTCTGGACGAGTCGTGTATAGGGGAACACAACGAACCCGGTTGGAAGGGCGCTGCGGGTTCGGTCTTCGGGTCTGGGAGTAACTTCCGGGTCTGTGAGCTTTTCTTCACCAAAGAGAAGCTCTCCTCTTTCCCAAAATTGAGTAATTACAGCCTAAAAAGGACTCTAACGATTCTAGAAAATTTATAAACTCTTTGCCACACATTAAAGCTCATATACATGTGAGCAATTACAAATTTTAGCAAGAAATTAAATGAAAACTAATGCCAAAATTGTAATGTATCCACTTTAGTCAACCAAACATTCATCACATGAATAACACCAACCAAAATGCAATAGAACATTATAAGCATGCATTGATACCATTTGATGGAATATAAAGAACGCATGCACAGTGGGAGCGATGAAATTGACAACATTCTAATTGTATTAAAAAGAAGAATAAGCATGCAAAGGGTTAGCTAATACAACCTTTGAAGATTCCACCGCAATCTTCCTCCTCTCCCGAGCTTGATCGACACCACTAATATTAAATCTCGCTATTCTCAGGTTGAAGAACACGGTTGTGGGACCGTTATGTTAGTGAAAATAAGGGAATTTCACTATATTAAGTAGGAGAGAAAAGAGAATTTGGTGGAAGAATTTAAGTTAAATGTCAATGAAGCATTAGTTTTTTAAAATTTCAAAAACAAAGCCTTTTGCAGAGAAAACACATGTAAAATCTCATTTCGAATGTCTTCCACCTCAACTCCATTAGCATGTAATCTCTAGGTGTCAAGCTTGGAAAATGTCACTCCAAAGTCCACTTAGTGAGTGGAATCCATCCGTATTGATTCGTTTCCATAACCATAAAAAAATCCTTCTTAATTAAAATTATAATAGCGATTTTTCCACTCACTAATTTTTTAGTAAAAAAAAATGAAAAATAATTTTCAAATTTTGGAAATTATTTAATGAAAAGAATTTCAATTAAATAAAAATAAATAAATGTAATATTATATATTAAATTGATTAAGACACTTAGCTTTGATTAATCACATTAATCAAGTTTAAAAATATTTTCATGCTAATGGTCATGTATACTCTAAAAAATAATTAATTAATAAATTAATTACATAATTGTAAATTATATCTCATATAAATTTGAAATTTTCAAATTTTTACTTCACCTAGTTCTTCAATTTTGTCCGTATTGAGCTAGCAAGGAGACCCGATGGACATACAGATCATGGGCTCCAATGATCTGAGACTAACCAGTCAAACTTTTTAACCTAGTTAATCAACTTTTGTTAACTAACAGGACTGTCCACTATAGCCTGTAGTTGCACTCCCCTCACTGTAGATATATTATGTGTTCATTTGATATAACTGTCATCAATAAGTTGATCCTTCACAAGTTGTTCATAACCTCAGCTAGGTCAAATACCAAAATACCCCTAAGGTATATCTTTTCTCCTTAAGTAACACTGTACCTCTAATGAACAATTGATTTAGAATCATAATCTTTAAATCCATTCCCTTTTCAGGCCAATGAGAGGATGGGGTCCCTTGTTCAAGACTCGGGATCAACTCTTAAGGGAACAACACTTCTATTATCCCTAAAATGGGTAAGAGTGAATTCCATCTTGCAAATTCTATGTTCCCAGTCATCTACCTGGTTTTATCCCTAAAATGGGAGGCATATTAATTAGTGATGTTGGGCCTACCCTCACCTATGCAGACTAAGGGACAATCGCGAATAAGCATGAGTTCGTAGATAGCTTAGGATTCAGATCAAGTTATCTAGGTCATCAAGAAGTTAAATTAATCAATGTTAACAGTAAACGTTCTTAATACGTAACAGTGATTATTTCGTGGTCTGTCTTACACAATCTCATCGTGTAAAACACTTTCGCTCCTATGTCTCTACATGAACGAACTGATCACATCGTTTATGACACTTTACAACATTTGTAACAATCATAAAGCGGGTCGTATTCGATAGTATCTCCAGAAATAGGTACCCAACCTAATCCAAGTAATTACGGTGCCTAAGTGCACGAAATGCAATTAAAAATCATTTGAATTATTTATTACTTATTCAAATTATTTTTGTAATTAAAATTGTTCTATTTTAAAATTAATACTTGTCTAAGCGAAAATAAATAATATTAAAAACAAAATAAATATTTTAATTTAAAATAAAGTTTGAAATTAGAAGACAAAAATTGTGTTTCTTCTTTAATTCATAGAGGATTATCAAGAAATTAGAAAAATAAATAATACTAAATAGTTTTTAAACTAAGAGATGATTATCATAATTTTTTTAAAAAATAATGGATAAAATATTTTTATTTAAATTAAAGTTTAAAATTAAGAGCATATATATATATTTTCTTTTGTTCTAAATCAAACTAAAAGATATCCCTTTTCAAAAAATAAAAGAGGATTAACATGAAATTTTGAAAATAGTTTTTTTATTTAAATTAAAATTTAAAATTCAGAGATAATCAAATCGTTCACATAAAAATAAAAAAATTTTAAAAGACAATTATTACAAACTTTTAAAAGACTTAATTTGATACATATTCAAGTATTTGTTTTCTTCCTATAAAATACGTGCAATGCACATCGTATTCGACTAGTTAGCATTAAATGATATCAATTGATGTTCAACTGAATTATATTGTTTTGTATAATGTGATCGTAAATATTAAAATGGAGCAAATACATATTTAATAAACAAAATTTATATACTACAAATTCTTACTAATTTTAAGTCTACTAAAAATTATAATGAAATGTTCAAAATTAATAAAATGTAGAAATATTACACATAAAAAATATCAATTTAAAATTAAATTAATATATAAGTTTACATATTGAAATATTGAAAATTTTAATATTCAAAATTCAAAGTCAAAATAATTTATAAATATACATATTACAATTTAAGAAATAATAAATTTAAACATATGTTTTTGTAAGATCATAATAAGAAAAATGTAAATTCGGTGGAACACAATAAATACTATAGTATCGTTTACTAATACAAACTTTGTACTCGTATGCCATCTATATATTGTTTCCATCACATTAATGGTATAAAGTTGCCATTATATTACCCAATATATAATAAACGTACAATATCATGGGACAATGATAGTCAATTTAAACATGCCTCAATTGATTTTGGCATAAATCCTCAATCAAGAAGTCATAAATTTCAATTCATCCCCTCCAACTTGCTAAAATAAATAAATAATAATATAATGAAAAAGTTGTACACTCAAGGTGAATCAGAAATGTTATCATTATATTATTAACATATACAGGAGTTATATTTTTTCAACAATCAATTGAATTTCTTATTTTTATATCAACTATATATGTTATTTAAAAATTAGCAAAAGTTATTATGATATAAATATCTTGAAGAAAAAATGATTTTAGTAATTTATTTTATTAATATATGATCATTCAATGACAAGTCATTAAGAAAGCAAGAAAAATTCCAAGGTATTACAATTGAAAAATATGATACTAAAATACACTCATTTATGATTTATTATCTTTATCTCTATATTATTAATAGATGAAGAAATCATAATTATTTCGTCACAACCTAAGAATTATAAAATATTAAAAGGAGATACAATTAAAATAGATAAAAATTACAATTATTGAAATTAAGGAGATACAATTAAAATAGATAAAATTTACAATTATTGAAATTATCCCTTTCACAAGATATTTTTATTCATAAACTTGTAGACCCCCATTTTTCATATTGGTTAAATTTAAGGAGTGTGACTTTAAATATATTATCACAAAACTTGTAGTAAAATCAGTAACAAGAACTCTGAATTGAGGGATATTGCGGCAAATATCAGGGCTGATGACGTACTTATAAAGGCACCCGTCCATTTGCAGTAGATGGTAGAATAGGTGTTCTATGATACATGATGAGGTGGAGGTGGTGGATAGTCTGAAGTTTTTTTACTTGGCCCAGATGGAGGAATACGCATACCTTTTGGTAATATTCCAAAATTGATCCTAGATTCCTTATGTAAAATGATGGGTGGGAAATGTGGTGGGGGAGGTGGATTGTTTGAAGCACTTTGACTCGATTTAGATGGAGGAATCCATACTCTTTTGATAGTATTCCCAAGCTGAAAGGCCGAGCTACGTAGTCTTCATTGACTACAATAACATTTCTAGCATCTGCTTGATAGATTGTATAATGCATCCCAAAGAGTATGAGAGCACAAGCTCTAAAAAACACATTTGAAGGATTAATCAACATCATTTTTGTTGTATGTTTGCCCATCTTCATCTATTGCTTCCTCTTTATATAGCATTTGTTTTTCAATTGAAATGAAGGTAACATTTTCGCGTAAAAGCTAAAAATAACATTTGTAGTTTTAGAGAAACAATAAAAATATGGAATTTGTTAGAAATCTTTTTAGTAAAAAGCTTTACAATAAAACTAACAACTCAAAATTGACATTTTATTTTTGAAGTTTCTAAATGATGTTTTCTTTTCAGTTTTCCATTATTTTTTATTTAAAAATCAAATATGTTAACCACTTGTTGAGTACTAGTGTGATTGAATTTATTAAGTGTAGAATCAACGTGTATTTTAAAAGTGATTTTTAACGCATTCATTCATAATCAACTTTATCAAACCCATAAAGCGACTAACTTTTTTTCGTAATCAATTATATCACTCTTAAAAGTGATCTAAAATAAAGCCTAAAACAATTCTATTATATTTGCATTCGATGATGGTTTAGAATAGCACATAAATGTGCCTTTGGAATATATTTTAAAATTGTCATGTTTTATCATTTATCTGTAAATTTTGACAATTTTTTTTTCACCAGGGTAGTGTTTTCTCCAACTATCATAATTTTGCCATAGGCATAAATTGGAGTTTCAAGTAAAAAGAAGATATGTTGCAATTGTTCGCACGAGGTTTTCAGAGAAACTTAATTCGTGGAATTTGAACTTTGTATTTGTATTAATTTTGTGGAAAGTGAGTACCATCTCTAACACATAATATTTTGATACTTTCAAAATAAACTATAGTCTTTAAGCTGGTTGATCTTCTTAAATGATCAGCCTTTGGGCTTGTTGATTTTCTTGGATGATCGACTTTTGGGCTTGTTGATCTTTTTGGACGATTGGCTTTTGGGCTTATTGATCTTCTTGGATGATCGGCCTCTGGGCTTGATGATCTTCTTGGATGATCGGTCTTTGCGCTTGATGAACTTCTTGGACGATCGACCTTTGGGCTTGTTGAGCTTCTTGGATGATTGGACTTTGGGTTTGATGATCTTCTTGGACGATAGGCCTTTGGGCTTGTTAATCTTCTTGGATGATTGGCATTTGGGCTTTTTGATCTTTTTGGATGATCAATCTTTGGGCTTGATGATCTTCTTGGAGGATTAGTGTTCACACGAGGCTTCAAGAGAAACTTTTTTCATAAAGTTGAACTTGAGTTGGTATTAAAGTTGATGTTGATTTGATGCGATGTGGTGCATGATGGAATATAAAGAATGGTGCACAACGAAAGCAATGAAATCGATACAATTGAAATTGCATTAAAAAGAAGAATAAGCATGCAAAGGGTTAGAGAATACAACCTTTAAAGACTCCACCGCAATCTTCCTCTCCCGAGCTCGATCGTCACCACGAATGGTAAATCCCGCTTTTCTCTAATTGAATAACACGATTTTGGGACCGTTATGTTAGTGAAAATAAGGGAATTTCACTATATTAAGTAGGAGAGTAAAGAGAATTTGGTGGAAGAAATTAAAATTAATTTTCTAGGAAGCATTAGTTTTTTAAAATTTCAAAAAGAAAGGCTTTTGTAGAGAAAACACATGAAAAATCTCATTTTGCATGTCTTCCACCTCAAACTCCATTAGCAAGTAATCTATAGGTGTCAAGCTTGGAAAATGTCACTCCAAAGTTCACTTAATTAGTGGGAAAATCCAACAATTTGATTTTTCCACTAACTAATTTTTTAATAATAAAAAAATGAAAAAAAAAATTCAAAATTTGGAAATTATTTAATGAAAACAATTTCAATTAAATAGAAATAAACAAATTTAATATCATATATTAAATTTTCTTAGACACATAACTTTGATTAATCACATTAATCAAGTTTAAAAAATACTTTCATGCGATTGATCAAGTGTACTCTAAAAAATAACTAATTAATAAATTAATTATATAATTGTGATATCTCATATAAAATACAATTTTCTCTAAAACCCGAATTTCAATATTTCAAACTCTTATTTCACCTGGTTCTTCAATTTCATCCGTATTGAGCTAGCAAGGAGACCCAATGGACCTACAGATCATGAGCTCCAATGATGTGAGACTAACCGGTCAAACTTTTTAACCTAGTTAATCAACATTCGTTAACTAAAAGAATTGTCCATTATAGCCTATAGTTGTACTCCACTCACTGTAGATATATTATATGTCCATTTGATATAACCATCATCAACAGCTTGTTCGTAACATCAGCTAGGTCAAATACCGAAATACCTTTGAGTTACATCTTTTCTCTTTAAGTTGCACTGTCCCTCTAATGAAAAATTTATTTAGGATCATAATTACTAAATCCATTTACTATCAGGCCAACGAGAGGAGAGGTCCCTTGCTCAAGACTCGGAATCAGCTCTTAAGGGATCAACCTTTCTACTATCCCTATAATGAGTAGAAGTGAATTCCATTTGCAGATCAAGAGACAATACTATCCCTATACTATCCCATTTGCAAATACTATCCCTATAATGTTGGGCTTACCCTCACCTATGCAGATCAAGGGACAATCGCGAATAAACAGGAGTTTAGAGACAGCTCAGGATTCAGATCAACTTATCTAGGTCATCAAGAAGTGAAATTATCAATATTAACACTAAATGGTGTTCATACGTACCAGTGATTATTTCGTGGTCTGTCTTACACAATCTTATTGTGTAGAACACCCCCGCTCACATTTCTCTACATGAACGAACTGATCACATCATTTATGACACTTTACAACAATTGTAAAAATCATAGAGCGGGCCGTATTCGATAGTATCTCCAGAAATAGATACCTAACTTAATCCAAGTACTATAGATGGTTTAAGCTATTTTACTCGAACTTCATCTAGTTTATGTCTCCACATAAAGTCCAAGTATTCATAACAATAGCCTAGGGTTTGTAGTTTATTGGATTTAGAGTTATTAAACAATCAACAACACTTGTCTGAATAAGCTTCATATATGTTTACTGTTTACAAAACTACGAGTTTTAGGACATACAACCCATCAAACTTCCACTTGAATTAGAACTCCTAGTGGGTTACAACAAAGTTGAGTGTTGTGAGAAAAAACTAGATACAATAAACTAAGGCATCCTATACCCATAATTTCTCCCACTTGCCCTATTTATTCTACCCATAGTTCTAAACTCCTCAGGTGACCCACGAAAAATCTTAGCTGGGAGGGCCTTAGTAAATGGATGATCAGCAATATTGTCCTCAGACATTATTTGTCTCACAATAATGTCTCTTCTTAGCACGATTTCTCTAATGAGATGATAATTGCACTCAATATGTTTTCTGCGCTTATGGCTTCTAGGTTCTTTGGAGTTCGCTACTGCCCTACTATTATCACAATACATAGTGATTAGCAATCGCATTTCTGGAACAACTTCCAGATCATCTAGGAACTTCCGAAGCCATACTGCCTTCTTGGTTGTTTCACAAGCAGCAACATATTATGCTTCTATTGTGGAGTTTGTAATGTAGCTCTGCTTAGTACTTCTTCATACTACTGCTCCTCCATTTAGAGTGAACACCGATCCCGAAGTAGATCTCCTAAAGTCTATATTGGTCTGAAAATCGGAGTTAGTATATCTTGTAAGGATCAAATCCTTATTTCCATATACGAGCACGTAGTTCCTCGTTCTCTTGAGATACTTGAGGATATTCTTAACAGCTGTCCAATGTTCATAACTAGGATTGGACTACCTACTGACAATCCCTACAGCAAAGCATATGTTTGGACGAGTACATAGCATTGCATACATCAGACTTTCGAGGTGTCTTAGAACATTGCTCCTTTGACAAGTGTATTCCATTCCTAAAAGCTAAAAGAACTCCTTTGTAATCCTGTATATTAAACTTAGACAATAACTTGTTTATATAAGATGTTTCATACATGGCTAGCTCTGTTCTTTCGGTTTCAAACTATTTGAATCCCAAGAACATATTGCTCTTCTTCCAGATCTTTCATCTGAAATTGGGTTGCTAGCCAATTTTTATTGTCAGCTAGGTACCCTACATTATTTCCAATAAGATATCATCTACATACAAAACTAGAAATGCTACAGTGGAGTTGATGATCTTTTTGTATACACACGGTTCATCAACGTTCTGTTCAAAGCCATAAGATTTTACCGTAGTATTAAATCTTATATTCCAGAATTTGGATGCCTGTTTCAATCCATAAATAGATCTCTTCAGTTAGCAAACCTTTTGCTCCTGACTCTGTTCAACGAACCCTTCTGGCTGGAGCATATAAATACTCTCTTCAAGTTCTCCATTTAGAAAGGCAGTCTTGACATTCATTTGTCAAATTTCATAATTATAAAAAGTGGTAAT
Organism: Benincasa hispida; assembly: GCF_009727055.1. Classification (NCBI taxonomy): domain Eukaryota; kingdom Viridiplantae; phylum Streptophyta; class Magnoliopsida; order Cucurbitales; family Cucurbitaceae; genus Benincasa; species Benincasa hispida. The sequence continues at coordinate 51,755,097 of NC_052351.1, forward strand.
GGGCAAGAGTATCCTGATTGATTTGATCATAGCAACAGAGGAGAAGGTTTCTTCATAGTCCACCCCCTCAACGTGGGTCGAACCCTTTGTTACTAACCGGGCTTTATAGGTCTATACCTTCCCCGTATGGTCTCTTTTACGCTTATAGATCCACTTACAATCGATAAGTCTTACCTCATCTGGTTTATCAACAAGTTCCCAAAAAGGATTAAAGTACATAGACTCTATTTCAAGGTCCATGGCTTTGTTCCACTACTTTCGATCAATATCATCCATTACCTGTTTATATGTTAATGGGTCCTCTAAGCCATCATCAGGTATATTGACTTCACTTTCAGTTAAACCCATATAGCGGTCAGAATGTCTCACAACCCTCCCACTACGTGTAGGATCTCTCAATTGTTGAGTAGGATGTGATGGACTAGATTTCCTTGATCTATCTACAACTTTTGTTGATGAGCAAGGTTGATCAACAACTGTTGTTGATTCGTCTATAGCATTATTTGAAATCTCTTCCAATAGTAGTTTACTGTGGGGTTTATGATCTCGCATGTGGTCTTCCTCTAGGAATGTGGCATTTTTCGATACAATTACCTTATCATCCTGATGATCATAAAATTCACCACCTCTCGTTCCTTTAGGGTAACCTACAAACAGGTATAATTTTGAACGATGTTCCAATTTCTTTGGATTTTTCACCAACACGTGTGCTGGGGAACCCTAGATTCGAAAATGACATAAAATAGCTTTACATCTTGTCCATAACTTATAAGGTTTTCCTAAAACACTCTTAGAGGGGACGTTATTCAAAATGTAAGTTGCAGTCTCTACTGCATATTCCCAGAACGAGTTAGGCAACTGAGCATAACATATCATGGACCGAACCATGTCCAACAAGGTTCTGTTTCTCCATTTAGATACACCGTTCTATTGAGGCATTCCTGGTGTAGAGAATTGTGACTGAATCCCATGTTCCATCATATAGTCCTTGAATTTCATGTCCAAATACTCCCCACTTCGATCTGATCGAAGTGTCTTAATAGATTTACCTAATTGGTTTTGTCACACCCCACCCTGAGTCCGCCTCCTGAGTCTAAGGGGAGGTGTGAAGGACCGCAAATACCACCTTTTTCTGATACCTACTGCCCATCTGAACCTCTTAACTCTAAGTAAACTTTAAACCAAGCATGTAAACAACAACTCATTTTATTACAACCAGTACAACATTTAAACAAATCTCAGTCTTACTACAAAGTTTACAATAACAATTCTAAAACTCGGAAGTGTGATTGTGGCTGTGGCAAAGCTTGACCTTAGCAGCACCCTAAAACTCCTCACCTTTCACTACCTGGGAAGAAAAACATGAAAGAAAAGAATGAGCTTCACGAAGCTCAGTGAGTGGCAAGCAACTTCTAGAGTCTATTTCAACTCATAAATAATACAAGCATATCACCAATACAAGGTTAATACTAAAACCTCAACCTTGAATGAGTCCCAAGTTGATGCTACTTCCAGACCTCACTGTCCGACAGCATCTCCTCCTCTTGGAACTTCTTGATCAACGCATGGTCTTGCTACCAATGTATGCCCTTCATGATCAATGCATATTCTGCTCCAAATCAACCCTTTAACACTCTTCCTAACGTTCTTTGAAGAGGATTTTGAGTTATGAATTGAAGAAACAACTTGTGGTGGTGTTTATAGGCCAAAGGAACCGATCCTTCTCATGTTTACTAAGCCTCAACTTAAGAAACCTCCTACTTTGGAGTGTTTGCACCATGCTTTGCCACTACCTACTCACTTGCTATTTACCTAGTTTAGTTGTCTTCCTCATGCATAATACTTCTTTGCATGAAACTCTATTCGTCCAGTTCCTACTAACTCAAGCCCAACCACCTCTCGGTATAGCCATTTTTCTGGGTGAGCTCATCAGCCTTGCGTATTGCAAGCCTCAACATGGTCTAAATACTTGGCCCATCATTTAGTCCATCGTGTAACTCTTGCACTTCATCGCACAGCTCCATCGTCTAATGAATCTCTCACTGTAGCTTAACATCTAGCCCTCTCGCTGCTGTTCATCATCCAGCCCTTTCGTTGTTGCCAATCGTCTAATGCCTGTGTCCCACCGCATAGTGATCTCGAGCTCTTAACGATCTCGCTATCATGTATCTCGTGCTGTTAATGATCTCGCTGACTCTAATCGTCTAGCGCATAGTCTATTGCATAGCTCCTGCGCCTATCATTTAGCTTCATTGTGTAGCGGTAACGCCTATCGTCTAACGAATCACACCCATTGTCTAATGCGTCTGCTTATTATGTAACGCCATCACCCAGCGTTTCCATCTATCACCCAACGCCTGCATAACGCATCGTATAGCATCTAAGCTTATCATCTAGCGCTTGTTCATCGTTTAGCGCCATCGTTTAGCGCCATCGTCTAGCGCTATTGTTTAGCTTCTACGCTTATCATCTAGTGCATCACTTCACATCGTTTAGCGCCGCCTGTAGCTATCCAATCGTCTAGCGCATCGCTCGGTGCTGCCCACATNGTCTAGCGCATCGCTCGGTGCTGCCCACATTGCTATATGATCGTCCGCCCAATGCCTTGCGCTCAAGCTTCTCTCGCTCTCGCTCATGTAGCTTCAACACATGAGCAACTTTTGGTAATGCCTCTTTCCAACACTTTGGCCAACATGCGTCGAACCTCACAATCTCTACGCATGGTTGCCCTTGGCTTCAATGTGTAACTCCTTTAAACCTCTACTAACTCAGCCTCATCTCATGCCTTTAATGTTTCCTAACACCACAAGCATGGTTTCTTTTTTACTTCATACTTAGCCAAATTTTCACTAGTCAAGGCTTAACTTCAAGCTACTCAAAGAAAACCTCTTTAACACTTAGAAATTTTCCTTATCTTTAACATAGGATTTAACTTATACTTAGTTAATTCCCTTAATTACCTACTTAAGTAGGAAAATTGAGATCTGGGTTTCACAGGTTCTCAACCTTGGTCTTAAATTCTTTGAACTTTTCAAGAGCTTCAGACTTAAAATGAATTAGGTAAATGTAATCGTACCTTGAATAATTATCTATAAAGCTAATGAAATATTCATAACCACCCTATGCTTTAACACTCATCTGTCCATAGAGGTCCAAATGCATGAGCTGTAAGGTTTTTTTGGCTCAAGACCTTTTCCAGAAAAAGATCTTTTTGTCATTTTTCCTTCGAGACATAACTCACAAGGCAGTAAAGAGACATCTTCTAACTTGTATAGAAGATCACTTTTAGCCAGTCTCTCAATCCTGTTGAGATTAATATGGCCAAGTCTCAAGTGTTAAAGATAGTTACTCTGAGAAATGTGTTGCCTTTTTCTTTGAGATTCAACTATTTTAAACATTTCGTTGTTATATACAGCTTCAACTTTAGGTGGTTTTAACTTATAGAAGTTACTTTCTAACAGATTTGTATATATCTTTTCGTAATGAATGCTTCATTAAGAAAAAAAATTTACTTTGTATAAATCTTCCAACAAACAGGAAATAGATATCAAATTTATTTTACAATAAAGTGCATAAAGAACATTTTCTAAATGCAGATATCTATTTCCAAAAGTTAACTTAACAGCTCCCACTGCTTTTGCTAAGATACATAGTAATCTCATCTTCTTCAAGCTGCCTCTAGGAACTAGTTTTGACCCATCTATCATACGCATCCTGAATTATTCGATTTGCATTGGGATTAGGGATGGAGGACACTCATCCATTAAAGAAAATCGGGGATCATCTATTACTAGTATCATGTTGATATTCGATTTCCATGTTCCGTAATTATTGTTGTTAAGTTTTTCAGAAGCTAGCAGTTGTATAATGAATGATGACATTGCTGAAAAAGTAAACAAATTTATTAGATAATTGCTTTCATCTCTTTTTAATCCAATTTATTTAGCAAAAATAATGTATCCATTCTCATTATTATTTTACTACGATACTTCAGTAAGTCAGAATAGCCCCCACCTAAGGGCAGTTGACTACTTTTTCATTGAATCAAAACATTCTTCACTAAATACTAATACCAGAATAACTCCTATCCTTATAGTACATAACTACCGTTTATTTGGTCAAGAACTTTACTAACACTTAGTAAGTGTTGTAAGTGTGTACCCGCTACTTTCGAATTGCAGAGATCAAAATCAAACAAGCCCTTGAAGGAGAAACAATTGTTTGAAAATGGACCTAAGCAACCCTATCCATTTTTGGAGCTCACGGTGTTTCGAATCGTATGTTACAACCCTCCAAAGGGATAGTCGTCGTTAAACGACTAGCAAATGATCACATAAAGTCAACCAGCACGCGTAACATAGGAATCTCACGGTGTCACTTAATGGAAGAGATTGTAGGACGTGTTGCCACACATCCTTCACCCACTTACTATGAACTACTTTCCCTATTCACCTTACTATTGACATATGCAAACACTTTTTGAAGGAAGGTTGCCACTAATAGTAACTCGAAGCCAAGCATGGATCTCACGGTGTAAACTCTTAGGGACGTGAGAGCTAGAAATAATATATCTCATATACTATTCGTCTCCCACTGAGTGTTTATTTTATAAAAGAGTGGGTATTTACTTAGTTATTAACCGGATAACATTTAACAACCTAAGTCTAGGTGATTTTTTCAAGTATAACTCTTATATTGGGATTAACCTATGATGTCTAGGTGATAAACCAATTTTATTACCATACACCACTCATGCATGCTCATAAAACAAGGGTTATTGACTTAGACGCTCGTTTCATCTATAACATGCTTCCTTAAACAAACATGCTTTAATATAACACTTATATTAAAACCTAGCATGCATACTATATACATTATAACACTTATAACATATAACAAATGCATGACACATGTTTATCCTACGGGGGATTTTTTAGAAAACTATATGGCATACTTTATGCACACATAATCAAAAAATATTATATGTAACATGCATAATAAATAAACAATACTAAAGTGGATTGGTTTTGCAATTAAAAGCAAACAAACAACTAAACTATTACATAAAACTGTAAGCAGCTCCCTCGAACCGGCTTCAAACACTTTAAACCAATTCGAACCAGCCAAAAACCACTCGAACCCTTTTGAAAACTAATGCCAAAACCATAATGTATCCACTTTGGTGAACATTCATTGCATGAATAACACCCACAAAAATGCAATAGAACGTTATAAGCATGCACTGATACCATTTGATGGAACATAAAGAATGCATGCACAGCGGAAGTGATGAAATCAGCAACATTCTAATTGTATTAAAAAGAAGAATAAGCATGCAAAGGGTTAGAGAATACAACGTTTGAAGACTCCACCGAGCTTGATCGATACCACCAACGGTAAATCTCGCTATTCTCAGGTTGAAGAACACGGTTGTTGGACAATTATGTTAGTAAAGAAAGTTTGGGAATTTCACTATATTAAGTAGGATAGTAAAGAAAGTTTGGTGAAAGAATTTAAGTTAATTGTCAAGGAAGCATTAGTTTTTTAAAATTTCAAAAAGCCTTTTGTAGAGAAAACACATGCAAAATCTCATTTCACATGTCTTCCAATTCGAACTCCATTAGCATGTAATCTCTAGGTATCAAGCTTGGGAAATGTCACTCCAAAGTCCACTTAGTCAGTGGGACAATCCAAGGATTTTTCCACTCACTAATTTTATAATAAAAAAAAAATGAAAAAAAAATTTTAAAAATTGGAAATTATTTAATCAAAACAATTTCAATTAAATAAAAATAAACAAATTTAATATCATATATTAAATTGTTTAAGACACCTAGCTTTAATTAATCACATTAATCAAGTTTAAAAAATACTTTCATGCTAATGGTCAAGTATACTCTAAAAAATAATTAATTAATAAATTAATTATATAATTATAAATTATATCTTATATNTTCATGCTAATGGTCAAGTATACTCTAAAAAATAATTAATTAATAAATTAATTATATAATTGTAAATTATATCTCATATAAATAAAATTTTCCTTAAAACCCGAATTTGGACATTTTAAATTCTTACTTCACCTAGTTCTTCAATTTTGTCCGTATTGAGCTAGCAAGAAGATCCGATGGACATACAGATCACGGGTTCCAATAATCTGAGACTAACCGGTCAAACTCTTTAACCTAGTTAATCAATATTCGTTAATTAACAGAACTGTCCACTATAGCCTATAGTTGCACTCCTCTCACTGTAGATATATTATGTGTTCGTTTGATATAACCGTCATCAAGAAGTTGATCCTTCACAGGTTGTTCGTAACCTCAACTAGGTCAAATAGCGAAATACACTTGAGTTACATCTTTTCTCCTTAAGTGCCATTGTCCCTCTAACGAACAATTGATTTAGGATCATAATCACTAAATCCATTCCCATTCAGACCAATGAGAGGATGGGGCCCCTTGTTCAAGACCTGGGATCAACCCTTAAGGGAACAACATTTCTACTATCCCTAAAATAGGTAGGAGTGAATTCCATCTTGCAAATTCTATGTCCCCAACAATCTACTTGGTCTTGTCCCTAAAATAGAGACATATTGGTTAGCGATGCTGGGCTTACTCTCACCTATGAAAATCAATGGACAATCGCGAATAAGCAGGAGTCCATAGACAGCTCAGGATTCAGTTCAAGTTATCTAAGTCATCGAGAAGTGATATTAATAAGTGTTAACAGTAAATGGTGTTAATACGTAACCGTGATTATTTCGTGATCTGACTTACACAATCTCATAGTGTGTAACACTCTCGCTCCCATGTCTCTACATGAACGAACTGAGCACATCATTTATGACACTTTACAACATTTATAACAATCATAAAGCGGGTCATATTCGATAGTATCTCCAGAAATAGATACTCAACCTAATCCAATTAACTACGGTGCCTAAATGCACAAAATGCAATTAAAAATCATTTGAATTATTTATTACTTATTCAAGTTATTTTTGTATTTACTTATTAAAATTGTTCTAAAAATTGGTACATGTCTAATCGAAAATAAATAATATTAAAAAAATATATTTTAGTTTAAAATAAAGTTTGAAATTAGAAGACAAAAATTTTGTTTTTTCTTTAATTCATAGAGGATTATCATGAAATTAGGAAAATAAATAATGAATAAATATTTTTTAAACTAAGAGATGATTATCATAATTAAAAAAAAATGGATAAAATATTTTTATCTAAATTAAAGTTTAAAATTAAGAGGATAATCTTTTTTTTTTTTTTTTTTTGGTTCTAAATCAAAAATAAAAGATACCCATTATCAAAAAAATAAAGAGGGTTATCCTGAAATTTTGAAAATAGTTTTTTTTTATTTAAATTAAAATTTGAAATTAAGAGATAATCAAATCGTTCAAATAAAAAAAAAAAAAATTAAAACAATTATCACAAACTTTTAAAAGACTTAATTTGAAACATATTCAAGTATTTATTTTCTTCCTATAAAACACGTGCAATGCACATAATATTTGAATAGTTCACATTAAATGATATCAATTGATGTTCAACTAAATTATATTGTTCTGTATAAATGTGACATAAATATTAAAAGGGAGCAAATACATATTTAATAAACAAAATTTATTACAAAATTCTTACTAATTTCAAGTCTACTAAAAATTATAATTAAATGTTCAAAATTAATAACATATAGAAATATTACACATAAAAAATATCAATTCAAAATTAAATTAATATATAAGTTTACATATTGAAATATTTGAAAATTTTAATATTCAAAATTCAAAGTCAAAATAATTTATAAATATACATATTACAAATTTAAACATATGTTTTTGTAAGATCATAATAAAAAAAATTTCAAATTCGGTGGGACACAATAAATAATATAGTATCGTTTACTGATACAAACTTTGCATTCATATGCCATTTATATATTGTTTCCATCATATTAATGGTATAAAGTTGCCATCACATCAACTAATATGATCTCTTGATCTCTTTAACATTATGAATGTATATTAGTATGTTTGAATGTATGTGTAGTAATTCTGTTACAATGAATTGGAATGATCCACTTTCGCTCGTACGTACTTTTGAATAAGAGTTCCTTCACCAATGAATCACAAATGTGAAAAATATAACATCAAAAAGACAGTACACCGAGGAGACGTGATCGTCACGAAGATAGCCTCTAAACACAGCCTTGTTGATCCATCTACGAAGGCCCTCTTGGCTAAAGTGTTTGCACCTAGTTGGACTAGGACTCCGAGCAACGTAATCTAGAGAAAGTAGGAGAATATCTATGGTATTAGTGATGCCTTAGTTTATTGTATTTTCCCTCTATGTTTCTCAACATTGTATTGTATATATTTATTCTCACTGGAGTTTTAGTCCAAGTGGGAGATTGTTGGAAATGTCCTAGAACTCACAGTTCGTAAAATTCATGTTAAACATTATATTTATCAATAAAATATTATCGATTATCTTATTCGATATTGATGTTGCATTCTATTATGAAAATCCAATAAACATATCCATGGCTATAGTGTGAATACTTTAACTCTATGTAGTGACGTAAACAGGATCAAGTTAATAGTATATAGCCTAAATGGTTTATAAGTATATGGATGAAATTAGGTATCTCATCCTAGTAACACTATTGGATGTGGCCTATTTTGTATAGGTAATACAAATGATGTAATCCACAGAGTATTCATGTAGAGACATATGAGTGGGGGCATCCTTTGCAATGAGTTTACATAAAGACTAGACCACGAAATAGTCACTTTTCTTTATAACGACAGTTTACTGTTAAAACTGACTATTTCATACTAAAGTAGCTTAGGATAACTCGATCTTAATACTAAGCTAGCTATGAACTCCTGTTTATTGGAGATTGCCTTTGATCTGCATGGGTGAGAGTAATCCAACAACACTGCTCAATAAGCCTTCTATTTTGGGGATAAGACTAGATAGATAGCTGGGGACATAGCCCTGCAAAATGGAATTCACTCCTACCTGTTTTGGGGTTAGCAGATAGGTTGGTCTCTTAAGTGCTAATTCTAGGTCTTGAACAATCGGGGACCCGCCTTCTCATGATAGAGAGGGACATGGTTCATTAAGTAGTATTATGAATCAATTGTTCATTAGAGGGTCAGTGGGAGCTTAAGGAACAAGATGTATTTATAGGGGTAAAATGGTAATTTTGATCCAACTTTAAATACGAACGACTTGTGAATGATCGATTTACTGATTATGGTTTACATGGACAGAAATACATCTACAATGAGGAGAGTGCAACTATCGAGCTATAGTAGTATGTCTTGATGGTTAATGAAAAGTAATTAATTCGATTTAAAGAGTTTAACCAATTGATTACAAATCTTTGGAGCTCATGATCTGTATGTCCAATAGGTCTTTCTATTAGCTCATAAATTGGAACAATGAATTGAGTAATTGACTGAATGAATTTCGAATTTAGGGTTATGAATTTGAAATGTTCAAATTCAGTTTTAGGGTTTTTCAATTGATTGTATACGATGGATTAAAATCGTTTAATTTAATCGAAATTAAAATGAGATTGGAGAACCAATTAATATTTAAATTATGATTTAAATATTGATTTTGAATCATATTGGTGGAATTGATGTTTTATTAATTTAAATATTGATTTAAGATATTAAATTAATTAAATTACTTTTATTTAAATGAATTAATTTTGAAATAATTATATAAAACTAAAATTTCAATAAAATAGTTTTATCTAAATGGAAAAAAAAATAATTTTTGAAATTGTTTTTGTGCTAGTGGATTTTTCCCTAAAATTGGAGAAATCCAGTAAACTTCATTCATGGTGTTTTATCACCAAAATCCATCATGAGTTCTTCAATTATTACAAAGTAGGAGCTACCCTACATGCAACCATCTTCTAATGCATGAAATCAAACTATATAATGAAGCTTCATGCATGGAATTTGAAAAAAGACTGAGTTCTTTATCCAAGTTGCTATAAAACTGAAACCCTATTACACCCTCACTAGTTCATCTTCAATTTAGCTTTATTAGAGTGTTCCCACCATACATTCATTCTTGAGCATAGTTGAGAATATCTTGTTGGTGGTCTATCTGAAGAATCCAACTCAAACTTGTGGAGATTTTGCTAAAATCGTGAAGAAAACTACAAAGGTATTGACATGTTCAAACCCTCTTTTGAAAACTTCATGAGTAGAATGTTTATAACTCAAATTAAATGTAGTTTAAGTGCTTATTGATTCTAAATTTTTCCATTGCACATTTTATTACTCCTTCACCAACTCCCTAGTTCTCAATGCTGAGATAATGCCATTAGTGGTGACTGACTCCCTGCCATATTTCAATGCATTCTTTACCTTCTTATAGGCTTTAGGTAGAGAGTTCAACAAAACAAAGGCTTCATTTTCATCACCAATCTTTTCACCAAGGCTTTTGAACTCAGAAACTATCTTCTTAAACTCATCCAAATTGTCAGATAATGTTTTAGCACAATCCATCTTGAATGTGAAGAATTTCTCTCTTAAAAACATTTTATTAGGAAGATCTCTTATGGCAAAAAGACCTTCCAACTTGGTCCACATCTTTTAAGTTGTGTCTTGGTCGATTACCTGTCTCAAAGTGTTGTCACTGAGGTTGAGGACTAAGATTCTATAAGCTTTAAGTTATATATCTTCCCTTTCTTGAGTTGTTATCATAGGTGGCAGAGTAAATGGATCTAAGAGGGCTTTATGAGCTTTCTGTTGTCTAAGAATTATCATGATTTTGGCTTTCCACAAGCCAAAGTCACCCTTCCCATTAAACTTCTCTATTTCGAATCTTGCAACAACCATTGCTAATCTGAAAACTAGACTTAGAACGCTAAGAAGTGTTTTCTTGAAAACCTTGATGCTTCAAGAAAGATTAACTTGATGGTCTTCAAGCTCTGATACAAATTTTGTTTGGCTATTTCTCTGTTTCTATAGGCCCACGAAATGAATCTTGAAGGAAAAGCCCAAGTACGATGTTTAGCTAAAGGCTCGTGTTAGGTGAAAAGCTTGGTTCTAAATGAGCCACATAGTAAACCTAATTTCCACATACGTGTAGAGCTAAAACTCTCTCTTCAGCTGATCAGATTATTGTACTTGGGAAAAGGAATTCATTTTCAGGTAAAACTTTCTTTTCTCTCTCGATTTTCTCTCAATTATTTATAGGGCTCTTCTTTAATAATGAAGATTGTTTTTTTAGAGACGAAGAACAACATGTACAGTTCAAAAGATGAAAGGAAGTAGATAAAGAACACACACAAGTACGTGGTTCAGAAAGGATTTATACATCCACGGGAAGAACTTCTTTTCTTTCTTGAGATTGCCTTTGTACAATAGTTTTTCTTTTATAAGAGATGTATGACTATTTTTATTCGATGTATGTAATAGATCTGATCTTTAGGTATTTACAGTACATACCTTTTGTCAGTTTTTGTCAGTTATAGTAAGAAAAGAAATGTTGTTAAGTAAAACTCTAAACTAGTTGTTTTATGTATTGTAGTCATCTTTACAATATGTTTTTATCAGAGAATAAAATTTGTGCTCAATGTCATTTTCTCTTGGTACTTAACAATAATTTGGTTAATGAGAAATATTTTTGTGAAGGAAGAAGTGGATGTTTGACAAATTTCAATTTTTTGTTCCATTTCAATTAAAGTGGGTGTTTGATCTTAGGTGTTTCTGTGAATGGCTAAATCAGTTTGTGTTTGTATGTTTGTCTTCATCATTCTAGAATCAATTATTATTATTTCTATTTTCAAGTTCAAGCTAAGATCTCTCTAGAATTGTTATGTTCATCTTGAGTGCTTGTTAATTCTTAAAGAAGATAAAAGTCTGATTAAGTTATTCTTTAAACATTCAAGACAAAAGTAGGAAGACGCTTAAGTTTAAGTTGGATGTGATGAAGCCAACTAGAAAAAAGCTCGGTATGGTGAAACTGACAATGGAGCTTCATGAAGTATTCATGCTCAAAAAGAGAATAATTTAGGGTAAACACATAATTTTAAGGTTTAGAGTCTTGTACTTATTATACTTACTAATTTCATTTATCTTTGTAAGTTAAATATAGGTTGTGGAGGATGAATAATTATATCACTTTTGTTGAAATGAATTAGTTAATTGTTATATTTGTTGAAAGTTAGGTTGCATATATAAATATCATATTCCTTTTATTATATCCATATAAATATCGTTAGTTAGCCTTCTTCGATGCCAGTGAATACCCCTATAATGTCAGTTTTCAATCGAAATTATAGTCTAATTTTATACCAGAGATAACAAGTTTATGTACTAAATTGAATATTATTTTTCTAATTAATAAAATACTTTTATCAACGGTTACATATCTTGCAAAAGATATTTTCAATGACCATTGATCTACCTTTAACAACAGTCTTATATGTTGCTAAATCTTAACTTTCAATAACAAACTTGCAACGTCACTATATAAGACAAATAGCGATAGATAACGTTAGGCTAAAAGTGAGTTTAATAGATCTCGACGAATTAACTCAACTATCAATGCTAGGAACTTAACTCATAACTTACTAACTCATAATATTATTGACGATAGGAACACACATTTATCTTAAACATTTTGAAAGCATGCATTGGGAAGTCCAATAAGTGACAGTTCAATAGATAGAAGACAACTTTAAAAACATACCTTCACAGAACATAGCTTTGAAACATACTTTACTGAAACATAAGACATAAAACTTCTAAGATTATTTTAGTAACACTGTAATCCATAAAACGCATACTTCGGTTTACCCCAACAAGATATACTAACAAGGTCGCGACATATAAAACAGTTTTATAACTTTTCCACCTATGGAAAGAAAACTTCATAAGAACATATATTTCACACATAGTTTTGCTAAAATTCACTTCACGAGTGGTGTTCATAAGTAAATCCACTTCAAGCATGGCCATTCGCAATCGAATCAGAGTTCAAATGCAGAGTTCACAACAAAACCCTTTTAACGCATGGCTTATAGTACACCACATTTCCAAAACCTAAATCCAAGAAAATCACACAAAAACCTATACCCATTACCTCTTGTATATACATACTCCGTGTCAAGATATCACATCTTATGTGCACATATCAACATTTTCCCTTAGATGTACACAAGGCACACTGACATTTCCCAAGTACATAATCTAGTGGTTTAACATCTATTTCCATCGACCACAAAACCACATTTCCATAAAACTCCACCATAAAACATGCTTCCTTGTACAACTTATTCTATTTTATATATGTCTATCATATAATATCAATGATAGACTTCTATCAATTTCTACACTGATAGACAATGATGACTTTTATCAGCCTCTATCATAGAAGATTAAATTTTTCTATTTTATATAAATAGTTTCCATTATTTTTATATTTTTTGAAATTCCTCTTATAAAAATGACATTTAAGAACATTACTCAATAAGATTCATGCCACAAATATTTCTAATATATGTAAATGACCATAAATTCAATTTTTTTTAATAAAATAAACCTGCTTTACAAAATGAAAATTTAGATGACATCGTGAGTGAATGTAAATGAGATGTTTTAATATGGATGTTCCATAAATAAAAGATATCACCACTCAAGTTTTATTCCCCCTCCTCCATAAAAACATTTTATTTCTCTCTTTACTTTAATTAAAAAACAAAAATATTTAAATATTAATTACTCAAAACTTTATTTATTTATTTATTTGTTTTTTTCAAAACTATCCTCAAATTTGAAATTAACATAAATAAGTAAACAAGTTAGACCCAAAAAAATAGGTGGAACAATGATCATAAAATATTAAAGTCAACAAATATAGATTTAACAAAGGGCTGACAAGAGAAATAAAAAAAAATTAAATTTTCATTTGAAAAAATAGCAACAATGTTTCAAAATTATAAACAAATTAAAGTAATATAAAATAATAATTAGTAAATGACCGAACTACCCTATAAACAACTAAATTGAGTGCAAACGAGAATTGAAAGCTACAATGGTTAAAAAACAACTCGAATACCACAAATATATTGTATATAAACATTTCACAAGCACTAATTAAAAATCACCTTATATGGTCCTTCACGCTTCTGGCGGACAATAGGACGTGTGCGAAGGAAACCTACAACCAAGTGGCAATGGTCGTCAAAAGCTTATGGATGTCCACAACGATGGACTTCTTCCAAGGTGTGTACAGAATTGATTGTGGCAGTGAAGTTGTTGTTGATAAGTGAATATTTGATAAAATTGTAACCTTTGGACGATTTGACTAGCTAGAAAATGAGAATCCATCAAAGACAAGCTTAGAAACCCTATTAGATTTATAATTGTGTTTGACATCAATCCTAAAACGTCATTGTTGAAAACGGTATTCAAAGCATAAACAAAAGTAAGAAAACACACATGCAAGAAGCCAAGACCAGTGATCTAAAGGGAATGGTTGTCAGAAGCCAGTTGAGATGATAGAATTTAAGGGAAGGTTGCTGAACCAACGGTGGTAGACATGAGATTGAGGAGGAGAGAGAGATTTGGGGAAGGTGGCAGTGGCTAACTAAAAGAGAAAAAGAAGATGAGATTGGTGGGTTTTTGTTATTTTATTTTAATTAGATTGTTGATTAATATATATATTATTCTACCTCTCCTTCTCTATTGCTAATGATTAATATATATATTATTGTAAAAAATTGGAAGCAACCAATATTCGATCTTGAAGATGTATCATTTACATTTTCTTTAAACTTTTATACCGACTAAAATTCTATTGAAATTTATTAGATTCTAAAAATAAATCTAGAATTTAAAAGTATATTAAAATTTATTCTGATGCATGGGTTTCAAAAAAAAATCTAATAATAATATATGTATCTCAAAAACTTTTCTTTTAGAAAATAATAATAATATATCATGAGATAAAACGTGAAAATTTTGGAAATATGAACAAATTTACAATTATTTGATAAAAATATGTTTAGAATAATGAAAAAAGATTAAGATATAATTAAACGTGGTCACATGCATTTGAAATAATTGTTGATTATTAAGATAAAATAAAAGTTGATATTAAAAAATAAATAAATTTAAAATTGAAGAAAAATAAGAAAGAGATTGGTTTATTTTTAATCAATTTGAAAAGTTAGTTATCAAAATCTAATTTGATAATAAACTATAAATTTGAATTTCAAGGCAAATCTATTAGGTTATAAATATGTTAAGACCAATTATACTGTATTTCTATCTTTGTTATTAATCACTCTCACTGTATTTTATCTCGATTTTTAATATTCATGGAATTGATTTCCCACCAAATCTAAAGATATATTATAAATTAAAATATATGTTAAGACCAATTCAAATTTCAAAGCGTCCTTCCTAAATTAATTGAAAGGCTCCTAAAATAATGAGAACAAGAATCCAAGGTTGCATGTTTATTCAAAACCGTAATCAAAATCTAAAATAGTGCTAGATCGAGCAAACTTACCCAAAGAGACCCTAAACCTCAGTATAAGAAATATCACTTACAATGGCATTAAAAGACGCTAACATAGACTTTACATAGCATTTAGAAATGCTGTCTCAGTCCATGTTATTGAAAGTCCATGACTTTCCATAATGTTATTTCAATGCTATAAAGAACACTATAAAAATTCTATTTTGATAACGCATATATGATGCTATAAAAACTTTTCACAACATAAAAAAATTCTATTGAAATGTTTTGATAGTTTTTCTTTATAGTGTTAGAAAAATGTTGCGTTTGTCCAACGCTTAAAAAACACTATTGAAATGTCTTGATATCGCTTTTCCAACGCTATAAAAAATGCTATCAAAACATTTCAATAGCATTTTTAGTAACATTGTAAAAACGCTATAAAAGAGTTTTCATAATGTTTTATAAATGCTGTCGTCGCCAATGTTATTAAAAGTCCTCGACTTTCCATAGCATTTTTGTATAGCTATTAATATCACTATAAAAAGTTGACATATGATAGCTTTAATTCAATGTTATGGAAATGTTTTATTGTATTGAAATAAGTACCATCAAAAGTTTTTATAGGAATAAAAAAAAATGTAACAAAAGACATTTTAGAGTGATTTTAGACACACTATTGAAAATCTCTTATTTTTATTAGCATTTTTTTTATTGTAATGGAAAAAAGTTATAAATACCCCATGTTCAAGTATGAATTTTAATGTTAATAAACTTTTGATAGCATTTTTTTGTAGTAGTAAAAACAATGCTACAATTAATATTTAATACACTTGTCAATAACATTGTTTTAGATTTTACAATTTGTTTCACAAATATTATTGTAGAATTAATTATAAACATATATTTATAAAAGTTGCTTACCCATATTATTGTCTAGACGAAGAAAGATGCAGTTCAAATTTCATCAAATCTACAATCATAATTATAACCAAAATCTTCAAATTTATAGCATACAAAAGAAATAAAACACTACATTCCTCCAAAAGGTTTGATATAGTCATTAAAAGTATGTTCCAACAAAGTTCTTATCTAATAGAATAAGTTGTAAATTCTTAACCCAGACAAAATGACTACATATATAATCCCGAAATGTTGATATAATCAAAAGAGATGTTTCGGATTATAGGGATACCAAACTTCTCCCACAAAAAATATGTAGCTCCGATGTTTGTCGTCATATCAATCACCTAATAAAATAAAACAAAATAGTTTTTTTTATAAATCATCATGATCTAACTCTAACAACAGATTAGCTAATGAACTAAATAAATACTTAATTCACAAAGTAGTAAATAATTTTTCTTATATAGTTTGACTTTATCCATTGACCATGCAACAGTAATGTATGTCTTATACATGGTTATGATCAGGACCGAAAACTGTATTAATTGCATCATCAATTATACTACTCGAAGGAGACGTTCCTACACGATTTTATTCAATACACTCCAAGCAAAAAAATCATCGTAAAACCACTCAAATGCCAATAAGCCAAAAAGCCAATTGGAGAGAGGAGGATGCCTTATAACCAACACAAGTTCACAAACATTTAGAAACTCTTACATCAACTAAATCACTACTAAAATGCCAACAAGCCAGCAATAGATCACTTAAATAAAACCCAATAAAGCATTGAATACAAAAAAAAAAAAATCATTTAAGAGAAGAGGGAATGCCTTATGACCAATATGAACACGAACGCCGTGAGGACGACACCACCAGAAAAGAGCCTCGGGTATTCTCAGAGTGAGAACCCAAAGTGTGGTCTTTGGTGAATTTGGTAGAGAAAGGAGGAAGCACGGATCGTGTAGGTGATAGGCAGGTGGGAGGGAAAAAGGCACTACACATAGCACGATGCTTATCGTTTAGGAGACATTACACGATCGTGTAGGTTTTACTAAATAATCATTTAGAAAATGGTATACGATCATTTAGCAAAATCGGCACACTATACGATCGTTTAGAGAAGCTATCCGATCGTGTAAGAACAAGTATGGAATCGTTTAGACACGAGGTGGACGATCATCTAGACGAAGAGCGACTATCATATAGGCTCTCGATTCTTCTAAGCGATTGTTAACGATTCACCAACGCGATCTTCTATCTTTTCTGGACTAGTGATTCAAAATGAAAACTATTTTCATTTTAATTCATCGGTTACAATAACCGACGCTACCTCACTAATCCACATCCAAACGTGATTTTTGGGTTAATTATCATATGATTAACCAACTAATATATTAATAAACATAATCATATTATATTTTTAACCTATAGTTTCATATAACATATCTACTATGGTATTTTCTCCTCTATTTGATATAAATCATATTTATATCTAATTTCCTCCAAAATAATGTATCTCATACATTTATCCAATTATATCATATATAATTAACCAGTCCAATTATATATGATGTAATTGGCTAAATTTTGCCAAACTTTGGCAATTTTCTTTCAACATATGAGTGTTTTCTCCAAACCATCATAATTTTGCCATTAGGCATAAATTGGAGCTTCAAGTAAAAAGAAGAGATGTTGCAGTCATTGAGGACCCGAGAGGAAAACACCTAAGAGGAAAACATTAAGTCGCTACCTATGGTGCCTAAATGCACAAAATGCAATTAAAAATCATTTGAGTTATTTATTACTTATTCACATTATTTTTGTATTTACTTATTAAAATTGTTATATTTAAAAACTAATACATAAAATTAAAATTAAAAATTGTATAATTAAAAAAAATAGTAATTATCTTAAATCATACACATCTAATTAAAATTTTTAATTTGGGAAAACACATAATTTTGATATACATACATTAAAAAAACATAACAATTTTTAAACAAAACTGTAGTTATTCAATTTAACAAGAAAATATTTTTAAAATTTATTTTAAAATTTCAGTTTTATTACAGTTAAAGAAAAGGAGTTATACTTTCTTTTGAGGGGGAGTTTCTGCCTCTTCTAATTGTTCTGGTTGCTAAAACCACGATTCTGACCTTTCTCTTAATTCCCTTGAATTTTTAGTCAGGTTTTATCACAGTAGAGGTAGATTTCTCAAGAACAACGTTCACCTCCTCCCTTTAGTTCTGCTACCGGGCTTCGTTCTCAATCCTTAGGCGGGTGATTAGACTTTCGAAGAAAACCTCCTTGGTCTTGTGCCTTAATAATAACAACAATTTAGAATTGCTCGTTCAGGGGCATACCTTGACTTATTATTTTGTGGGCTATCTTTGGCAGCTCGTGTGACTGAGCCTCCACAGATTTGTCATCTACCATCTGGAACTTAAGGTAACGGTTGACGGCATACTTTTTTGACCTGGCCTCCTTGGTATCGTACTTCTTCTGTAGAACGTCCCAAACTTCCATTGTTGTCTTCATTGAGTTATAATAATCATATGGATCATCAGTCAAACTATTTAATATAAAATTTTTACACGAAAAATCTTTTTCTTCCCAATCAGCAGCTTATTTGATTTGTTGTTTAGTGGGATCTTCTTTTGGGACAGTTGGTTTCTCCGTAGTGCAAACGTTGACAACCTGCTTAACGTGAGAAAAACCAGCATCTTCTGCTTCCACCGTTTGAAGTTCGCTCCTTAGAATCGAAACAGACGGTTGAGGTCAAAGGTCATAATTTCGTTCTAATTTGAAAAGGTTGTCACAGCAACGGTAGATGCTGTCTCTTATACACATCTAGATGTGTATAAGAGACAGGAGTATCCGTGGTACAAGTGTCAACAACTTTCTTGATAGTAAAGAAAAATAGCATCTTCTGCTTCCACCGTTTGATGTTTGCTCCTTAAAATCGAAACAGACAGTTGAGGTCGAAGGTCATAATTTCGTTCTAATTTGAAAGGGTTGACACAGCAACGGCAGATGGATCATCTTAAAATTGTTGGAACTAGCTACCCTTCGACGGATAGGATTTGACGGTAGCAAACAGTCACAAACAACAGTCGTCAAGCAAATATAGCCTGCAAAATAGAAACTCGTTACAGGTTGAGTCGCGAATATCGCTCTCTTTAAGACGTTTCGCAGCTCTACTAAAGTGTGCAAGCAGTTCTACAGAATTGCCACTTACTTTCCATTGTCATTCCATATTCCGGTTTCATTTATAAAATGGAAATTGCATCTCTACATCTATTCACTCTATTTACATTACGCATGAGTACCTAAACTTCTGAATGGGTCGAGAAGCACTTAGCTAGCATGACCTAAGATCTTCATTTTATGCGATCATCTTGACTTATGTATGCGTCCATCGCCCCTTTAGAGCTACTCGAGAGAGAGTCTAAAGAAAGAACCTAGACTTGAGAAAGAAAGGTTAGAATATAGGCTTGAGAAAGTCAGATTAGAACTGCATAAGCAAGAGATAGAAACTTGGAGATAAGTTCTATTTGCTAACATGCATCGCATGCACCCTAGAAATAGGTTATGGTAGTATGTGGTCGCCTTGTGTATGTGTGTGTCATTCATCATCGCATAGACAAGAATAGAGGCTTAGACGTAAGTCTTGTAGACATCCTCGTATACATCACATGCATCCTAAAACAAGGAGCTAAGCATTTGCATTGAGAGATGACCTGCTATTGTATGTGTGTAGCCTAATTGCATAACTTGAACGCAATCATAGAAAGTGTTAGCTAAATCCCTTCTTAACCCGTTCCCTGCATACTTATTGTAACTTTCGTTGTTATTAACTCTTTTCTCAATTCCACCGCATAGGATTTATATTTTAAACAAACATACGAACCGACTCATTCTTTTATTTGTCACCGCAAAGGAATCAGAATTCACCGTCGCATACTGTCTCCATACACTAGAAGAATTTCGGGCTTTAATGTCGGTTTTAAACTGCCATTAAAGGGCTTTAATGTCGGTTGTCTTTAATGTCGGTTTTAAACCGACATTAAAGCCCTTTAATGAAATTATCAACCGACATTAAAGCTCAAAATCTGTCCGTTTGATCAATTATTGTCCCTTTTTTTTAAATTCTGTTGTCGAATCCATTTTTTTGGTCAAAAAGTATAACATGACACGTCATCATATAAAATTATAATTTAAAAGGTTGTACAATAATATTCAGCCCTTGAAAATACAAATTACAAGTAATACAAACATTATGATTGTACAAATATTATGAGTTTACTATCCTTCTCAACTTGGTAAGTATGGATCTCTTCATAATTCTTCTTAAACAGACCCCTCCAGCCTCAGCAGTGTTTGGTTATAAGTATCTTTGTCTGACCACTGTTGTTCAAAGGATCACAAACAAAAAAGGTTTAAGGCAAAGGTTTGAAAGTGAAAATATGATTAGAATTCATATTCAACTAACTGTGTTTATTAGGAATGTGTATAAATGGTACATTCAAGGTAAAATTCTTTACTAGAGTTCCCTAAGAAAAAGCATAAAGAGGTTGCGATACCAATTCTTTACTCCTTTGTTGCACCTGCAAAACAAGAAAACTCAATAGTTGAATAAATGAGATAATCTTCTTTTTAAAACTCTGATTCATCAACTAAAACTTATTAAAACTGTGAGTCAAACATTCTTTTAGTGTATTTAATTAGCATAATGCACATGTTCTCAAGCCAATCAATCGTTTAGTTCTTGCATCTATCACTTAGCTCCAGCGGCTCATTGTGTAGCTCAATCATTTAGTAAACGATCTCGCGTATAGGCTATTATTTAGCTGCCGCACCTATCGTTTAGCGCTAACGCCTTATCCTCTAACCCATTTGCCTATCGCTTAACGTCATCACCTATCGCTTAGCATTCTGCCTATCGTGTAGCATGTCTGCTCATCGTCTCGCGCAGCACGACTATCGTCTAGCGCTCATGTCCATCGCGTAGCACCATCGTGTAATCTATTGCTTAGCACCCGCACATCTATTATACGATTATCCAGCGCCCGCGCATCTACAATATGATTGTCCAGCGCCCGTTACACGATCGTCTAGTGTCCACGCATATCTATATGTTCGTTTAGCGTATTGCTTAGCTCCGTGCATCTTATATACGATCTTCTACCTCATTGTTTAGCTTCTTGCATTGCTACACGATCTTCCAGCGCCCACCTACACGATCGCCTATCTCATCATGTAGCGCTACCTATTTGTTATGTGATCATCTACCCAGCACCTTGCGCTCAACCTTTCGCTTTCACTGCTCTTGCTCATGCATACCCAACGTAGGAGGAACTCTTGGCAACACCTCTTGCCAATACTTCAACAAATGTATCATATACAACAAAACCATTAATCAAATCGAATTTCAAAGGCCATAGACACATAAAAAGTAAGCCCAAATCTAGGAGCAGAGAGACATATTGAAGTGAAAACACAGGTGGCTTTCATTAAGACATTTACACAAACAGTTGAGAGGCGTAACATAAGAACAAAAATTTCTGAGTTTAAGAGAGGAAAGAGAAGAAGAGCATATTAATCTTGACGAACGACGAATGGCGAACTTTAGATCTTTAGATCTAGACTTTAGATCGAATGAAGAACGGCAGCACACGGATCAGTGCGTCTACTCATCGTCTAGTGCTCATGCTCATCGCGTAGCGCTATCGTGTAGTCTATCGCTTAGCGCTCACGCATCTGCTATACGATCATCCAGCGCCCCCTTACACGATCATTTAACGTCCGCGCATCGCTATACGATCGTCCAGCGCCTCGCGCATATCTACACGATTATCTAGCGCATCGTTTAGCTCCGTGCATCTGCTATACGATCGCCTACCTCATCGTTTAGCTCCCCACATTGATACACGATCGTCCAGCACCCGTTACACGATCGCCTACCTCATTGTGTAGCGCTACCATTTGCTACACGATCGTCTACCCAGCGCCTTGCACTCAATTTTTTTCTTTCACTGCTCTTGCTCACGCATACCCAACGTAGGAGCAACTCTTGGCAACGCCTCTTATCAATACTTTAATAAATGTATCATATACAACAAAACCATTAATCAAATCCAATTTACAGCCATAGAAACATAAAAAGGCCCAAATCTTGCAGTTGAGAGAGCATATTGAAGTGAAACCGCAGCTGGCTTTCGTTGAGACATTTACACAAACAGTTGAGAGGCGTAACATAAGAACAAAAATTTTTGTGAGCTTAAGAGAGGAAAGAGAAAAAGAGCATACTGATCTAGACGAATGAGGAAAACGAACTTCAGATTGAACGACGAACGACAGCACACGGATCCTAGCGACTTCAGATCTACGCGATTGGGTGTGGCAGCCTGGGTTGCACGACGAACAGACCTACACGAAATCCAGATCTACACCACGACAGACCTGCACGGGTTGCACGACGGCACAGGTTACACTACCCATTGGCAAGAGTTTGGAAGAGAGAAGTGAGAAAGAAGAGGCCTAAAGAAGGAGTGTGAGAATAAGAGGAAAAGAAATATGGGGAGAGTAAAGAAGGATAAATTAAAAAAAGGGTGGGGGAGGGAATAGAAAATAGGGGGAGACTGAAGAGGGAAAATTAAGCGGGTCTTTAATATTGGTTTTAAACCGACATTAAAGTACCCTTATATTGTCGGTTTAAAACCGACATTATACATCCGATTTCACTTTTTTCAACCGACATTAAAGCCCAAATTCTTGTAGTGATAGTCCCTGTGTTCGACCCTGGGCTTACCAAACAACCTAATAGAATTTATACTTGGATTTTTGCTAGGAAAACTTGCAGGTACAACGCGTACACCACATCACAATATACACTATTTTTTCATCAATATTCACAACGCATCAGTAAACGATCTCGCTCGCAGCGATCTCGCGCATAGCCTATCGCTTAGTTGTTGCGTCCATCGTTTAGCTCCATCGTATAGCGCTGACGCCTTATCGTCTAACACCCGCTCATCAATTAGCATCATCGCCCAGCACCTGCGACTATCACACAACGCCATCGCTTAGCATTCTGCCTATTGTGTAGCGCTAACGCTCATCGTATAGACTATCACTTAGTACCCGTGCATCGTCTAGCATCTAAGCTCATCGTCTAGCACCCACTCAAAGCTTAATGCTATCATGTAGTGCTATCGTTTAGCATTATTGTCCAGCTTCAACGCTTATTGTCTAGCGCTTACACTGATCATGTAGTTCTTAACGCCTATCGTATAGCCCAATCATCTAGCACGTCACTTCACATCGTTTTACGACGCGCGCATCTTCATGATTGTCGTCCTAGGCGCATCGCTGAGCTCCATGCATTTGCTACATGATTGCCTACCTCATCGCGTAGCACTGCTCATTTACTACATGGTCGCCTATCTCATCATGTAGCACCACTTACTGCTATACAATCGCCCACCTAGCGCTTGTGCTCAACATCTCGCTCTTTCCACTTTCGCTCACATGAACTCAACGCATGAGCAACTTGGCCAATGTCTCTTGCCAATGCCTCCGTCAATCATGCATTCGACTTCACAAGCCCACGCATTGTTGCCTTCGGCTTCATACTACACTTAGCCTCATCTCATGTGTTAAAAACCAAATGCATGCTTCCTTTTGACTTTGTACTTAGCCAAATTTCATTAGTAAAGGCTTATCTCCAAACTACTCAAGGAAAATCTATTCAACACTTAGAAAACTTCCTTCCCTTCATCATAGGATTTAAGTTTCACTTAGTTAATTCCTTTAATTACCTACTTAAGTAGGAAAATTGAAATATGAGTTTCACAATAGAGAAGAGGAATACAGAGAAATTGGAGATTAGGGAATGAAGAGGCATACGAAAAGATGAAATGGGGAAGGATTTTTTGAGTCAAAATATCGAAACAATCCCATGTTTAAAGCCAAAAGATTAAATGTGAGCAAAAAATCGAGATCTAAACTAGAAATAAGCCACAAAACAACTCACCATGTTGCTGAAAAGAAGAACCATGGTTTTGAGATACGAACAAGTGGGTTGGACAAAGTGCATAGCAGGCCGGCGGGGAAATTGCATAGATTTGTGAACAAAACTATATGGAAGAGGCTCAATGGATGAAGATGTATAGGCATCAACTATTGTGGCTGATGGGAGAAATGGAAGTGTCGATGAGAGAGGTTAGGGCAAAGGTGAGTTCAGACCTAAAATTTTAGCATGCATGCTAAAGGAAATTGAGCTTTCCGCCCATTTTTTTTTACTTTTTCATTTTCTCTCTCTTTTTTTTTATAGGCATTTCAATAAATGCCATAAAGAAAAGTTATTAATAGGAGTATTTGTTGTAGTGCCTCAATCTAAAACACCTCAAATGAAGCCTAAACTACAACAAGGAGTACCCATGAGTTAAAGACTAAATTACTTCATCTAAATTTAATTCAAAAGGGTTTAAACAGAGTTCTAAAGCCTAAAACTCACCAGAATATGCTTGGATTTTGTTAAGAGGTTTCAAATATTTCCAAAGCTATTCCGAATCCTTACTAGTTGGTGTCCGAATAGACTTAATCTTACATATTTGGTGGTGTGAGGAAGTGGGTAACTCACATCTAGTGCCAAAAAATAATGGGCAAGTGTCGAGTCGTTAAAAGATGTGTGGGTTAGTATCTGCTCTATGCCCGAGTGTGGGTGTGTTAGCCAATTGAAGCAAATTGCAAGGAAGGTAGGTTCACGTGAAGAGAGAAGGGGAGGGAAAACCAGATGGGGGCTAGGGCTTTTCTTTTATAAAAAAACACACACTCCATTCTGTTTTTTTCTTTAGCTCCAAATACAGTTTAAAAATAAAATAAAATTAAAGGGAAAAATAAAATAAAATTTAGCATTTTCCTTTAGCTCCAAATACAGTTTCTAAAATTGGCATTCCAATTTAAAAGTGCAAAAGATTTGGAAAACTTTCACATAAAATATTTTTTCCAACATTTTAATAAATTTAATTTGGCAACTTTAAAACCTGTCTCTTATACACATCTAGATGTGTATAAGAGACAGATGTTTGTCCATCTTCTTCTATTGCTTCCTCTTTATATAGCATTTTTTTTTCAATTGAAATGAAGGTAACATTTTGGCGTAAAAGCTAAAAATAACATTTTTAATTTTAGAGAAACAACAAAAACACGAAATTTGTTAGAAATCTTGTTAGTAAACAGCTTTACAATAAAACTAACAACTCAAAATTGACATTTTATTTTTTAAGTTTCTAAATGATATTTTCTTTTCTGTTTTCCATTATTTTTTATTTAAAAAATAAAATATGTTAACCACTTGTTGAATGCTTGTGTGATTGAATTTACTAAGTGTGAGAATCAACGTGTATTTGAAAGGTGATTCTTAATAATTCATTCATAATCAACTTTATCAAACCCATAAAGCGACTAACTGTTTTTCATAATCAATTCTAGCACTCTTAAAAGTGGTCTAAATTGAAGCCTAAAACAATTCTATTATATTTGCATTTGATGATGGTTTAGAATAGCCATTAGATATGTCTTTTGAATACATTTTAAAATTGTCATGGTTTATCACTTATCTGTAAATTTTGGCATTTTTCTTTCATTATTAGAGTGTTTTCTCCAAACTATCAAATTTTGCCATTAGGCATAAATTGGAGCTTCAAGTGAAAAGAAGAGGTGTTGCAGTCATTGAGGAAAACATTAAGACGCTACTTGTGGGTCCTAAATGCACAAAATGCGATTAAAAATCATTTAAGTTATTTATTACTTATTCAAATTGTTTTTATATTTACTTAGTAAAATTGTTATATTTAAAAATTAATACATAAAATTAAAACTAAAAAATATATAATTAAAAAAAATAGTAATTATCTTAATTCATACACATCTAATTTAAATTTTTAATTTCGGAAAACACATAATGTTGATATACATATATTAAAAAAAAAAAAAAGCATAACAATTTTTAAACAAAATTTATAGTTATTCGATTTAATAAGAACATATTTTTTAAAAATTAATACATAAAATTAAAACTAAAAAATGTATAATTAAAAAAAATAATAATTATCTTAAATCATATACATCTAATTTAAATTTTTAATTTCGGAAAACACATAATATTGATATACATATATTAAAAAAAAAACATAACAATTTTTAAACAAAATTTATATTTATTCGATTTAACAAGAACATATTTTTTAAATTTATTTTAAAATTCCAGGTTTATTATAGTTAAAGCAAGGAATTATACTTTCTCCTGAGGAGGGGTTTCTACTTCTTCTGATTGTTCTCACAACTAAAACCATAGTTCTGACCTTTTCTCTTAGTTTTCTTGGACTTTTGGTCCAGATTTATCACAGTAGAGGTGGATTTCCCAAGAACAATATTCACCTCCTCCCTTTAGTCCTGCTTCCAGGCTTCCTCCTCAATCGTCAAGCGGGTGATTAGACTTTCCAAGGAAAACTCCTTAGTCTTATGCCTTAAGATGTTCTTAAAATCCTTCCACAAGGGGGCAGTTCGTTAATAATAACAACAATTTAGAATTACTCATTCAAGGGCATACCTTCACTTATTATTTCATGGGCTATCTTTTGTAGCTCGTGGGACTGGACCTCCACAGATTTGTCATCTGTCATCTGGAACTTAAGGTAACGGTTGATGGCATACTTTTTTTACCTGACCTCCTTGGTATCATACTTCTTTTATAGTGTTGTGATTGGTGTTCTAAATCTCCTAGTAGTCTCATAGTTTGTAAATGTAAAAATATTATTATTAGTAAAATACGTGTTATTTTATAAACATTTACTAAGATCCGTAAACTAAAATAACTTAAGCATGTATGTGGAGACATACAAGTAGATTATGCCTCAAGTAATAACCTAGGTCTGTAGTAGATGGATAAAGGAGGGATACCTTATCCTGGTGACACTATAGATATGGCCCGCTTTGTAGATGTTACAAGTGTTGTAAAGTGCTACAAATGGTCTGATCCTAACCATTCATGTGGAGACATGCGAGCAGGGGTATCCTATACAAAGAGTTTGTATATGACCAGACCACGAAATGATTAATCTCTTTATATAACGTTGTTGATAATTGAGACTTACTTTTCACTAGAATGACCATAGGTGACATGACCTTAATCCTGAGTGAGTTGGGAATTCCTGCTCATGAGGGTGGTCCTTTGATTTTTATAGGTGAGAATGGCCAGATTGCCAACTCAACGAACCTACCATATTGGGGATTCGTCTGATTGGGGAGATGGAAACTCAGCTACACAAGACAGAAGTCACTTCTTCCCTGAAGCAAGGGTAAGTAGATAAATTGCTCCCTTAAGGACTGATTCTGGGTCTTGAACATAGTGACCACACCCTCTATTGGGACGAGAGGACTCAGTGATAGTGGGAATATAACTTATTGTTCATTAGAGGAATCAGTGGTACCGAAGGAGTTAGATGTAACTACATGGGTAAAATAGTAAATTGGTTCAGTTGTACTTACGAGCGATTTGTAAAGGGTCATTGCACTGTTGATTGGTTATATGGACATAGAAATATATTTGTAGTGCGAGGAGTGCAACTCTCGATCTTCGGTGGAGTGTCCGACAGCTAAGAGATGGTGGATCTCGTGACTAAAGAGTTTACTTAGTCATTCACGTACCGTTGGAGCTTCAAGCTACAGGTCCATAAGGTCCTCTTGGTAGCTCAATAAGTTCAAGTTGAGAATTCGATTTTGGATTAGTTTGAAGTGTTCAAATTAACAAGAGAAAATTTGATTATATATTATATAATTCAATTAATTCAATTATATGTGATATAGTTGATATGATGTATTTGATACATTATATGATTAGAGAAATTAATATAAATATGATTTATATTAAATGCCATAAAATAGAAAAATAATTATGGTTTATATGTTACAGATGATGCAATATTAAAACTATAGGTTATAAATATAATATGATAAGTTAGTTATTATATTTATTTATAATATATTAAGTATGTGATAATTAATAATTATTTTTCTCAATAACTGTCTTGAGTGGGAGGTTATTTGTGGTTTATGGTAACTGTGAGATAAAAAGGAAAATAGTTTTTCAAAATAAAATGATTCATCATTTGAATCTTTCTCACAAAAACATCACTATCAAGTAAAAGATTTTTACTAAATGATAGTATCTCATAGCCTCAATGATCAAGTATCAAGTTTACTATACGATAGTTACTCGTTGCTACACGATCAAGTAGTAAGTCTATATGATAGGCTTCTTCTTCTACACGATCAAGTATCAAGTCTATATGATAGACTTCCTTCTTCTGCCGCGTATTCGATCGTTTACTTCCTTCATTCTTCTATCCAAAGTCATATAGAGCCTACAACTCTTGGATTCTTACACCGAGAAAACCAAGGTAACTCTTGTGGTGGTGTTCTTGTTCTATTCAAGGGTCGACGATTGAGTTGTACTCGATTGTGATCGAGATTCATCCAGTTGCTCATTGAGTTCGAGTTCTGGTCATTGCGTTCGAGTTCATGTTGTTGGACACGTTGCTGAACGATCGAGGGATACTAGAAGAAAGGGTTCTTCAAAGGTATTACAAACTCTATCCCTTATTTGTTCGTAAAAAAAACATGTTGTAATTTACTCGTTATGCATAATTTGTTCTTCTTGACTGTAAATGTTTGTGTTCTTTCTCAATGGCATTTGGAACGATCTGCATCCGCTCACTGGTTCTCTATTTAGAGTTCTTTCATGCAGGACGTCTCAAACTTCCATTGTTGTCTTCATTGAGCTGTAGTAATGATACAGATCATCAGTCAAACTATTTAATATGAAATTTTTACATAGAAAATCTTTTTCTTCCCAAATAACAACTTCTTTGATTTGTTGTTCAGTAGGATCTTCTTTTGGGATAGTTGGCTTCTCCATAGTGCAAACGCCTGCAACCTTCTTAACTGTGAGAAAAAAAATAGCATCTTCTACTTCCACCGTTTGAAGTTCGCTCCTTCGAATCAAAACAGACGGTTGAGCTCGAAGGTCATAATTTCATTCTAATTTGAAAGGGTCCTCACAGTAGTGGCAGGTGGATCGTCTTAAAATTTTTGGAACCTTCTACCTTTTGACGGACAGGATTTGACGATAGAAAATAGTCACAAACGACAGTCGTTAAGCAAATATAACCTACAAAACAGAAACTCGTTACAGGCTAAGTTGTGGATCTCGCTCGTGGCTCTACTAAAGTGTGCAAGTAGTTCTACAGAATTGCTACATCATCTTCAGGATAAAACAACCCAGAATATATGATATTGTCTCGATTAGAGTAACACCATGAAGGTACTAAAGAGGTTTAATCTAAGTGATGCAAATCCTGTGACTCTACCTATTTCTCAGCGTTTTAAGCTGTTCTTAGCTAACTCTCCTAAGGAAACTGACCTAGAACGTCAAAATAAGATGTTTATAGTACCTTATAGCCAAGCAGTTGGCAACCTAATGTATTTGACTAACTCTATTATACCCGATCTCTCTTACTCAACTAGCCTTGTTAGTAGATATATGTCCAACCTAGGTAAGAGACACTAGGAGGCCACTAAATGGATACTAAGATACTTAATTTGGTTCAAAAACTCTAACCTAGTCTATCAGAGATCACATGAATCAAAATTAGAGTTATATGGGTATGTAGATGTTGACTATGCACAGGATTTGGACAAGAGAAGATCCTTAACAGATTATTTATTTCTCTATAATCTTAATCTAATCAGCTGAAGGCAACATTGCAACGTATTGTGGCTCTATCTATTACAGAGGTTAAATACATAGCACTGACAGAAGAAATAAAGGAAGCATTGTGGCTTAAAGGATTAATGAAGGACTTTTGTTTAGATCAAACAAAGTTAAACTCTATTGTGATAACCAAAGTACCATTCACCTCTCCAAAAATCCACAATACCATACAAGAACAAAGCATATCGATATTAAATACCATTTTGTATGAGATAAAGTTGGAACAAGGGAAATAAAGATTTTGAAGGTCCATACCTCAGAGAATGTTGTTAATGTGCTGACGAAACCATTTCAAAACTCAAGCTTCTAGAGTGCCTTGTGCAGATAAGCCTTGGTCGTGGTCTTCTCTCAACCAAGTTTTCCACCTACTAGCATTGCACTTGGGCCTTGCATCCTTTGCCATTATTTTTGGGCCTGAAATCAAAAGACGGTCCAACAGATTCTCTACCAACATCCTTTAACTCCTAATTCTTGCAGGGCAACAAAGACATAGAAAATCCCTCTAACTTTAGAGTAAAGCTGCAAAGCAAATTATAAAAGTTGTATTTCTCCATGTGTTGCAAATAGTACTTGTATTAAGAGAGAGACGGAAATAACATAACTAATAAACTAAGGACTTGTTTGGATTGACTAGAGAAAATTTTTTTTTCAAAAAGGTTATTGTTTTGAAATTGACAATAAAGGAATACATAAAACATAAAAAAAACTAGAGAATCGATACACAAATTTACATGGTTCACTAATAATTTTTTTGCTACGTCCATGGGGCAGGGAGAATAATTTTATTAGAGACAAGATTACAAATTATAAAACATATGATACCTCTAAGATTAAAGAGTTTATTTAGGGCATTTCTCTAAACCCTAGGGCCATGATTGTAAATAACCATAAATAATTAAATAATGTCAAATACGAATTTTGACGAGACTCCCATAGTAAGTCATTCAAAGCACTGCATAATAGATTAAAATCATTCCAACATTCATTTTTATTTAAATTCTTTTAATAAAAATTGTTTAAAATATACTTCGAAAGTGTTTCAAAAACTATTTTGAATGCTTGACAAATACTTCAATTTTTTTAAAAAAATGACTTCTTTTCAAAATTAAACACTTGAAAGTTAAACCAAACACACCCTAAATTCACTTTTCAATCATAATAATAATTTTCTCTAATTGTAACTGGTTGTTAGGATTTGTTAAAGAAAGTAGGGGAGAAACTTTGAGAAGCAACTACAAAATGGTGTGAGAAGCAACTACAAACCACTTTGTCATTAGGTTAGAGTTGAGACCAATGATTTCAAGTTGGATTAAAAGCTTTCAAAAAAAAAAAATTAAGTCCCGTTTTGTAATCATTTCATTTTTTTGTTTTTATTTTTTGAAAATTAAACCTATTTCATCTATATTTCTTACAATGATTTGCATCTTTCTTAAGTACAATAGTTGAATTCTTAGCTACATTAAAAAAACAAAAACAAATTTTGAAAGCTACTTTTTCTAGTGTTCATAGGCTTAAATTTCGGAGGTATTCGGAGGTATAACTAGTGTTCATAGGCTAAATTTTCAAAATCAAAAACAAAAAACAAAATGGTTACCAAATGGAGCCTTAGTAATTTTGCACTTAAGAAGAAAACAAAAACAAAAGAAAGAAAATAGAATACGAACTACACCACACTTTAAAATGAAGAAAGTAAATGAAAATTAAGTTAAAGAAACGAAAATAATCTATCACAAAATTTTAAACGATGTGCCACAAAGTTTCAACGAATTTATACATGTTCTTATTTTAATGAAAGAAATAAAAATAGTTAATGAAACAATAAAGATAAACCAAGATGTTCAAATGATGTGTAACTACGTGATATCATACCATTGTGAAGATAATTTGAGGGTCTTGTCCCTATCACCATTGCGTTGCGCGTAAAGTTGTGGCAACTTGGCCGTAGAACTGCAACACCACCTACGTCGCTACAAGGATGCTTCATGTTCTCTAAATATGCTTTTTGTTTTCTAGGGTTTTTCATGAAGGGAGATCTATGGAGGTTGAGGAGAGAGCTTCTTCATCTTCTATTCTACTTCCTTTCTCTTAGTTTAAGCTTTTATTTTAGTTGTAGTTTAACATTGAATGTTTCAAACCTCGTTTTCATCGTCGCGACGTGCTATTAAGGTTAATTTTCTAGTTTAGGAGTAAGAACTCATTGTATATTTTGTGAGATTGGAGTTTGAAGCTTAATTCATTTAGATTGCTTGTATCTTTAAGCTTGTGGTTTATTTTGATATGTATTTGTGAATGAATTGACGTCTCGGACCTTTATTTATGTCTTTAGGTATAGATTTTGATTTGAACATGTAATGACCCATATTTGTACACATACAGAAAATTAAATGTCAAATATTAAGCAAGATAAAATTTTGTTTAGATGGGTGATAAATGTAATACCCTAACCCTAATTTAGAAAGCAGGAAAACAAATAAAATATATAATTAAGAATGAAAAATATATAAATTTAATAGGAAAATCAGGTGGAAATTTAGAAGGGGAAAAAAATAGGAAATTTATTCATTATCCAAAAATAATGAATAAGGGAGCAGAATCAGGGAGGATTAATTAGAAGTTGGATGCTCGCTAATTCAGGAGACAACAGGCATTAGATAACTTTTTGTTTGGGCACTGCTCATTGGAAGAATTGGAGGTGAATTAATTGCCCATATACTCTTAAAATTTGAAATAGTTAAAAAGAGGAAGTGGAATCCACAAGCAGTGAAGGCAACCAAGCGTGAAAACTAGCGAGATTGGAGAGACAGTGGGAGAGAGCGGGAGCAAGAGCGAGAGCGGGAGCGAGAGCGAGAGCGAGAGCAGGAGCGAGACCAGCGAGAGCGAGAGCGAGAGCGAGAGTAGAAGCGAGACCAGCGAGAGCGAGAGCGCGACCAGCGACAACGAGAGCGAGAGCCAAACCAGCGAGAAAGCTGGAGAGAGCGAGATTTGGACAAAAGCATGGATTATGCGTTGAATTTGGCCACGATCTTATAGATTATATATAGAAAAACCCTAAAATTGAATACAAACAAAGAATGATGATGTAAGGGCAAACGTTAGCAAAGATTAGGTGTCTTATTAAGAGGAATCCTTAAACCCTAAGTAATTTTAAAG
The DNA here is from genome assembly GCF_009727055.1 of Benincasa hispida. Classification (NCBI taxonomy): domain Eukaryota; kingdom Viridiplantae; phylum Streptophyta; class Magnoliopsida; order Cucurbitales; family Cucurbitaceae; genus Benincasa; species Benincasa hispida. The sequence goes on from NC_052351.1 coordinate 51,788,514, forward strand.
AAGCCACATGTACGATGATTTGTCACACTGAGAAGAGCTCAAAACTACTATAAATAAGACCCTTTGCCTGAAGATTTAACCCATTCTCAAACAAATCTCAGTAACAAAGAATCGTGTGAAAGAGTAAGTGTGAGTGAGGAAGTACTATGAGGTTAAAAGAGAAAAGCTCGGGTAAGGTGTTGCCCAAAATTCCTTCTAGTTTAAAAAGGGAAAGCTCTACTGATCAAATCATAAAGAATAATAAGGAATAACTAGATCACAGTAAGTAGTTTATCTTACCCTCTCTTTAAATGTTCTATGGTAGTGTACCTTTATTATGTTGCATGATTATGTTAATTGTTATAGTGCATTACATGTTTAGAACACTTTTCTCTACAAGGGACCCCATGCATTATGTTTGATCACGATTAAGTTAAAATCAAGTTTTAATTAGGTGTAATTTATGCTTCCAGTCTAATCTTACATTTATGTTAATTATTGATGTTGGATGCGACTCTGGCCCTACTGACTACATGACCCGCTAATCATCAGATGGGTTAGTTTCCGCTTAAGTCCTCATCTTCCTATCAGCGCAGAGAAATTTATGCTTCCAGGGCTGGCAGGGCAGGTATGGTTGCACCCCTCCAAGCCTAGTCTTACGTTATGTTTATGCTAGGGACTAGCAGGGTATGTATGGTTGCACCCCTCTAGTCCAATATTTTGTTTATGTTAATGGTTGATGTTGGATGCGACTCTGGCCCTACTGACTACATGACCCGCTAATCATCAGATGGGTTAGTTTTCGTTTAGGTCCTCATCTTCCTATCACGGCGCAGAGATTTATGTTGGAAGCATAACCGACCACCACATGTTATTATATATTTTCGGTCCCAACCATATGTTTTCATGACATATTGCTTGTGATTGTGCATTTGGTCACTACCCTACGTGAGAACTACTTACTGGGTATATTATATACTCATCCTATATTTTTACAGACTTTGTAGGTAAGGACACAACGTAGATGGCAGAATTGGACGTCGCTCAAATGGCCAACCATCCCAATCTTCAACTATTATAGGCATATGCATTTGTACCACCACACTAATGTTTTTATGGATCCTGGTGTTTTGATAAAAAACTTTTTATATAGTTTTTCTATCTATTAATAAAATTTAGATATGTTCTTTGAAATTATTCACCAAACCTCATCTCATGATAGAAAAGTCTAAGTATGCATGTTTAGTGCGGTCGTTCATAATCTGTAAGGATCTGGTCATTACAGTTTGGTATCAAAGCTTTGGGCCCAAATAGGCTCTATTGCATTAGAAGAGTTTGGTGTTTGATGGTTCGGCTTGTAAGTTTAATACCTATACTATGCCAAATATGCTGGTAGCTGGAATTTTTCGAACAAGTAATTTAGTAATAAATTTAGTAAACATAGGTAGAGTAAAAAAAAAATGATTTGAAGAAAAAAATGATTTGAGAATAGAGGACGTTCTCCTTTCAAATATTTGAACGAATCATCCGTGTATCCAACTATAACATTTGAAATGGGATAGGGAATAGAACTATTTTCCAACCATAATGAACAACCCAGAAGAACATAAGTAATATCCACCTCATGTTAAGAGGCGATACAAAGTTCGTGTGGGAATCCACACAAAGAACAATCAAAGGTACAGTCTCATGGCAGCAATTCAATCAGGCTTTTTACAACAAGTATTTCCTTTGACAGTGAGATGTCAAAAGGAAGTGGAATTCTTAATCTTTCGGTCAAGAGAACATGTCGGTGGCAGAGTATGAAACAAAAATTTGATCGCTTGTCCAATTTGTCCCTCGACTAGTAGACATAGAAGAGAAGAAGGTGGAAAGGTTTATTCGGGGATTAAGAGAAGGCATTCAAGCATTGTTACTACTTCCGACACAAAGAGTATGCCCTTACCCTCGAGTCGGCCTCTCTCATGGAAGTAGATCTTGCTGCCAAACCTCAACTTTTGAACGAGGATGCATGCCAAATGAAAAGAGAAATTCGCCCAACAGGGCTTCCAACGCTCACAAACGGCAACAAAATTTTCCCAAAGCACTCAGGGCGTACAGTCACCACAGAAAGAGTCAAATATTACATATCCTAAGTGCAGAAATGTGGAAAACACCATTAGGGGCAATGTCTTCGAAACTTAGGGGTGTGTTTCAATTGTGGCCAGACAGGTCAATATACAAAGGCTTGCCCAAAGCTTATCAACCAAGTATCAACGGCCTTGACCACCCAGCCTACTAGTAACAAGGTTACCCAACAACAGAAAGGATGGGTGTTTGCTGTTACACGTCAAGAGGCAAAGGATCAAGATGCAGTTGTTACAGGTACATTACCCATCCTCGGGTATTATTATGCCTTCACTTTATTTGATTCGGGCTCTAGTCATTCATTCATCTCTACGATATTTGCACAACATGCTCAATTAACATCAAAGCCCTTAGGCTACATTCTATCCATAGCTACTCTTGCCGGAGTATCTATGTTGGCCCATTCAGTAGTAGAAAACTGTGAATTGTCAGTATCAGGACATAAACTAGGGGTGACCCTTATCATCATAGACATAAGTGATTTTGACATAATATTAGGTATGGACTGGTTAGCAGCAAACTATGCAAGCATAGATTGCCATAATAAATAGGTCATATTCATCTTTCCAACAGGAACCAAGTTTAAGTTTATTCTAATACACCATCAGCCCCAAGAATAATTTCAGCCTTAAAAACTAAACATTTGCTCAACCATGGGGCTTGGGCATATTTAGCAAGCGTAGTAGATTTAGAAACCAAAAGGATGAAATTAAGGTCATTCCTGTAATAAGAGAATTTGAAGATGTATTCCCAGAAGAGCTACCGGGTTTACCACCGAATCGAGAAATGGAATTTTCTATAGATCTAATTCCCGGAGCTGAACCAATATCAAAAGCACCATATAGAATGGCACCTGCGGAATTAAAAGAACTCAAAATACAGTTACAAGAATTGCTAGATAAGGGATTTATACGCCCTAGCGTGTCTCTATGGGGAGCACCTGTTTTATTTGTTAAAAAAAGGATGGATCCATGCATTTATGTATAGATTATCGGGAGTTGAATAAGTTGACAATAAAGAATAAGTATCCACTCCCACACATTGATGACTTATTTGACCAATTACAAAGAGCCTCAGTATTCTCCAAAATAGACTTACAATCTGGATATTATCAACTACGAATCAAGGAGTCGGATATACCCAAGACTGCTTTCTGAAAAAGATATGGGCATTATGAATTCGTTGTGATGCCCTTTGGATTAACGAATGCCCCCGCAGCCTTCATGGACTTGATGAATAGAATTTTTAAGGACTATCTTGATAACTTCGTGATCGTATTTATAGATGATATTTTGGTCTATTCCAAGTCTGAGGCAGAACATGAAAAACATCTTAGGGACATCTTTTCCATACTAAAGAATGAAAAGTTGTATGCCAAATTCTCCAAGTGTGAGTTTTGGACGCGACAAGTTCCTTACCTAGGGCATATTGTAAAGCAATAAGGAATCTCAGTGGATCCTGCTAAGACTGAAACAATTAGCAAGTGGCCTCGCCCAACAACAGTCAGCGAAGAGCGCAGCTTCCTTGGATTAGCAGGATATTATAGACGATTTGTGAAGAATTTCTCAAGTATAGCATTACCCTTAACCAACCTCACCAAGAAGAATAATCCTTTTGTTTGGAACCAAGCATGTGAGCAAAGCTTCCAGGAACTAAAAGAAAAGTAACCCCTATTCTCACTATACCTGATGGATCAGGGGATTTAACTGTGTACAGTGACGCATCGAAGAAGGGGCTTGGTTGTGTATTGATGCAACACGGAAAGGTAATAGCATATGCTTCAAGATAACTAAAACCTTATGAACAAAATTATTTCGTTCATGACTTGGAGTTAGCTGTCGTAGTCTTTTCTTTAAAGATATGGAGACATTACTTATATGGGGAAAAGATCCAAATTTATACAGATCATAAAAGCGTTAAGTACTTCTTTACCCATAAATAGTTAAATATGAGGCAACAAAGATGGTTAGAATTAGTCAAAGACTATGACTGTGAGATCCTCTATCATCCAGGAAAAGCTAACATTATTGCTGATGCTCTTAAGCAGAAAGTCAGCTCATACAGCAACTCTAAGTACCATCTCCGAACACATAATGAATGACCTGGAAAGAGCTGAAATCTCACTAATACCAGACACCTTCACAACTCGAATAGCACAGTTAATTGTAAGACCTGCATTAAGGCAAAGGATAAAAATATTTTCGTGTCAATCACAACATAAAAAACATTACAATCTATCAAGCAGATGCTAAAATATTTTTGCAGTCGATGGAAGCAACCTTATTGTAGAAAACGAAATGAGCGATGAGAATATAAAGCATCCAAAAAGGCACATCCCTTTCTCACTAGGAAAATCCAAGAGAATGCTTGACTTAGCTTTACCTTTCAGCCTGGGAATACTATCAAAATATGAACTTATTTCTCTGTCTGGACCGAGTCAAAGAACTTCAGACAATCAACCTCCCTCACCACATGTCCTGTCCATTGTTTTACACAAGGAATCTGGGATCAACTTTGGAATATTACCAAAAGGCGTGCGTGTTCCTCCATCTGGGCCAAATAATAGATTTTTGTACTATCCACCTCCTCCACCGCATGCCACTTCCGTTGTTGTAAAGAAGGATTATAAATTTCATTTTGTGATGAATCCAAGGAATACACCTACTCCACCATTAGCTCCAAGTGGACGAGTACCATTATGAGTACATCATCAGTCTCGATTTTCGTCGCAATCCCCTCCTATTAAAAAATCTTGTTACTGATTTTAATACAAGGGTCCTTACGACATTTTAAGTCACGCTCCTTCAATTTAACCAATATGAAAATTGGGGGCTACAAGTTCATGAAATATATATATATATATATTGTGAGAGGTATTTGAAATGATTGTAGTATTTATCTATTGTAATAAATGTAATAAAGCACATGAATGAGTGTGTTTTCTCATCAATTTCTATTGTATTCCATTCAAATCTCTCTTGCTCTTTTTTATACGACCTCTAATTCTATTAGCATATTCATTAAAATAAAATGCTAAACTCGGTTTTTCCTAACGATATATTTATATATATTGTGACAAGTTTTGCTAATTTTTTTCAATAACAATTATAGTATATTGAAAAAATAAGAAAATAATTTGAGTGTTGAGAAGAGAAAAGTTCCTTCATATGGTAATATTATAATGATAACAACTTGATCCTGTTTATGTCACTACATAGAGTTAAAGTATTCACACTATAGTCATGGATATGTTTATTGGATTTTCATAATAGAATGCAACATCAATATCGAATAAAATAATCAATAATATTTTATTGATAAATATAATGTTTAACATGAATTTTACGAACTGCGAGTTCTAGGACATTCCCAACAATCTCCCACTTAGATTAAAACTCCAGTGAGAATAAATATATACAATACAATGTTGAGAAACATAGAGGAAAATACAATAAACTAAGGTATCTCTAATACCATAGATATCCTCCTACTTTCCCTAGATTACGTTGCTCGTAGATGGATCAACAGGGCTGTATTCAGAGGCTATCTTCATGACGATCACGTCTCCTTGATGTACTGTCTCTTTGATGAGATGCTACTTTCTTTCAATATGTTTTTAACATTTGTGATTCCTTGGTGAAGGAACTCTTATTCAAGAGTACGTACGAGCGAAAGCGGATCATTCCAATTCATTGTGACAGAATTACCCCACATACATTCAAACATACTAATATACATTCATAATACTAAAGAGATCAAGAGATCATATTAGTTGATGTGATGGCAACTTTATACCATTAATATGATGGAAACAATATATAAATGGCATACGAATGCAAAGTTTGTATCAATAAACGATACTATATTATTTATTGTGTCCCACCGAATTTGCAATTTTTTTTTATTATGATCTTACAAAAACATATGTTTAAATTTATTATTTCTTAAATTTGTAATATGTATATGTTATGAAGAATTATTTTTGACTTTGAATTTTGAATATTAAAATTTTCAATATTTCAATATGTAAACTTATATATTAATTTAATTTTTGAATTGATATTTTTTATGTGTAATATTTCTATATTTTATTAATTTTGAACATTTAATTATAATTTTTAGTAGACTTGAAATTAGTAAGAATTTTGTAATAAATTTTGTTTATTAAATATTGTATTTGCTCCCTTTTAATATTTATGTCACATTTATACAAAACAATATAATTTAGTTGAACATCAATTGATATCATTAATGTGAACTAGTCGAATATGATGTGCATTGCACGTTGTTTTATAGGAAGAAAACAATACTTGAATATCTATCAAATTAAGTCTTTTAAAAAGTTTGTGATAATTCTCTTTAAAATTTTTTTATTTTTATTTGAACGATTTGATTATTCTCTTAATTTCAAATTTTATTTAAATAAAAATAACCTATTTTCAAAATTTCATGATAACCCTTCATTTATTTTTTGAAAAGGGGTATCTTTTACTTTGATTTAGAACAAAAAAAAAAAAGATATTTTCTTAATTTTGAACTTTAATTTAGATAAAAATATTTTATCCATTTTTTTTTTTTGAATTATGATAATCATCTCTTAGTTTAAAAAATATTTATTCATTATTTATTTTCCTAATTTCATGATAATCCTCTATGAATTAAAGAAAAAACAAAATTTTTGTCTTCTAATTTCAAACTTTATTTTAAACTAAAATATTTTCTTAATATTATTTCTTTTTGGTTAGACATGTACTAATTTTTAGAACAATTTTAACAAGTAAATACAAAAATAATTTGAATAAGTAATAAATAATTCAAATGATTTTTAATTGCATTTTGTGCATTTAGGCACCGTAGTTAAATGAATTAGGTTGAGTATCTATTTCTAGAGATACTATTGAATATGACCCACTTTTTTATTGTTATAAATGTTGTAAAGTATCATAAACGACGTGCTCAGTTTGTTCATGTAGAGACATGGGAGCGGGAGTTTTCTACACGATGAGATTGTGTAAGTTAAACCATGAAATAATCATGGTTATGTATTAATACCATTTACTGTTAATACTGATTAATTTCACTTCTTGATGACTTAGATAACTTGAACTGAATCCTGAGCTGTCTATAGACTCCTGTTTATTCGTGATTGTCCATTGATCTGCATAGATGAGAGTAAGCCCAGCGTCGCTAATCAATATGTCTCCCATTTTAGGAACAAGTCCGAGTAGATGGCTGGGGACATAGAATTTGCAAGATGGAATTCACTCCTACCCATTTTAAGGATAGTAGAAATGTTGTTCCCTTAAGGGTTGATCCCAGATCTTGAACAAGGGGCCCCATCCTCTCATTGGCCTGAAAGGGAATGGATTTAGTGATTATGATCCTAAATCAATTGTTCATTAGAAGGACAGTGGCACTTAAGGAGAAAAGATGTAACTCAAGGGTATTTCGGTATTTGACCTAGCTGAGGTTACGAACAACCTGTGAAGGATCAACTTCTTGATGACGGTTATATCAAATTTACACGTAATATATCTACAGTTAGAGGAGTGCAACTACAGGCTAGAGTGGATAGTTCTGTTAATTAACGAATGTTGATTAACTAGGTTAAAGAGTTTGACCGGTTAGTCTCAGATCGTTGGAGCTCGTGATCTATATGTCCATCGAGTCTTCTTGCTAGCTCAATACGGACAAAATTGAGGAACTAGGTGAAGTAAGAATTTGAAATGTCCAAATTCAGGTTTTAAGGAAAATTGTATTTATATGAGATATAATTTACAATTATATAATTAATTTATTAATTAATTATTTTTTAGAGTATACTTGACCATTAGCATGAAAGTATTTTTTAAACTTGATTAATGTGATTAATTAAAGCCAGGTGTCTTAAACAATTTAATATATGATATTAAATTTGTTTATTTCTATTTAATTGAAATTGTTTTCATTAAATAATTTCCAAATTTTGAAAATTGTTTTTCATTTTTTTATTATAAAAAAATTAGTGAGTGAAAAAATCCTTGGATTTTCCCATTGACTAAGTGGACTTTGGAGTGACATTTCCCAAGCTTGATACCTAGAGATTACATGCTAATGGAGTTCGAGGTGGAAGACATGTGAAATGAGATTTTGCATGCGTTTTCTCTACAAAAGGCTTTGTTTTTGAAATTTTAAAAAACTAATGCTTCCTTGACAATTAATAAATTTTTCCACCAAACTTTCTTTACTATCCTACTTAATATAGTGAAATTCCCTTATTTTCACTAACATAATGGTCCCACAATCGTGTTCTTCAACCTGAGAATAGTGGGATTTACCGTTGGTGGTATCGATCGAGCTCGAGAGAGGAATATTGCGGTGAAGTCTTCAAACGTTGTATTCTCTAACCCTTTGCATGCTTATTCTTCTTTTTAGTACAATTAGAATGTTGTCGATTTCATCACTTCTGCTGTGCATGCGTTCTTTATGTTCCATCAAATGGTATCAGTGCATGCTTATAACGTTCTATTGCATTTTGATGGGTGTTATTCATGCAATGAATGTTTGGTTCAATAAAGTGGATACATTATGGTTTTGGCATTAGTTTTCAAAAGGGTTCGAGTGGTTTTTGGCCGGTTCGGATTGGTTCAAAGTGTTTGAAGCCAGTTCGAGGGAGCTGCTTACTGTTTTATGTAATAGTTTAGTTGTTTGTTTGCTTTTAATGGCAAAACCAGTCCACTTTAATATTGTTTATTTATTATGCATGTTATGTATAATATTGTTTGATTATGTGTGCATAAAGTATGCCATATTGTTTTCTAAAAAAATCTCACCATAGGATAAACATGTGTCATGCATTTGTTATATGATATAAGTGTTATAATGTATATAGTATGCATGCTAGGTTTTAATATAAGTGTTATATTAAAGCATGTTTGTTTAAGGAAGCATGTTATAGATGAATTTTCTAGAGTTATAAATGTTATAATTTATTTTATAATTTTTATAAAATAACTTAGACTTTTAAAATCTATAACAAAGATAAGATGCATGCTCACCTAGGGTTAATTAGTACAATTTAATCGCCTTTTTAAGAGTTAGAATAGGTTGATTATTTGTAAAACAAGAGTTGTTTACTTACCCGGGGATATCTTGTCTGAGGTTGGGAGTACTTAAGTTGACAGTTTATGGAACACCTCCTACCTTGAGATCAAATGGGCATCTAAGTCAATAACCCTTGTTTTATGAGCATGCATGAGTGGTGTATGGTAATAAAATTTGTTTATCACCTAGACATCATAGGTTAATCCCAATATAAGAGTTATACTAGGAAAAATCACATAGACTTAGGTTGTTAAATGTTATTCGGTTAATAACCAAGTAAATACCCAATCTTTTATAAAATAGAACACTTCAGTGGGAGATGAACAGTATATGAGATATATTATTTCTAGCTCTCACGTCCCTAAGAGTTTACACCATGAGATCCATGCTCGGCTTCGAGTTGCTATTAGCGGCAACCTCCCTTCGAAAAGTGTTTGCATGGGTCAATAGCAAGGTGAATAGGGAAAGTAGTTCATAGTAAGTGGGTGAAGGATGTGTGGCAACACGTCCTACAGTCTCTTCCATTAAGTGACACCGTGAGATTCCTATGTTGCGCGTGCTGGTTGGCTTTATGTGACCATTTTCTAGTCATTTAACGACGACTATCCCTTTGGAGTGTTGTAACATTTCAAAACACCGTGTGCTAAAAAAATGGATAGGGTTACTTAGGTCCATTTTCAAACAATTGTTTCTCCTTTAAGGGCTTGTTTGACTCTAATCTCTGCAATTCGAAAGTGGCGAGTAAACACTTACAACACTTACTAAGTGTTAGTAAAGTTCTTGACCAAATAAACGGTAGCTAAGTACTATAAGGATAAGAATTATTCTGGTATTAGTATTTAGTGAAGAATGTCTTGATTCAATGAAAGAGTAGTCAACTGCCCTTCAGTGGGGGCTATTCTGACTTACTGAAGAATCGTAGTAAAATAATAATGAGAATGGGTACATTATTTTTGCTAAATAAATTGGATTAAAAAGAGTTGAAAGTAATTCTCTAATAAATTTGTTTACTTTTTCAGCAATGTCATCATTCATTATACAACTGCTAGCTTCTGAAAAACTTAACAGCAATAATTATGGAACTTGGAAATCGAATATCAACATGATACTAGTAATAGATGATCCCCGATTTGCTTTAATGGAGGAGTGTCCTCCATCCATAATCCCAATGCAAACCGAATAGTTCGGGATGCATATGACAGATGGGTCAAAACTAGTTCCTAGAGGCAGCTTGAAGAAGATGAGATTACTCTCCGTGTTGGATCAGAGGAGTGTATCTCAGTAAAAGCAGTGGGAGCTGTTAAGTTAACTTTTGGAAAAAGATATCTGCATTTAGAAAATGTTCTTTATGCACCTTATTGTAAAATAAATTTGATATCTATTTCCTGTTTGTTGGAAGATTTGTACAAAGTAAATTTTTTTCTTAATGAAGCGTTCATTACAAAAAGATGTATACAAATATGTTAGAAAGTAACTTCTATAAGTTAAAACCACCTAAAGTTGAAGCTGTATATAACACATAAATGTTTAAAATAGTTGAAACTCAAAGAAAAAGGCAACACGTTTCTCAGAGTACCTATCTTTCGCACTTGAGACTTGGCCATATTAATCTCAATAGGATTGAGAGACTGGCTAAAAGTGATCTTCTATATAAGTTAGAAGATGTCTCTTTACCGCCTTGTGAGTCATGTCTCAAAGGAAAAATGACAAAAAGATCTTTTTCTGGAAAAGGTCTTGAGCCAAAAAAACCTTACAGCTCGTGCATTTGGACCTCTGTGGATAGATGAGTGTTAAAGCACGGGGTGGTTATGAATATTTCATTAGCTTTATAGATAATTATTCAAGGTACGATTACATTTACCTAATTCATTTTATGTCTGAAGCTTTTAAAAAATTCAAAGAATTTAAGACCAAGGTTGAGAACCTGTGAAACACGGATCTCAATTTTTCTACTTAAGAAGGTAATTAAGGGAATTAACTAAGTATAAGTTAAATCCTATGTTAAAGATAAGGAAAGTTTCTAAGTGTTGAAGAGGTTTTCTTTGAGTAGCTTGAAGTTAAGCCTTTACTAGTGAAAATTTGGCTAAGTATGAAGTAAAAAAAAAAAACCATGCGTGTGGTGTTAGGAAACATTAAAGGCATAAGATGAGGCTGAGTTAGTAGAGGTTTACAGGAGTTACACATTGAAGCCAAGGGCAACCATGCATAGAGATTGTGAGGTTGGACGTATGTTGGCCAAAGTGTTGGCAAGAGGCATTGCCAAAAGTTGCTCATGTGTTGAAGCTGCATGAGCGAGAGCGAGAGAAGCTTGAGCGCAAGGCGTTGGCAGACGATCGTATAGCAATGTGGGCGGCACTGAGCGATGCACTAGATGATCAGATAGCTACAGGCAGCGCTACGATGTGAAGTGATGCACTAGACGATAAGCGTAGAAGTTAAACAATAGCGCTAGACGATAGCACTAGATTATGGCGCTAAACGATGAACAAGTGCTAGACGATATGCTTAGACGCTAGATGATACGTTATGGGGGCGTTGGGTGATAGATGCAAACGCTGGGTGATGGTGTTACACAATAAGCAGACGTGTTAGACGATGGGTGTGATGCATTAAACGATGGCGTCAGTGCTACATGATGGAGCTAAACGATAGGCGTAGGAGCTATGCAATAGACTATGCGTTAGACGATGAGAGTCAGCGAGATCGTTAACAATGCGAGATACGTGATAGCGAGATCGTTAACAGTGAGAGATCACTATGCGGTGGGATGCAGACACTAGACGATTGGCAACAACGAGAAGGCTGGATGATGAACAACAACGAGAGGGCTAGATGTTAAGCTACAGTGAGAGATTCATTAGACAATGGAGTTATGCGATGAAGTGCAAGAGTTGCACGATGGACTAAATGATAGGCCAAGTGTTTAGGCGATGTTGAGGCTTGCAATACGCAAGGCTGATGAAGACAACTAAAGTTTCATGCAAAGAAGTATTATGCATGAGGAAGACAACTAAAGTAGGTAAATGGCAATGGAGTAGGTAGGGGCAAAGCATGGTGCAAACACTCCAAAGTAGGAGGTGTCTTAAGTTGAAGCTTAGTAAACATGAGAAGGATTGGTTCCTTTGACCTATAAACACCACTACAAGTTGTTTCTTCAATTCATAACTCGAAATCCTCTTCGAAGAATGTTAGGAAGAGTGTTAGAGGGTTGATTTGGAGCAGAATATGCATTGATCGTGAAGGGCATGCATTGGTAGCAAGACCATGCGTTGATCAAGAAGTTCCAAGAGGAGGAGATGCTGTCGGACAGTGAGGTCTGGAAGTAGCATCAACTTGGGACGAGAAATTCTCCCAGAATACCCGTGTGTTTTGAGTGATTGTAAAACCACATGTAAGCTCTACAAGTCTAGTTTTCAGGGTAGGGTTTCCGGAGAAGAAGCTCCAAGGAATCAGGCTATAGAGTGAGGAAAAGATTGAAGGGTCGAGCATTCGGGTAAACTTGGGCCAGTCTTGATGTTTTGAGGATTCCGACCAAACCGCGATGACTTCTGAGCTAAGATTTTAAGTAAGCTTCCTGTGACATTTTAAACATGTTTGTAGAAAGAAGTATCTCGAGATAAGGCTTGTAATGGTGAGTAATATAAGGTTGAAGTTAAATATGGAATTTAGGGTTCAAAAGAGCGTAAAAAAAAAACAAGGAACTTCGAAGAGAAAGTTTCCTATTTTACCAAGGTAAGTGGTACTTTCCTTTAAGTCTTAAGCATATCTATTAAAGTAAATTGTATATGTTATGAATTAATAATTAGCATGAGAATGAGATTATGTGTTCGAGATGGTCAGGGGGTCAATAGACCTAGTTCCTAAGCCCCGGGTGGAACTCACGGGATGGTTAGGGGAACGAGAGGTCTAGTTCCTGAGTCTGTGGGAGGAACATTGCATGGGATGGTCAGAGGGCCGGCAGGCCTAGCTTTTGAGCCCATAAGCGGGGAGCTATGTGTACATAGGAAACAAATGGAACGTAAGAGAGTAAACGTTTATGATTAGTATCAGTTGACTATCTACCATGAGTGTAGGTAGAGTTTGAGATCAGACTCATTCAAGGTTGAGGTTTGAGTATTAATCTCATATTGGTGATATGCTTGTATTATTTTGAGTTGAAATAGACTCTAGAAGTTGCTTGCCACTCACTGAGCTTCGTGAATCTCATTCTTTTCTTTCATGTTTTTCTTCCTAGGTAACAAAAGGTGAGGAGTTTTACGGTGCTGCTAAGGTCAAGGTTTGCCACAACTACACTCACACTTCCGGGTTTTAGAATTGTTATTGTAAACTTTGTAGTAAGACTGAGATTTGTATAAACGTTGTATTGGTTGTAATAAAATGAGTTGTTGTTAAGAGGTTCAAATGGGCAGTAGGTATCAGAAAAAGGTGGTATTTGTCATCCTTCACACCTCTCCTCAGACTCAGGAGGTGGGTTTAGGGTGGGGTGTGACAAAACCAATTAGGTAAATCTATTAAGACACTTCAATCAGATCGAAGTGGGGAGTATTTGAACATGAAATTCAAGGACTATATGATGGAACACGGGATTCAGTCACAACTTTCTACACCAGGAATGCCTCAGTAGAACGGTGTATTTGAACGGAGAAACAAAACCTTGTTGAACATGGTTCGGTCCATGATATGTTATGCTCGATTTCCTAACTCGTTCTGGGAATATGCAGTAGAGACTGCAACTTACATTTTGAATAACGTCACCTCTAAGAGTGTTTCAGGAAAACCTTATGAGTTATGGATAGGATGTAAAGCTAGTTTATGTCACTTTCGAATATGGGGTTGCCCAATACACGTGTTGGTGCAAAATCCAAAGAAATTGGAACATCGTTCAATATTATATCTGTTTGTAGGTTACCCTAAAGGAACGAGAGGTGGTCAGTTTTATGTTCATCAAGATGATAAGGTAATTATATCGACAAATGCTACATTCCTAGAGAAATACCACATTCGAGATCATAAACCCCACAGTAAACTAGTATTGGAAAAGATTTCAAATAATGCTACAGATGAATCAACAACAGTTGTTGATCAACCTTGCTTATCAATAAAAGTTGTAGTTAGATCAAGGACGTCTAGTCCATCACATCCTACTCAAGAGTTGAGAGATCCTAGACGTAGTGGGAGGGTTGTGAGACATCCTGACCGCTATATGGGTTTAACTGAAAGTGAAGTCAACATACCTGATGATGGCTTAAAGGATCCATTAACATATAAACAGGTATTGGATGATGTTGATCGAAAGCAGTGGAGCAAAGCCATGGACCTTGAAATAGAGTCTATGTACTTTAATTCTTTCTGGGAACTTGTTGATAAATCAGATGAGGTAAGACCTCTCGATTGTAAGTGGATCTACAAGTGTAAAAGAGACCATAGGGGAAGGTATAGACCTATAAAGCCCGTTTAGTAACAAAGGGTTCGACCCAGGTTGAGGGGGTAGACTATGAAGAAACCTTCTCCCCTGTTGCTATGATCAAATCAATCAGGATACTCTTGTCCATTGCCACTTTTTATAATTATGAAATTTGGCAAATGGATGTCAAGGCTGCCTTTCTAAATGGAGATCTTGATGAGAGTATTTATATGGTCTAGCCAGAAGGGTTCGTTGAACAGGGTCAGGAGCAAAAGGTTTGCTAACTGAAGAGATCTATTTATGGATTGAAATAGGGATCCAAATTCTGGAATATAAGATTTGATAGTGCGGTCAAATTTTATGGCTTTGAACAGAACGTTGATGAACCGTGTGTATACAAAAAGATCATCAATTCCACTGTAGCATTTCTAGTTTTGTATGTAGATGATATCTTACTTATTGGAAATAATGTAGGGTACCTAGCTGACATTAAAAATTGGCTAGCAATCCAATTTCAGATGAAAGATCTGGGAGAAGTGCAATATGTTCTTGGGATTCAAATAGTTTGAAATCGAAAGAACAGAGCTAGCCATGTATCAAACATCTTATATAGACAAGTTGTTGTCTAAGTTTAATATACAGGATTACAAAGGAGGTCTTTTACCTTTTAGGAATGGAATACACTTGTCAAAGGAGTAATGTCCTAAGACACCTCGAAAGTCTGATGTATGCAATGCTATGTACTCGTCCAAACATATTCTTTGCAGTAGAGATTGTCAGTAGGTAGTCCAATCCTATGTGCTCGTATATGGAAATAAGGATTTGATCCTTATAGGATATACTGCCTCCAATTTTTCAGACCAATATAGACTCTAGGAGATCTACTTTGGGATCGGTGTTCACTCTAAATGGAGGAGTAGTAGTATGAAGAAGTACTAAGCAGAGCTGCATTGCAAACTCCACAATAGAAACGGAATATGTTGCTGCTTGTGAAACAGCCAAGAAGGTAGTATGGCTTAGGAAGTTCCTAAATGATCTGGAAGTTGTTCCAGAAATGTGACTGCCAATCACTATGTATTGCGATAATAGTAGGGCAGTAGCGAACTCTAAAGAACCTAGAAGCCATAAGCACAGAAAACATATTGAGTGCAAATATCTTCTCATTAGAGATATCATGCTAAGAAGAGACGTTATTGTGAGACAAATAGTGTCTGAGGACAATATTGCTGATCATCTGTTTACTAAGGCCCTCCCAGCTAAGATTTTCGTGGGTCACCTGAGGAGTTTAGGACTATGGGTAGAATAAATAGGAAAAGTGGGAGAAATTGTGGGTATGGGATGCCCTAGTTTATTGTATTTAGTTTTCTCTCACAACACTCAACTTTATTGTAATCCACTAGGAGTTCTAATTCAAGTGGGAGTTTGTTGGGTTGTATGTCCTAAAACTCGTAGTTTTGTAAATAGTAAACATATATGAAGCTTATTCAGACAAGTGTTTTTTATTGTTTAATCACTCTAAATCCAATAAACTACAAATCGTAGGCTATTGTTATGAATACTTGGATTAAGTTAGGTACCTATTTCTGGAGATACTATCGAATACGACCCGCTCTATGATTTTTACAATTGTTGTAAAGTGTCATAAATGATGTGATCAGTTAGTTCATGTAGAGAAATGTGAGGGGGGAGGGTGTTCTACACAATAAGATTGTGTAAGATAGACCACGAAATAATCACTGGTACGTATGAACACTGTTTAGTGTTAATATTGATAATTTCACTTCTTGATGACCTAGATAGCTTTATCTGATTCCTGAGCTGTCTCTGAACTCTTGTTTATTCGTAATTGTCCCTTGATCTGCATAAATGAGGGTAAGCCCAATATTGCTGTTCAATATGTCTCCCATTTCGGGGATAAGACCGGGTAAATGGCTAGGGACATAAAATTTGCAAAATGGAATTCACTTCTACCCATGATAGGGTTAGTAGAAAGGTTGTTCCCTTAAGAGCTGATCCCGAGTCTTGAGCAAGGGACCCCCTCCTCTCGTTGGCGTGATAGTAAATGGATTCAGTGATTATGATCCTAAATAAATTGTTCATTAGAGGGACAGTGGTACTTAAGGAGAAATGATGTAACTCAAAGGTATTTTGGTCTTTGACCTAGCTGAGGTTACGAACAAGCTGTGAAGGATCAACTTATTGATGATGGTTATATCAAATGGATATATAATATATCTACAGTGAGGGGAGTACAACTACAGGCTATAGTGGACAATTCAATTAGTTAGCGAATGTTGATTAACTAGGTTAAAGAGCTTGACCAGTTAGTCTCAGATCATTGGAGCCCATGATCTGTAGGTCCATTGGGTCTCCTTGCTAGCTCAATACAGACGAAATTGAAGAACCAGATGAAATAAGAATTTGAAATGTTGAAATTCGACTGTTAGGGAAAATTGTATTTTATATGAGATATCATTTACAATTATATAATTAATTTATTAATTAGTTATTTTTTAGAGTATACTTGATCATTCGCATGAAAGTATTTTTTAAACTTGATTAATGTGATTATTCAAAGTTATGTGTCTAAAAAAATTTAATATATGATATTAAATTTGTTTATTTCTATTTAATTGAAATTGTTGTCATTAAATAATTTCCAAATTTTGAAAATTATTTTTCATTTTTTTATTATTAAAAAATTAGTTAGTGGAAAAATCAAATTGTTGGATTTTTCCACTAATTAAGTGGACTTCGGAGTGGCATTTCCCAAGCTTGACACCTATAGATTACATGCTAATGGAGTTTGAGGTGGAAGACATGCAAAATGAGATTTTTCATGTGTTTTCTCTACAAAAACTTTTCTTTTTGAAAATTTAAAAAACTAATGCTTCCTAGAAAATTAACTTTAATTCTTCCACCAAATTCTCTTTAATCTCTTACTTAATATAGTGAAATTCCTTTATTTTCACTAACATAACGGTCCCAAAATCGTGTTCTTCAATCAGAGAATAGCGGGATTTACCATTCGTGGTGTCGATCGAGCTCGGGAGAGGAAGATTGCAGTGGAGTCTTTAAAGATTGTATTCTCTAACCCTTTGCATGCTTATTCTTCTTTTTAATGCAATTACAATGTTATCGATTTCATCGCTTTTGTTGTCCATGCATTCTTTATGTTCCATCATGCACCATATCGCATCAAATCAACATCAACATCAATATCAACCCAAGTTTAACTCCATGAAAAAATTTTCTCTTGAAGCCTCGTGTGAACACTAATCCTCCAAGAAGATCATCAAGCCCAAAGGTTGATCATCCAAAAAGATCAAAAAGCCCAAAAGCCGATCATCCAAGAAGATTAACAAGCCCAAAAGCCGATCATCCAAGAAGATTAATAAGCCCAAAGGCCGATCGTCCAACAAGATCATCATGCCCAAAGGTCAATAATCCAAGAAGATCAACAAGCTCAAAGGTCGATCGTCCAAGAAGTTTATCAAGCGCAAAGGCCGATCATCCAAGAAGATCATCAAGCCCAAAGGTCGATCATCCAAGAAGATCAACAAGCACAAAGGCCGATCGTCTAAGAAGATCAACAAGTCCAAAGGTCGATCATCCAAGAAAATCAACATGCTTAAAAGCCGATCATTTAAGAAGATCAACCAGCTTAAAGACTATAGTTTATTTTGAAAGCATCAAAATATTATGTGTTAGAGATGGTACTCACTTTCCACAAAATTAATACAAATACAAAATTCAAATTCCACGAATTAAGTTTCTCTGGAAACCTCGTGCGAACAACTGCAACATCTCTTCTTTTTACTTGAGTCCAATTTATGCCTAATGGAAAAATTATGATAGTTGGAGAAAACACTCCCCTGGTGAAAAAAAATTGCCAAAATTTACAGATAAATGATAAACCATGACAATTTTAAAATATATTCAAAAGGCACATTATGTGCTATTCTAAACCATCATCGAATGCAAATATAATAGAATTGTTTTAGGCTTCATTTTAGATCACTTTTAAGAGTGATATAATTGATTACGAAAAAAAAATTAGTCGCTTTATGGGTTTGATAAAGTTGATTATGAATGAATGCGTTAAAAATCACTTTTAAAACACATGTTGATTCTACACTTAATAAATTCAATCACACAAGCACTCAACAAGTGGTTAACATATTTGATTTTTAAATAAAAGTAATGGAAAACTGAAAAGAAAACATCATTTAGAAACTTCAAAAATAAAATGTCAATTTTGAGTTGTTAGTTTTATTGTAAATCTTTTTCCTAAAAAGATTTCTAACAAATTCCGTGTTTTTATTGTTTCTCTAAAACTACAAATGTTATTTTTAGCTTTTACGCGAAAATGTTACCTTCATTTCAATTGAAAAACAAATGCTATATAAAGAGAAAGCAACAGATGAAGATGGGCAAACATACAACAAAAATGATGTTGATTAATCCTTCAAATGTGTTTTTTGGAGCTTGTGCTCTCATACTCTT
>NC_052351.1:51810048-51812818 GCF_009727055.1 Benincasa hispida
TAATTGCAATTTTTATCTATTTTAATTGTATCTCCTTTTAATATTTTATAATTCTTAGGCTGTGACGAAATAATTATGATTTCTTCATCTATTAAGAATATAGAGATAAAGATAATAAATCATAAATGAGTGTATTTTACTTTCTTAATGACTTGTCATTGAATGATCATATATTAATAAAATAAATTACTAAAATCATTTTTTCTTCGTAATAACTTTTGCTAATTTTTAAATAACATATATAGTTGATAATAAAAATAAGAAATTCATTTGATTGTTGAAAAAATATAACTCCTGTATTTGTTAATAATATAATGATAACATTTCTGATTCACCTTGAGTATACAACTTTTTCATTATATTATTATTTATTTATTTTAGCAAGTTGGAGGGGGATGAATTGAAATTTATGACTTCTTGATTGAGGATTTATGCCAAAATCAATTGAAGCATGTTTAAGTTGACTATCATTGTCTCATGATATTGTTCGTTTATTATATATTGGGTAATATAATGGCAACTTTATACCATTAATGTGATGGAAACAATATATAGATGGCATACGAATAAAAAGTTTGTATCAGTAAACGATACTATAGTATTTATTGTGTTCCACTGAATTTACATTTTTCTTATTATGATCTTATAAAAACATATGTTTAAATTTATTATTTCTTAAATTTGTAATATGTATATTTATAAATTATTTTGACTTTGAATTTTGAATATTAAAATTTTCAATATTTCAATATGTAAACTTATATATTAATTTAATTTTGAATTGATATTTTTTATGTGTAATATTTCTATATTTTATTAATTTTGAACATTTCATTATAATTTTTAGTAGACTTGAAATTAGTAAGAATTTGTAGTATATAAATTTTGTTTATTAAATATGTATTTGCTCCATTTTAATATTTACGATCACATTTATACAAAACAATATAATTCAGTTGAACATCAATTGATATATGCTAACTAGTCGAATACATTGTCCATTGCACGTGTTTTATAGGAAGAAAACAAATACTTGAATATCTATCAAATTAAGTCTTTTAAAAGTTTGTGATAATTGTCTTTTAAATTTTTTTTATTTTTATGTCAACGATTTGATTATCTCTGAATTTTAAATTTTAATTTAAATAAAAAAAACTATTTTCAAAATTTCATTGTAATCCTCTTTTATTTTTTGAAAAGGGATATCTTTTAGTTTGATTTAGAAGAAAAGAAAATATATATATCCTCTTAATTTTAAATTTTAATTTAAATAAAAATATTTTATCCATTATTATTTTTTTTTAAAATATGATAATCATCTCTTAGTTTAAAAAATATTTAATCATCTCTTAGTTTAAAAAATATTTAGTAATTATTTATTTTTCTAATTTCATGATAATCCTCTATGAATTAAAGAAAAAACACAATTTTTGTCTTCTAATTTCAATCTTTATTTTAAACTAAAATGTTTATTTTGTTTTCACTTAGACATGTATTAATTTTAAAATAGAACAATTTTAATTACAAAAATAATTTGAATAAGTAATAAATCATTCAAATGATTTTTAATTGCATTTCGTGCATTTAGGCACCATAATTACTTGGATTAGGTTGGGTACCTATTTCTGGAGATTCTATCGAATACGACCCGTTTTATGATTGTTACAAATGTTGTAAAGTGTCATAAATGATGTGATCAGTTCGTTCATGTAGAGACATAGGAGCGGGAGTGTTCTACACGATGAAATTGTGTAAGACAGACCACGAAATAATCACTGTTACGTATTAACAACGTTTACTGTTAACATTGATTAATTTCACTTCTTGATGACCTAGATAACTTGATCTGAATCTAGAAGAGAGATAAAAATCCCTGGATTTCCCACGACTAAAGTGGACTTTGAGGACATTTTCCAAACGACACCTAGAGATTATATGCTAATGAGTTTGAGCGTGGAAGACTATTCGAAAATGAATTTTAACATGTGTTTTTCTTTGCAAAAGGCTTTGTGGTCTTGAAATTTTAAAAAACTAATGCTTCATATGACCAATTAACTTAAATTCTTCCACCCAAAATTCTCTTTCTCTCCACTTAATATAGTGAAATTCCCTTATTTTCACTAATATAACGATCTCCACAAACCGGTTTCCTTCAAGCTGAGAAAGTAATGAGATTATTCATTGGTTGGTGTCGATCAAGCGTCGAGTGAGGAAGAATTGTGGTGGAATCTTCAAAGGTTGTATTATCTAATCCTGCATGCTTATTCGTCTTTTTAAATACAATAGAAATGTTGTCAATTCATCACGTCCACTTGCATGCGTTCTTTATTTCATCAAATGGTATCAGTGCATGTTTATAAACGTCTATTGCATTTGGTTGGTGTTATTCATTATGAATTTGTGGTTGACTAAAGTGGATAATACGGTTGGCATTAGTTTTCATTTAATTTCCTTGTTAAAATTTGTAATTGCCACATGATATGAACTTTAATGTGTGGCCAAAGAGTCTATAAATTTTCTAGAGTCGTTAGATCGTTTTTTAAGGCGTAATTGCTCAAATTTTGGGAAAAAGAAGGAGAGTTCTCTTTGGTGAAGAAAACTCACAGACCCTGAAAAGTTACTCCTAGACTCGTTTCCAGAACCCGAAGACCGGAACCCGCAGAGCGTCCCTTCCAACCGGGTTTCGTTGTGTTCCCCTATACACGCCATCGTCAACCCATGTTCGCCCCTTTATGACCCGTCTGACCCGGTTCCATCAGTAGTCCCTACA
>NC_052351.1:51813626-51832872 GCF_009727055.1 Benincasa hispida
ACACGTTAGCTATCTCGTCAACCCGACCAACCCTGCGCCCGATTCGAGACTCGATTCGTGCCCCACCGACCCGTATGCCTCCTTCCGTTGACCGACCCATGCTTGCGTTGATCAGCCGGTCCAGATGGTCTGGATAGGTCTAGTTGACCTAGATGAGCTGGTCTGACTGGTTCAACCTAGTTTTTGGTGTTTTTGAGCTGGTTCGAGTGGTTTTTGGCCGATTCGGATTGTTCAAAGTGTTTGAAGCCGGTTTGAGGAAGCTTCTTGCTGTTTTATGTAATAATTTAGTTGTTTGTTTTCTTTTAATGCCAAAACCGGTCCACTTTAGTGTTGTTTACTTATTATGCATGTGATGTATAATATTGTTTGATTATGTGTGCTAAAGTATGCCATATAGTTTTTTAAAAAACCCCACCGCAGGATAAACATGTGGCATGCATTTGTTATATGTTATAAGTGTTATAATGTATATAGTAGGCATGCTAGGTTTTAATATAAGTGTTATATTAAAGCATGTTTGTTTAAGGAAGCATGTTATAGATGAATTTTCTAGGGTTATAAATGTTATAAAATAACCTAGACTTTTAAAATCTATCACAAAGATAAGATGCATGTTCACCTAGGGTTAACCAGTGCAATTCAATCGCCTTTTTAAGAGTTAGAATAGGTCGATTACTTGTAAAACAAGAGTTGTTTACTTACCCGGGAGATCTTGTCTAATATTGGGGATACTTAAGTTGATGGTTTACGGAATACCTCCTACCTGGAGATCAAACTGGCGTCTAAGTCAATAACCCCTGGTTTATGAGCATGCATGAGTGATGTAAGATAATAAAATTGGTTTATCACCTAGACATCATAGGTTAATCCCGATATAAGAGTTATACTAGGAAAAATCACCTAGACTTAGGTTTTTAAATATTATCTGTTAATAACCAAGTAAATACGCAATCTTTTATAAAATAGAACACTTCAATGGGAGATTAATAGTATATGAGATATATTTTTTCTAACTATCACGTCACTAAGAGTTCATAATATGAGATCCATGCTCAGCTTCAGGTTGCTATTAGCAGCAACCTCCCTTCGAAAAGTGTTTTCATGGGTCAATAGCAAAGTGAATAGGGGAAGTAGTTCATAGTAAGTAGGTGAAGGGTGTGTGGCAACACGTCCTACAGTCTTTTCCATTAGGTCACACCGTGAGATTCCTATGTTGCACATGATGGTTGGCTTTATGCGACACTTTGCTAGTCGTTTAGCAACGGCTATCCCTTCGGAAGGTTGTAACATAGGATTCGAAACACCGTAAGCTCCAGAAAGTGATAGGTTTGCTTAAGTCTTTTTTGAAACAATTGTTTCTCCTTCAAGGGCTTATTTGATTCTGATCACTGCAATTTGAAAGTGGCGGGTATACACTTACAACAGTTACTAAGTGTTAGTAAAGTTTGACCAAATAAACGGTAGCTAAGTACTATAAGGATAAAAGTTATTCTGATATTAGTATTTAGTGAAGAATGTCTTGATTCAGTGAAGGAGTAGTGAACTGCCCATGGTGAGGGCTATTCTGACTTACTGAAGTATCATAGCAAAATAATAATGAGAATGGGTACATAATTTTTGCTAAATAAATTGGATTAAAAAGAGTTAAAAGTAATTCTCTAATAAACTTGTTTACTTTTTCAGCAATGTCATCATCCATTATACAACTTCTAGCTTCTAAAAAACTTAATGGCGATAATTACGGAACTTGGAAATTGAATATCAACACGATACTAGTAATAGATGATCCCCGATTCGTTTTAACAGAGGAGTGTCCTCCATCCCCTAATCCCAATGCAAACCGAATAGTTCAGGATGCTTATGACAGATGGGTCAAAGATAATGAGAAGGCTCGAGTTTATATCTTAGCCAGTATATCTGATGTATTGTCTAAGAAACACGAGAAGTTAGCTACTGCAAAAGAGATCATGGACTCTTTGCAAGGCCTTTTTAGACAACAATTCACATCTGTCAACGGACTCCAGATTTACAAATCTTTATTGAAAAATAAAGTTTCAAAGTCAAAAGAAAATGTTGCTTCCACCTTAACGGGGAAACCCCAGAAAGAATCGTCTTCTGGGAGTAAATCTGGCCCTTCTTTCGCCAAGAATAAAGGTATTCAAAAGAAAAAAAAGAAAATTAAGAAGGGGAAGGCTCCAACTGCACAAAGCTGAAAAGGAAAAACTAGGTAAATTAGATTTACTGGTTATTGAAATATGTATAGTAGAGAATGAAAATTCTACCTGGATATTGGATTTAAGGGCCACTAATCATATTTGTTTTTCTTTTCAGGAAACTAGTTCCTGGAGGCAGCTTGAAGAAGATGAGATTACTCTCCGGGTTGGATCAGGAGTGTATCTCAGCATAAGCAGTGGGAGCTGTTAAGTTAACTTTTTGAAATAGATATCTGTGTTTAGAAAATGTTCTTTATGTACCTTATTGTAAAATAAATTTGATATCTATTTCCTATTTGTGGGAAGATTTATACAAAGTAAACTTTTGACTTAATCAAGCGTTCATTACAAAAAGAGATATACAAATCTGTTCTGCAAACTTTGAAAGTAACTTATATAAGTTAAAACCACTAAAGTTGAAGTTGTATAACACAGAAATGTCTAAAACAGCTGAAACTCAAAGAAAAAGGCAATGCATTTCTTATAGTACCTATCTTTGGCAATTCAGATTTGGCCACATTAATCTTAACAAGATTGAGAGACTGGCTAAAGGTGGTCTTCTATACAAGTTAGAAGATGTCTCTTTACCGCCATGTGAATCATGTCTCGAAGGAAAAATGACAAAAAGATATTTTTCTGGAAAAGGTCTTCGAGCCAAAGAAATCTTACAGCTCGTGCGTTCGGACCTCTGCAGACCGATGAGTGTTAAAGCATGGGGAGGTTATGAATATTTCATTAGCTTTATAGATGATTATTCAAGGTACAATTACATTTACCCAATTCATTTTAAGTCTGAAGCTTTCGAAAAGTTCAAGGAATTTAAGACCGAGGTTGAGAACCTGTGAAACCAAGATCTCAATTTCCCTACTTAAGCAGGTAATTAAGGGAATTAACTAAGTATAAGTTAAATCCAATGTTAAAGAGAAGGAAAATTTCTAAGTATTAAAGAGATTTTCTTTGAGTAGCTTGAAGTTAAGCCTTGATTAGTGAAAATTGGCTAAGTATGAAGTCTAAAAGAAACAATATGTGTGGTGTTAGGAAACATTAAATGCATGAGATAAGGCTAAGTTAGTAAAGGTTTAAAGGAGTTAAGCATTGAAGCAAAGGGCAACCATGCATAGAGAATATGTGTTAGATGCATGTGGCTGAAGCGTTGGCAAAAGGCATTGCTAAAAGTTGCTCATGCGTTGAAGCTGCATGAGCAAGAGCGAGAGAAGCTTGAGCGCAAGGTGCTGAGCGAACGATCGCATAGCTATGTGGGTGGCGCTGAGTGATGCACTAGACGATCGTGTAGCTATAGGTAGCACTAAACAATGTGAAGTGATGCACTAGAGAATAAGCGTAGAAGCTAAATGATAGCGCTCGATGATAGCACTAGATGATAGCACTAAATGACGAGCGGGTGCTAGATGATAAACTTAGACGCTAGATGATGCATTAAGCAGGTGCTGGGCAATAGACACAGACATTGGGTGATGGCGTTACACAATAAGCATACACGTTAGACAATGGGAGTGATGCGTTAGACGATAGGCATCAGCGCTACACGATGGAGCTAAACGATAGGCACAGGAGCTATTCAATGGGCTATGCGCTAGACGATAAAAGTCATCGAGATCGTTAACAGTGAGAGGTATGCGATAGTGAGATCGTTAAGAGCGAGAGATCACTATGCGATGAGACGCAGGCATTAGATAATTGGCAACGACGAGAGGGCTGGATGATGAACGACAGCGAGAAGGCTAGATGTTAAGCTACAGTGAGAGATTCATTAGAAAATGGAGCTTTGTGATGAAGTGCAAGAGCTGCACAATGGACTAAACGATGGGCCAAGTGTTTAGATGATGCTAAGGTTTGCATTACGCCAGGCTGATGAGCTCACCAGGAAAAATGGCTATACCGAGATGTGATTAGGCTTGAGTTAGTAGGAGCTGGACGAATAGAGTTTCATGCAAAGAATTCTTATGCATGGGGAAGACAACTAAAGTAGGTAAATGGCAAGGGAATAAGTGGTGGCAATAAAGCATGGTGCAAACACTCCAAAGTAGGAGGTGTCTTGCATTGAGGCTTAGTAAAGATGAGAAGGATCAGTTCCCTTGGCCTATAAATACCACCACAAGGTGCTTCATCAATTCATAAAACAAAATCTTCTTCAAAGAACATTAGGAAAAGTGTTAGAGGGTAGATTTGGAGGAGACTATGCATTAATCATGAAGGGCATGCATTAGTAGCAAGACCATGCGTTGATCAAGAAGTTCCAAGAAAAGGAGATGTTGTCGGACAGTGAGGTATAGAAGTAGCATCGACTTGGGACGAGAAGTTCTCCCAGAATACTTGTGAGTTTTGAGTGATTTCAAAGCCACCGAAAAGCTCTGAGAATATAGATTTTAGGGTAGGGTTGCCAAAGAAGAAGCTCCAAGGAATCAGGCTGAAGAGTGAGTAAAAGATAGAAGGGTCAAGCATTCAGGTAAGCTTGGGCCAGTCTTGATGTTTTGAAGATTCCGTCCAAATCACGCAGACTTCTAAGTAAATATTTTAAGACAACCTTTCTGAGACATTTTAAAACATGTTTGTAGAAGGAAGTATCTCGAGATAAGGCTTGTAACTATGAATAATCTAAGCTTAAAGTTGAACGTGGAATTTAAGGTTCAAAAGGGAGCCGAGAAAACCAAGGAACTTCTAAGAGAAAGGTTCCTATGTTACCAAGGTGAGTTGTACTTTCCGTTAAGTCTTAAGCATATCTATTAGAGTAAATTGTATATGCTATGAATGAGTAATTAGCATGAGAATGAGATTATGTGTTTGGGATGGTCAGGGGGTCAATAGACCTAGTTCCTGAGCCCCAAGGGGAACCTCATGGGATATTCAAGGAACTAAAAGGTCTAATTCCTGAGCCTGTGGGAGAAACCTTGTATGGGATGGTCAGAGGGCTGGCAGGCCTAGCTTTTGAGCCCCTAAGCGAGGAGCTATGTGCACATAGGAAACAAATGGAATGCAAGAGAGTGGGTGTTAATGATTAGTATCAGTTGACTATCTACCGTGAGTGTAGGTAAAGTTTGAGATTAGACTAATTCAAGGCTGAGGTTTGAGTATTAACCTTGTATTTGGGATATGTTTGTATTATTTTTTAGTTGAAATAGACTCTAGAAGTTGCTTACCACTCACTTAGCTTTGTGAAGCTCATGTTTTTCTTTCATGTTTTTCTTCCCAGGTAACGAAAGGTGGGGAATTCCAGGGTACTGTTAAGGTCAAGGTCTACCATAGTAACAATCACACTTCCGGGTTTTAGAATTGTTATTGTAAACTTTGTAGTAAGCGTGAGAGTTGTATAAATGTTGTACTGGCTATAATAAAATGAGTTGTTGTTTACATCCTTGGTTTAAAGTTTACTTAGAGTTAAGAGGCTCAAATGGGTAGTAGGTATCACAAAAGGGTGGTATCTATGGTCCTTCACACCTCCCTTCAAGGTCAGGCGGTGGGCTCGGGGTGGGGTGTGACAACTTGTTTTCAGAGCATAAGTTTCTGGGAAAGTTGAAGAGGTAGTTGATACTAGTTTGGTATCAAAGCATAAGTTTTTTGAAAATCGAAGGTTGTTCTTAGGAAATATCTGAGGCTTGAGTTCCGTAAAACTAGAGGGAAGTGTTATAGAGCAAAGGTTTAAAGAGAACCTTAAGACTTAATCAAAGTAAGACTAAGAGAAATAGCAGAAGTGGCATGACCTAGCAGGCAACTGGAGCTGGAACTCACAACGCTACCTGAAGATCTACCGAGGAAGGTAAGTATGAATTTAATTATTCTTATTTAGAGTTTGAGATAGAAAAGTTATTTGTAGATAGTTTGGTTCGGCGACTAGCTAAGAGGTGGCTAGGAGCAGTATCGTTGAACAGACTAAGAAAGTTAATATTAGAGTAGCACTGTGGGAGCGTAGTAATAGTAGGGTTATAAGAGTTTGCAACAGAGGTTGTTGTGACACCTTAAACTAGAGTAGGTCCGAGTAAATTTCGAGGATGAAATTTCCTTAAGGGGGAAGTAATTGTGAAACCAGAATCTCAATTTCCCTACTTAAGAAGGTAATTAAGGGAATTAACTAAGTATAAGTTAAATCCTATTTTAAAGAGAAGGAAAATTTCTAAGTGTTGAAGAGATTTTCTTTGAGTAGCTTGAACTTAAGCCTTAACTAGTGAAAAATTGGCTAAGTGTGAAGTAAAAAATAAACCATTCGTGTGGTGTTAGGAAACATTAAACGTGTGAGATGAGGCTAAGTTAGTAGAGGTTTAAAGGAGTTAAGCATTGAAGCCAAGGGCAACCATGCGCAGAGATTGTGAGGTTGGACGCATGTTGGCCGAAGCATTGGCAAGAGGCATTGCCAAAAGTTGCTCATGCGTTAAAGCTACATGAGCGAGATCGAGAGAAGCTTGAGTGCAAGTTGTTGGCCAGACGATTATATAGCTATGTGGGTGGCGCTAAGCGACGTGCTAGAAGATCGTGTAGCTACAGGCGACACTAAATGATATGAAGTGATGCGCTAGACGATAAGCGTAGAAGCTAAACGATAGCGCTAGATGATAGCACTAGACGATAGCACTAAAGGATGAGTGGGTGCTAGGCGATGATAGGCGGGCGCTAGGTGATAGACGCAGATGCTGGGTGATGGCGTTACACGATAAATAGATGCGTTATACGATTGATGTGATGCGTTAGACGATAGGCGTCAACACTACACGATGAAGCTAAACGATAGGGGTAGGAGCTATGTGATAGGCTATGCGCTAGATGATGAGAGTCAACGAGATCGTTAACAGTAATAGATACGTGATAGGGAGATCGTTGACAGTGAGAGATCAATAAACAAATGAGCTATGCGATGGGGCTTGTTTTTCCCAAGCAGCTGTCAGCGACACAAGTGATGCCTGCTCAATTTCTAGCAAGATTCCTCTTTAGAGCGAGATCCTTCTCACAATTTTTAGTGAGATCTCCTTCATTAGCAAGATCCTCTTCACAAAATCAGCGAGATTTCCTTCATTAGCGAGATCCTCTTCACAAAATCTCGCTATAATCTCTACTGTGAGCTGTTTGCTTGTTTTTCCCAAGCAGCTATCTGCTTATGCACAAGTTCTCTTAAAATTTCAACCACAAATTCTTTATAGTTTGGCCTAGAGATCCCAATTTTCACCTCAGGCCCTGATTAACCCAAGATTCTGTCTCTCCTGTAATTTCATCACTTTCCATTCTTCTCCTGCTCTCTTTCTTCGGCAAGACAACTTTGAAAATTAGATTCTCTCAGCTTTCAAATGGCACCAATTTCACTAAATTTGCTCATGTAGATTGCCGAAACCAAACTTTCGGAGTTCCTTTTCCCTTTTAATCTTCCCGCCGCCTCCCAAATTCAAGGATAATTCGCCATGTCAACACATATCTAATGACTCAGCCCAAGCTAATAAGTGAGTTTCTTTATTTAATACATTTTTCTTTTCCTTTCTTCTCAACCTCTATAATTTGCATGGATTTTCACTTATATGATATTTAATATATCATTCCTTTGGCGAAACATACTTGTTTAGGAACTTACATTTCCTAGTTTACACTTAGCTTACACAAGCTTATTTCTTCATGCTTCCACCCTCTATCCTTCCTAAGTCATGGCTTCATTCAACTCATTAAGAAACATCTCATTACATACTCTTACTTAAAAAAATAATTAGGGTTCGAGCTTTACACGTATAGACGAAGCTCTAAGAACTAAACGATAGTTCAATTATGTAAATGATTGGATGAAAAGCTAGACGATCGTGTAGACGACAGTTGGCTCTAGCTAGACGATCATGTAGATGACAGCTGATGAGCTAAACGATCGTATAGACGATTGGACACGGAGCTAAACGATATATCAAGCATTTTCTATCATTGTCTAGCAAGCTAGCACCTACGCGATCATGCAACCAGTGCCACACGATCGTGTAAAAAACTCTACACGATCACGTAGCATTAGCTAAACAATCATTTAGCAAATGCTATACGGTCGTATAGTAAACTCTACATGATCGCATAATAAAAGCTATCGATCGTTTAACTTTGTGAAATTTAAAGAAAGCCTTAAAACAAGAATTCTATCACGAAACATCCATCAACAATTCATCCACAAATATTTATCACATAAACGCAATGTAGATAAGAAAAAAAACCTGTAGTTTATTGATAAATATATTTAAACTACTATCAGTGTCTATCAATATTTAAATATATATTATATACTTTTGAAGTCTATCAATTTCATAGTTTATTGATAGACATTAATAGACTTTTATCAGTTGCTATCAACTCTCAACTCAATTACTATAGTGCTATAATGCTCCTAGTTTTGATGCCAAAAAAATGAATCAACCATGGATAATCCTAATATTGCAACAACTTTTACATAAAAAATGAAATCAATATATAAATTTTAATAACCAAAACTGATATACGGTATCAAATGGTAAGAAATAAAACATTGACTTTAAAATTGACAATTAGACAAGTTCAATATCAATATCCATGATCAGTTCATCAAGTATCTTCATTTTCAGAATAGTTGTGATATACACAGATTGAAAGATATCAATGGATATGAACACAATGGGATATCAGTGTGTATAGATGATAGACATTGATAGAAATTTATCAGTGTCTATCAGTATATATCAGTGTTTGTATAAATGGGTATATCACATGCTTCAATCTAGAAAAGGAATATAAACAAAGAAATATTGTTAGTGATGGTAAGCTCAATGATAGAATTCATGTTATCATGAATTCTATCATTGATAGAATATGATAGAAGTCTATAAATGTCTATTAGTGATGGTTTATTAAAGAAGAACATGATTGTAAGAGCTCAATCAATCATAGTATATCAAGCATGGTATATCATTAGTGATAGAGCTCAATCAATGTTATAGAGAATGATAGAGCTCAATCAATGTGATAGACAGTGATAGAACTCTATCACTTTGTATAACTTATAGACGGTGATATATGTGTATCATTGTCTATCAGAGGTAGAGAAATGTTCACAACCATACATAGTCCCACCAAAAACAATCTATTTGTGGGAAAGAAGCCATAGATGGATGGTGCTATTATCTATCAGTGGATATCAACACAATGGTATATCAGTGTGTATAAATATTAGACACTAACAGAAATCTATAGTATCTATCAATATATATCAATGTTTGTATAAATGGTTATATCACATGTTTCAATCTAAAAAAGGAATATAAACAAAGAAATATTGTTAGTGATGGTAAGCTCAATTAATTCATGTTATCATGAATTCTATCAGTGATGGATAATGATAAAAGTCTATAAATTGAAATTCTTCACATTCACGTTCACAAATTCTTCATTGTGAACTTTGATCTTCACGTTCACAATCACAAAACACTTATATTTAACGGTAAAAAACAATTCAAGAGTCAGGGGAGGTAGTATGTTGAGGCTTGAAATTCTTTTGTCGTTTACCAAATGGCAGCTCAATCGTGTAGACGAAGCTCCAAGAACTAAACGATAGTTAAATTATGTAAATGATTAAATGAAACGCTAGACGATCGTGTAGACGACAGTTGACTACAGTTAGACGATCTTTTAGACGACAGTTGATGAGCTAAACGATCGTATAAATGATTAGACGCGGAGTTAATCGATATATCAAGTGCTGTCTATCACTGTCTATCAGTGATAGACAATGATAGAGCTCAGTCATAGTATATCAAGCACGATATATCACTAGTGATAAAGTTCAATCACTGTTATAAAGAATGACAAAGTTCTATCACTTTCTATCAGTGATAGACAGTGGTAGAACTATATCACTATCTATCAATGATAAAAAGTGATAAAACTCTATCACTTTGTATAACTTATAAACAGTGATATATGTGTATCATTGTCTATCAGAGGTAGAGAAATGTTCACATCCATACATAGTCCCACCAAAAACTATCTATCTGCGGGGAAGAGCCATAGATGGACGACGCTATTGTCTACCAGTGGATATCAACACAATGGTATATCAGTGTGTATAAATGATAGACACAGATAGAAATCTATCAATGTCTATCAGTATATATCAGTGTTTGTATAGATGGTTATATCACATGTTTCAATCTAGAAAAGGAATATAAACAAAGAAATATTGTTAGTGATGGTAAACTCAATGATAGAACTCATGTTCATGAATTCTATCCTTGATAGACAATGATAGAAGTTTATAAATTGAAATTTTAAACATTCACGTTCACAAATTCTTCATTGTGAAATATGATCTTCACGTTCACAATCATAAAACACGCAGATTTAAAGGTCAATAACAATTCAAGAGTCAGAAGAGGTAGTATGTTGAGGCTTGAAATTCTTCTATCGTTTAATAAAAACTATACGATTGATAATAGATATCTCAACGATCGTATAACAAAAACTAAATGATCGCGTGATAGTTAGCCAAACGATCACATAATGAACATCTAAATGATCATGTAACAGTTAGCTAAACGATCTCTTAGTATTCTCTAAACGATCGTTTAACAAAAACTATATGATCGCATAATAGATATCTAAACGATCGCGTAATAGTTAGCTAAACGATCGCTTAGTATTCTCTAAACGATCGTTTAACAAAAACTATATGATCGCATAATAGTTAGCCAAACGATCACATAATGAACATCTAAATGATCATGTAACAGTTAGCTAAACGATCTCTTAGTATTCTCTAAACCTGTCTCTTATACACATCTAGATGTGTATAAGAGACAGGCGTAAAACTTATATACCGCCAACAAGAGCATAGCTCAACTGGCATAAT
Organism: Benincasa hispida; assembly: GCF_009727055.1. Taxonomy (NCBI): domain Eukaryota; kingdom Viridiplantae; phylum Streptophyta; class Magnoliopsida; order Cucurbitales; family Cucurbitaceae; genus Benincasa; species Benincasa hispida. The sequence goes on from NC_052351.1 coordinate 51,824,685, forward strand.
GTTCATACTATCAACCTCGTAGTTTGAGGTTCGATTCCCCCACCCCACACTTTAATTACAATACATCTTCAAAAAAAAAATTATATTATTCGGTATAAATGTAAAAATTAAAATGGAGCAAATCCATATTTAATAAATAAAATTATAATTATAAATATACATATTACAAATTCAAGAAATAATATATTTAAACATATGTTTTTGTAAGATCATAATTAAAAAAAATGCAAATTCGGTGGAACACAATAAATACTTTAGTATTGTTTACTGATACAAACTTTGCATTCGTATGCCATCTATATATTATTTCCATCACATTAATGGTATAAAGTTGCCATTATACTACCCAATATATAATAAACGATCAACATCATGAGACTATAATAGTCAACTTAAACATGCCTCAATTGATTTTGGTATAAATCCTAGATCAAGAAGTCATAAATTTCAATTCACCCACTCCAACTTGCTAAAATAAATAAATAATAATATAATTAAAAAGTTGTACATTCAAGGCGAGTTAGTAGTGTTATCATTATATTCTTAACATATACCGGAGTTATATTTTTTTTATGAATATCTTATTTTTACTATAAACTATATATGTTATTTAAAAATTAGAAAAAGTTATCATGATATAAATATCACGAGGAAAAAATGATTTTAGTAATTTATTCGATTAATTATAATCATTCAACAGATTATTAAGAAAGCAAGAAAAAATCCAAGGTATTACAATCGAAAAAAATGATACTAAAATACACTCATTTATCGTGATTTATTACCTTTATATCTATATTCTTAATAGATGAAGAAACCTTAATTATTTCGTCACAACCTAAGAATTATAAAATATTAAAAGGAGATACAATTTAATTAGATAAAAAAATTGCAATTATTGAAATTACCCCTTTCACAACATATTTTATTCATAAACTTGCAGACCCCCGTTTTTCATATTAGTTAAGTTGAAGGAGGGTGACTTTAAATATATTGTCACAACACTTGTAGTAAAAGCAGTAACAAAGACTTTGAATTGAGGGGTATTGTGACAAATACCAAGGCTGATGACATACTTATAAAGGCACCCGTCCATTTGCAGTAGATGGTATAATAGGTGTTCTAAGATGATTGATGAAGTGGAGGTGTTGGATAGTCTGATTTTTTTTTTTTTTTTACTTGGCACAGATGGAGGAATATGCATGCCTTTTGGTAATATTCCAAAGTTGATCCTAGATTCCTTATGTAAAATGATGGGTGAGAAATTTGGTGAGGGAGGTGGATTGTCTGAAGTACTTTAACTCGATCCAGATGGAGCATTCTGTACCTCTTTTGATAGTATTCCTAAGCTAAAAGGTGGAGCTACGTAGTCTTGATCGACTACAATAACATTTCTAGCATCTGCTTGATATATTGTGGCATCCCAAAGAGTATGAGAGCACAAGCTCCGAAAAACACATTTGAAGGATTAATCAACATCATTTTTGTTGTATGTTTGCCCATCTTCTTCTATTGCTTCCTCTTTATATAGCATTTTTTTTTAAAATTAAAATGAAGGTAACATTTTAGTTTACAAGCTAAAAATAACATTTTTAGTTTTAGAGAAACAACAAAAATACGGAATTTATTACAAATCTTTTTAGTAAAAAGCTTTAAATAAAACTAACAACTCAAAATTGACATTTTATTTTTGAAGTTCTAAATGATGTTTTCTTTTCTGTTTTTCATTATTTTTTATTTAAAAATCAAATATGTTAACCACTTGTTGAGTGCTTATATGATTGAATTTAATAAATGTAGAAAAAACGTGTGATTTAAAAGTGATTTTTAACGTATTCTTTCATAATCAACTTTATCAAACCCATAAAGCAACTAACTTTTTTTCATAATCAATTATAGCACTCTTAAAAGTGATCTAGAATGAAACCTAAAACAATCCTATTATATTTCAATTCGATGATGGTTTAGAACAGCCATTAAATGTGCCTTTTGAATATATTTTAAATTTTTCATGGTTTATCTTTTATCTATAAATTTTGACAATTTTTTTTCACCATGGGAATGTTTTCTCCAAACTATCATAATTTTGCCATTAGGCATAAATTGAAGCTTCAAGTAAAAAGAAGAGGTGTTGCAGTTGTTCGCACGAGGTTTCCAGAGAAACTTAATTCGTGGGATTTGAACATTGTATTTGTATTAATTTTATGGAAAGTGAATATCATCTCTAATACATAATATTTTGATGCTTTCAAAATAAACTATAGCCTTTAAGCTTGTTGATCTTCTTGAATGATCGGCCTTTGGACTTTGATTTTCTTGGATAATCGATCTTTGGGCTTGTTCATCTTTTTAGATGATCGGCCTTTGGGCTTGATGATCTTCTCGGACGATCAACCTTTCAGCTTCTTGATCTTCTTGGATGATTGGAGTTTGGGCTTGATGATCTTCTTGGACGGTCGTGCTTTGGGCTTGTTGATCTTCTTAGATGATCGGCCTTTGGGCTTTTTCATCTTCTTGGATGATCGACCTTTGGGCTTGATAATCTTCTTGGAGGATTAGTATTCGAACGAGGCTTCCGAAGAAACTTGTTACGTGAAGTTGAACTTGAGTTGGTATTGATGTTGATGTTGATTTGATTCGATGTGGTTTGTGATGGAACATAAAGAACATATGCACAACGAAAGCGATGAAATCAACAACATTCTAATTGCATTAAAAAGAAGAATAAGCATGCAAAGGGTTAGAGAATACAACCTTCAAAGACTCCCGAGCTCGATCGACACCACGAACAGTAACTTCCGCTATTCTCTTATTGAAGAACACGGTTCTAGGACCGTTAGGTTAGTGAAGATAAGGGAATTTCACTATATTAAGTAGGAGAGTAAAGAGAATTTGGTGGAAGAATTAAAGTTAATTGTCAAGGAAGCATTAGTTTTTTAAAATTTCAAAAACAAAGCCTTTTGTAGTGAAAACACATGAAAAATCTCATTTTACATGTCTTCCACCTCAAACTCCATTAGCACGTAATCTCTAGGTGTCAAGCTTCGGAAATGTCACTCAAAAGTCCACTTAGTGGGAAAATCCAACAATTGGATTTTTCCACTAACTAATTTTTTAATATAAAAAGTTGAAAAATATTTTTCAAAATTTTCAAATTATTTAATCAAAACAATTTCAATTAAATAAAATAAACAAATTTAATATCATTTATTAAATTGTTTATGACACATAACTTTGATTAATCACATTAAACAAGTTTAAAAGATACTTTCATGCTAACGGTCAAGTATACACTAAAAAATAACTAATTATATAATTGTAAATTATATCTCATATAAAATACAATTTTTCCTAAAACCCGAATTTGAACATTTCAAATTCTTATTTCATCTAGTTCTTCAATATTGTACGTATTAAGCTAGCAAGGAAATCCGATGGACTTGCAGATCATGGGCTTCAATGATCTGAGACTAACGGTCAAACTCTTTAACCTAGTTAAACAACATTCGTTAACTAACAAAATTATCCGCTGTAGCCTATAGTTGTACTCCCATCACTGTAGATATATTATGTGTCCATTTGATATAACCATCATCAATAAGTTGATCCTTCACAGGTTATTCGTGACCTCAGCTAGGTCAAATACTGAAATACCCCTAAGTCACATCTTTTCTCCTTAAGTACCACCATCTCTCTAATGAATAATTTATTTAGGATCATAATCACTAAATCCATTCCCTCTCAGGCTAACGAGAGGATGGGATTCCTTGCTAAAGACTCGGGATCAATAGGGAACAACCTTTATACTATCCCTAAAATGGGTAGGAGCGAATTCCATTTTGCAAATTCTATGTCCCTAACTATCTACCCAGTCTTATCCCTGAAATGGGAGACATATTGAGTAGTAATGTTGGGTTTAACCTCACCTATGCAGATTAAGGGACAATCGCGAATAAACAGGAGTTCATAGACAGCTCAAGATTCAGATCAAGTTATCTAGGTTATCAAGAAGTGAAATTAATCAATGTTAATAGTAAACAGTGTTAATACATAAAAGTGATTATTTCATGGTCTTTCTTACACAATCTCATTATGTAGAACACCCCATTCACATTTCTCTACATGAACGAACTGATCACATCATTTATGACACTTTACAACATTTGTAATGACCAGATCCTTACACATTATGATCCGACCGCTACGACATGCGTACTTAGACTTTTCTATCATGAGATGAGTTTTGGTGAAAATTTCAAAGAACATATCTAAATTTTATTAATTAGATAGAAAAACTATATAAAAAGTTTATTTATCAAAACACCAGGATCCATAAAACATTAGCGTGGTGGTACAAAATGCATATGCCTATAATAGTGAGTTTGATGGTTGGCCATTTGAGCGACGTCCAATTCTGCCATCTACGTTGTGTCCTTACCTACAAAGTCTGTAAAAATATAAGATGAGTATATAATATACCCAGTAAGTAGTTTTCACATAGGGTAGTGACCAAATGCACAATCAAAAGCAACATGTCATGAAAACATATGGTTGAGACCGAAAACGTATAATAACATGTGGTGGTCGGTTATGCTTCCAACATAAATCCCTCCACCCTGATAGAAAGATGAGGACCTAAGCGAAAACTAACCCATCTGATGATTAGCGGGTCATGCAGTCAGTAGGGCCAGAGTCGCAACCAACATCAACCATTAGCATAAACGTAATATTGGACTAGAGGGGTGCAACCATACATACCCCGCTAGTCCTTAGCCTAAATATAACGTAAGATTAGGCCTGAAGGGGTGTAACCATACATGCCCTGCCAGCCCTGGAAGCATAAATTTCTCCGCCCTGATAGGAAGATGAGAACTTAAGCGGAAACTAACCCATTTGATGATTAGCAGATCATGTAGTCAATAGGGCTAGAGCCGCATCCAACATCAGCCATTAACATAAACGTAAGAGTTAGACTAGAAGCATAACTTACACCTAATTAAAACTTGATTTTAAGTAATCGTGAACAACATAATGCATGGGTCCTTGTAGAGACTAAGTGTTCTTAAACATGTAATGAATATTACATTAACATAACCATGCAACATAATAAAGGTACACTACCACATAAACATTTAAAAGAGGTGAGATAAACTATTACTTGTGATCTAGTTATTCCTTATTATTTTCTTTATGATTAATTCATTAGAGCTTTCCCTTTTTAAACTAGAAAGAAATTGGGTCGCACCTTAACCGAACTTTTCTCTTTTAGCCTCACAGAACTTTCTCACTTACACTTACTCTTTCACACGATTCTTTGTTACTGAGATTTGTTTTGAGAATGGGTTAAATCTTCGGCAAAGGGTCCTATTTTATAGTAGGTTTTAGCTCTTCTCAGAATGTGACAAATTATCCTACAGTGGCTCTTTTAAATTACTTAGGGTATTAGATTCCTCTCAATAAGACACCTAATCTTGGCTAACGTTTGCCCTTATGGTCATCATTCTTTTGTTTGTATTCAATTTAGGTTTTCTATGTATAATCTATTTAGATCGTGGCCAAATTCAATGCAAATCCACGCTTTTTCAATTCTCGCTCTCTTGTTCAGAATTCTCGCTCTCTCCAGCTTTCTCGCGGTTTGGCTCTCGTGATCTCGCTCTCGCTCTGCTTCCGTTCCCACTCCCATTTTTCGCTCGTCTCGCTCTCGCTCCGCTCCCACTCTCTTCCACTGTCTCTCTAATCTCGCTAGTTTCACGCGTGGTTTACCTTCGATTGCTTTGTGGATTCCACTTACCCTTTTTAACTCTTTCAAATTTTAAGAGTATATGGGCAATTAATTCACCTACAATTCTTCCAATGAGCAGTGCTCAACCAAAAAGTTATCTACTGCCCGTTATCTCCTGAATTAGCTAGCGTCCAACTTCCAATTAATCCTCCCTGATTCTGCTCCCTTATTCATTATTTTTAGATAATGAATAATTTTTTTTTCATTCTAAATTTCCACCCCTTTTAATAAAATTTCGTCCTGCTTAATATTTGACATTTAATTTCTTGTATGCGTACAAATCTAGGTTGTTATATTCTTCCCCCATTAAGAACTTTCGTCCTCGAAAGTTTCTTGGTTCTTAAACAGATAAGGATATTTGACTTTCACCTCTTCTTCTCTTTCCCACGTAGCTTCTTCTACTTGCTGATTTCTCCAGAGAACCTTCACTAAACTTATTTCCCGATTACGAAGCGACTTCTTCGCTCTTGCTACGATGCAAATCGGAGTCTCCTAATATTCCAAGTTTTCACTTATTTGTAGAGGTTCATAATTTATTACATGTGATGGGTCAAACACGTATTTTCGAAGCATCGATAGATGAAAGACATTATGTATTGTAGAAAGGGTAGGTGCTAATGCTAATCGATAAGCTACTTGGCCAATACATTCTAATATTTCAAAGGGTCCAATAAAGCGAGGGCTAAGCTTGCCTTTTCATTTGAAACGCATAATGCCTTTCATTCGTGCTACCTTTAGAAATATGTGATCTCCTACTTTGAATTCTAGCTCTTTTCGATGGTTATCAGCATAATTCTTTTGTCTGCTTTGAGTTGTTCGCATTCTTTCCCCAATTAGCTTAATTGACTCTGATGTTTGCTGCACCAATTCAGGTTCTAGTAGTGTTCGCTCCCCAACTTCATCCCAGTGTACAGGGGATCTGCATTTCTTTCCGTATAAGGCTTTGAAGGGAGCCATACCAATTGTTGCCTGATAACTATTATTATAAGCAAATTCTATAAAATGTATCTGTGAATCCCATGCTTCAATAAAATCCAAAGTACATGCCCTCAACATGTCTTCTAGGATTTGATTAACTCGTTCTTTTTGGCCATCAGTTTGTGGGTGGAAGACTGTGTTGAAATTTAGCTGTGTGCCCATTGATTTTTGTAAACTTTTCCAGAACTTGGAGACGAAACGAGGGTCCCGATCTGAAACAATTGATACTGGGATTCTATGTAACCGGATGACCTCTTTTAAGTACATTTGAGCTAGTGCTTCCGTAGTGTGAGTAGTCTTGCATGGTAGGAAGTGGGCTGATTTGGTGAGTCGATCTACAATCACCCAAATCAAGTTGTGGCCTTTAATAGTTCTCGGGAGTCCTGAGATGAAGTCCATTGAAATATGCTCCCATTTCCATTCTAGAACATTTAGAGGCTAAAGGAGTCCTTGTGGTCATTGCCGTAGAGCTATATCTTTTTTCACATTACACCACCAGTAATGTGCTTTCAAGTCTCGATACATTTTGGTACTCCCAGAATGTATTGAAAAGCATGATTCATGAGCTTCCTTCAGTAGTTCTTTCTTGATTTCTTCATCATCTGGTACACATAGACGCCCACAGTAGAGGAGTGCAGAGTCTGGGGTTGTAGAGAATTGATTGGTTTCTCCATTTTCTGACTGTAGTTGTTTGTTTATGTGTTTATCTATTTGTTATGCATCAATTATCCTTTGCCTTAATGTAGGTCTTACAATTAATTGTGCTATTCGAGTTGTGAAGGTGTCTGGTATTAGTGAGATCCCAGCTCTTTCCAGGTCATCCATTATGTGTTTGGAGATGGTACTTAGAGTTGCTGTATGAGCTGACTTTCTACTTAAGAGCAACAGCAACAATGTTAGCTTTTCCTGGATGATAGAGAATCTCATAGTCATAGTCTTTGACTAATTCTAACCATCTTCGTTGCCTCATATTTAACTCTTTCTCGGTAAAGAAGTACTTAAGGCTTTTATGATCTGTATAAATTTGGATCTTTTCCCCATATAAGTAATGTCTCCATATCTTTAAAGCAAAGACTACGGCAGCTAACTCCAAGTCATGAACGGGATAATTTTGTTCATAAGGTTTTAGTTGTCTTGAAGCATATGCTATTACCTTTCCGTGTTGCATCAATACATAACCAAGCCCTTTCTTCGATGCATTACTGTACACAGTTAAACCCCTTAATCCGTCAGGTATGGTGAGAATAGGGGTTATGGTCAACTTTTCTTTTAGTTCCTGGAAGCTTTGCTCACATGCTCGGTTTCAAACAAAAAGATTATTCTTCTTAGTAAGGTTAGTTAAGGGTAATGCTATACTTGAGAAGTTTTTCACAAGTCGTCTATAATATCCTGCTAATCCAAGGAAGCTTCGCACCTCGCTGACTTGTT
>NC_052351.1:51836333-51877633 GCF_009727055.1 Benincasa hispida
AACAATTAACATAACCATGCAACATAATAAAGGTACACTACCACATAACATTTAAAGAGAGGGTGAGATAAACTACTTACTGTGATCTAGTTATTCCTTATTATTCTTTATGATTTAATCAGTAGAGCTTTCCCTTTTTAAACTAGAAAGAAATTTGGGTAGCACCTTAACCGAGCTTTTCTTTTTTAGCCTGACAGAACTTCCTCACTCACACTTACTCTTTCACACGATTCTTTGTTACTGCGATTTGTTTGAGAATGGGTTAAATCTTCGACAAAGGGTCCTATTTATAGTAGTTTTCAGCTCTTCTCAGTGTGACAAATCATCCTACAGATGGCTTCTTTAAAATTACTTAGGGTTTAAGGATTCCTCTCAATAAGACACCTAATCTTGGCTAACGTTTGCCCTTACGTCATCATTCTTTGTTTGTATTTAATTTTAGGGTTTTTCTATGCATAATATATAAGATCGTGGCCAAATTCAACGCATAATCCATGCTTCTGTCCAAATCTCGCTCTCTTTGTTCTCAAAAACTCGCTCTCTCCAGCTTTCTCGCTGGTTTGGCTGTCGCGACTCTCACTCTCGCTCTCTCTATCGCTGTTGCTGGTCTCACTCTCGCTCTCACTCCCGCTCCCGCTCTCGCTCTTACTCCCGCTCTCTCCCACTGTCTCTCCAATCTCGCTAGTTTTCACGCGTGGTTGCCTTCACTTCTTGTGGATTCCACTTACTCATTTTAACTCTCTCCAATTTTAAGAGTATGTGGACAATTAATTCACCTCCAATCCTTCCAATGAGCAGTACCCAACCAAAAAGTTATCTATTGCCCGTTGTCTCCTGAATTAGCTAGCGTCCAACTTCCAATTAATCCTCCCTGATTCTGCTCGCTTATTCATTATTTTTAGATAATGAATAAAAATTTTTTTTCATTCTAAATTTCCACCCCTTTAAATAAAATTTCATCCTGGTTAATATTTGACATTTAATTTCCTGTATGCGTACAAATCTGGGTTGTTACAACATTTGTAACAATCATAGTGCGGGTCGTATTCGATAGTATCTTCAGAAATAGGTACTCAACTTAATCCAAGTAATATAGACGGTTAAGGCTATTTAATCGAACTTCATCTGGTTTATGTCTCCACATAAAGTCCAAATATTCATAACAATAGCCAAAGGTTTGTAGTTTATTGGATTTAGAGTTATTAAACAATCAAAAACACTTATCTGAAAAAACTTCATATATGTTTACTGTTTACAAAACTACGAGTTTTAGGACATACAACCCAACAACTAAAACTCCTAGTGGGTTACAACAAAGTTGAGTGTTGTGAGAGAAAACTAAATACAATAAACCAAGGCATCCCATACCCACAATTTCTCCCACTTGCCCTATTTATTCTACCCCTAGTCCTAAACTCTTAAGGTGACCCACGAAAATCTTAGCTGGGAGGGCCTTAGTAAATGGATCAACAATATTGTCCTCAGATGCTATTTTTCTCACAATAATGTCTCTTCTTAGCACGATCTCTCTGATGAGATGATATTTGCACTTAATATGTTTTCTACGCTTATGGCTTCTAAGTTATTTAGAGTTCGCTACTGCCCTACTGTTATCGCAATACATAATGATTGGCAGTATGTCTGGAATAACTTCCAGATAATTTAGGAACTTCCTAAGCCATACTAAGCAACATATTTTGTTTCCATTGTGGAGTCTACATTGCAGCTCTGATTAATACTTCTCCATACTACTGCTTCTCCATTTAGAGTGAACATCGATCGTGAAGTAGATCTCTTATAGTCTATATTGGTTTGAAAATCGGAGTCAGTATATCCCGTAAGGATCAAATCCTTATTTTCATATACGAGCACGTAGTTCCTCATTCTCCTGAAATACTTGAGGATATTCTTAATAGCAGTCCAATGTTCATAACCAGGATTGGACTGATACCTACTGACAATCCCTACTGCAAAGCATATATCTGGACAAGTACATAGCATTGCATACATCAGACTTCCGACTGCTGATGCATAGGGAACCCGTCTCATATCCTCAACTTCTTGAGGTGTCTTAGGACATTGTTCCTTTTACAAGTGTATTCCATTCCTAAAAGGTAAAAAACCTCTTTTAGAATCATGCATATTAAACCTAGATAATACCTTATCTATATAAGATGTTTGAGACATGGCTAGCATTCTGTTCTTTCAGTTTCAAACTATTTGAATCCCAAGAACATATTGCGCTTCTCCCTGATATTTCATCTAAAATTCGGTTGCTAGCCAATTTTTAATGAAAGTTAGGTATCTACATTATTTCCAATAAGTAGGATATCATCTACATACAAAACTAGAAATGCTACAGTGGAGTTGATGATCTTTTTGTATACACGCGGTTCATCAACATTCTGTTCAAAGCAATAAGATTTGACCATAGTATCAAATATTATATTCCAAAATCTTGATGCCTGTTTCAATCCTTAAATAGATCTTTTCAGTTTTCAAACCTTTTGCTCCTGATCCTGTTCAATGAACCCTTCTGGTTGGACCATAAAGATCTCCATTTAGAAAGGCAGTCTTGACATCCATTTGTCAAATTTCATAATTATAAAAAGTGGCAATGGACAAGAGTATACTAATTGATTTGATCATAGCAACAGGTGAGAAGGTTTCTTCATAGTCCACATCCTCAACCTGGGTCGAACCCCTTTTCTACTGACCGGGCTTTATAGGTCTATACCTTCCTCGTATGGTCTCTTTTACGCTTGTAGATCCATTTACAATCGATGGTCTTACCTCATCAGGTTTTTCTACAAGTTCCCAGACTGAATTAAAGTATATAGACTCTATTTCAAGGTCCATGGCTTTGATCCACTAATTTTGATCAACATCATCCATTTCCTGTTTATATGTTAATGGATTCTTTAAGCCATAATCAGGTATGTTGACTTCGCTTTCAATTAAACCCATATAGCGGTCAGGCTGTCTCACAACCCACCCACTACTTCGAGCCTCTCTCAACTCTTGAGTAGGATGTGATGGACCAAACATACTTGATCTATCTACAACTCTCGTTGATGAACAAGGCTGATCAACAACTTTCGTTAATTCGTCTGTAGCATTATTTGAAATCTCTTCCAATACTAGTTTACTGCGGGGTTTATGATCTCGTATGTGGTCTTCCTCTAGGAATGTGGCATTTATCGATACAATTACCTTATCAACCTAAGGATCATAAACCTGACCACCTCTCGTTCCTTTAGGGTAACCTACTAATAGGAATAATTTTCAACGATGTTCCAATTTCTTAGGATTTTGCACCAACACGTGTGCCGAGCAACCTCAGATCTAAAAATGACGTAAACAACAACTCAATTTTTTACAACTAGTACAACGTTTATACAACTCTCAGGCTTACTACAAAGTTTACAATAACAATTCTAAACCTCGGATGTGTGACTGTGGCTGTGGCAGACGTTGACCTTAGCTGTACTCTAGAATTCCTTACCTTTCGCTACCTGGGAAGAAAAACATGAAAGAAAAGAATGAGCTTCATAAAGCACAGTAAGTGGTAAGCAACTTATAGAGTCTATTTCAACTCATAAATAATATAAGCATATCCCAAATACGAGGTTAATACTCAAACCTCAACCTTGAATGAGTTTGATCTCAAACTCTACCTACACTCACGGTAGATAGTCAATTGATACTAATCATAATCACTTAGTCTCTTGCGTTCCATTTGTTTCCTATGTGCACATAGCTTCCCGCTTATGGGCTAAAAAATTTGGCCTGCCAGCCCTCTGACCATCCCATACAAGGTTCCTCCTGCAGGCTCAGGAACTAGACCTCTCGATCCCTGACCATCCCGTGAGGTACCACTTGGGGCTCAGAAACTAGGTCTATTGACCCCATGATCATCCCGAACACATAATCTCATTCTTATGTTAATTACTCATTCATAGCATATACAATTTACTCTAATAGATATGCTTAATAATTAAAGGAAAGTACCACTCACCTTGGTAAAATAGGAACCTTTCTCTTAGAAGTTCCTTGGCTTTCTTGGCTCCCTTTTGAACCCTAAATTCTACATTCAACTTCAAGCTTAGATTACTTATAGTTACAAGCCTTATCTCAAGATACTTCCTTCTACAAACATGTTTTATAATGTCTCAGAAAGCTTACATTAAAATATTAGCTTAGAATTCTGCATGGTTTGGCCGAAATCCTTAAAACATCAAGACTGGCCGAAGCTTACCTAAATGCTCAACCCTACTGTTTTTTCCATACTCTCTAGCCTGATTCCTTGGAGCTTCTTCTCCAGCAGCCATTCCTTGGAGCTTCTTCTCCAGCAGCCTTACACTGAAAACTAGACTCTCAGAGCTTTCAGGTGGCTTTGGAATCACTCAAAACTCATGAGTATTTTGGAGGAACTTCTCGTCCCAAGTTGATGCTACATCCATACCTCACTCCTCCTCTTGGAACTTCTTGATCAACGCATGGTCTTGCTACCAATGCATGCCCTTCATGAACAATGTATAGTCTCCTCCAAATATACCCTTTAACACTCTTCCTAACGTTCTAAAGAGGATTTCGAGTTATGAATTGAAGAAACACCTTGTAGTGGTATTCATAGGCCAAAGGAACCGATCCTTCTCAACTTTACTAAGCCTCAATGCAAGACACCTCCTAATTTAAAGTGTTTGCACCATGCTTTGCTACCGCCTACTCCCTTGCCATTTACCTACTTTAGTTGTCTTCCTCATGCATAAGTCTTCTTTGCATGAAACTCTATTCGTCCAGCTCCTACTAACTCAAGCCCAACCACCTCTCGGTATAGCCATTTTTCTGGGTGAGCTCACCAGCCTTGCTAATGCAAGCCTTAGCATCGCCTAAACACTTGGCCTATCGTTTAGTCCATCATGTAGCTCTTGCACTTCATTGCACAACTCCATCATCTAATGAATCTCTCACTGTCATTCATCATCCAGCTCTCTCGCCGTTGCCAATCGTCTAGTGCCTGTGTCCTATCGCGTAGTGATCTCTCGCTCTTAATGATCTTGCTATCGCGTATCTCTCGCTCTTAATGATCTCGCTGTGTCCCATCACATAGCTCTTGTGTCTATCGTTTAGCTCCATCATGTAGCGGTGACGTCTATCGTCTAATGCATCACACCCTTCGTGTAACGTGTATGTTTATCATGTAACGCCATCACCCAACATCTACATCTATTGCCCAACGTCCACCTAATGCATCGTCTAATGTCTAAGCTTATCGTCTAGTGCCCACTCATCGTTTAGAGCTATCGTCTAGTGCAATCGTTTAACGATATTGTTTAGCTTCTCTGTTTATCGTCTAGTGCATCACTTCACATTGTTTAGCACCACCTGTAGCTACACAATCATCTGGCGCATCACTCAGTGCCGCCCACATTGCTATGCGATTGTCCGCCCAGCGCCTTATGCTCAAGCTTCTCTCGCTCCCGCTCACGAACTTCAACGCATGAGCATCTTTTGGCAATGCCTCTTGCCAACGCTTCGACAAACATGCGTCCAACCTCATAATCTCTATGCATGGTTGGCCTTCGCTTCAATGCTTAACTCCTTTAAACCTCTACCTCATCCTCATCTCATGTGTTTCATGTTTCCTAAACACATTGTTTCTTTTTTACTTCATACTTAGACAAATTTTCACTAGTCAAGGCTTAACTTCAAGCTACTCAAAGCAAACTCTTCAACATTTAGAAATTTTCATTCTCTTTAACATAGGATTTAACTTATACTTAGTTAATTCCCTTAGTTACTTGCTTCAGTATGGAAATTGAGATCTTGGTTTCATAGTTTTTCAACCTCAGTCTTAAATTCCTTGACCTTTTCAAGAGCTTCAGACTTAAAATGAATTAGGTAAATGTAAATGTACCTTGAATAATCATCTATAAAGCTAATGAAATATTCATAACCTCCCTGTGCTTTAACACTCATCGGTCTGCAGAGGTCTGAATGCACGAGCTGTAAGGTTTCTTTGGCTTGAAGACATTTTCTAGAAAAAGATCTTTTTGTCATTTTTCCTTCGAGATATGACTCACATGGCGGTAAAGAGACATCTTCTAACTTGTATAGAACACCACTTTTATCTCCCTGTGCTTTAACACTCATTGGTCTGCAGAGGTTTGAATACACGAGCTGTAAGGTTTCTTTGGCTTGAAGACATTTTCCAGAAAAAGATCTTTTTGTCATTTTTCCTTCGAGATATGACTCACATGGTCGTAAAGAGACATCTTCTAACTTGTATAGAATACCACTTTTAGTTAGTCTCTCAATCCTATTGAGATTAATGTGGTCATGATCAAGTGCCAAAGATAGGTACTCTGATAAATGTGTTGCCTTTTTCTTTGAGTTTCAACTGTTTTAAATATTTTTGTGTTATATAAAACTTCAACTTTAGGTGGTTTTAACTTATATAAGTTATGTTTTAAGTTTATAGAATAGATTTGTATACATCTTTTTGTAATGAACGCTTCATTAAGATAAAAATTTACTTTGTACAGATCTTTCAACAAACAGGAAATAGATATCAAATTTCTTTTACAATAAGGTACATCAAGAACATTTTCTAAATGCAGATATCTATTTCCAAAAGTTAACTTAACTGCTCCCACTGCTTTTGCTGAGATACACTCCACTGATCCAACCCGGAGAGTAATCTCATCTTCTTCAAGTTGCCTCTAGGAACTAGTTTTCTGAAAAGAAAACAAACATGATTAATGGCCCCTTAATCCAATATCCAAGTAGAATCTCCATTCTCTACTATAAATATTTCAATAACCAATAAATCTAATTTACTTGGTTTTTCTTTTTCAGCTTTCTGTGCAGTTGAAGCCTTCCCCTTCCCAGTTTTCTTCTTTTTCTTTTGAATACCTCTTTTCTTGGAGAAAGAAGGGCTAGATTTACTTCCAGAAGACGATTCTTTCTGAGGTTTCCCCTTTAAGGTGGAAGCAACATTTTCTTCTGCCTTTGAAACTTTATTTTTCAATAAAGATTTGTAAATCTGGAGTCCGTTGACAAATGTGGACTAGTGTCCAAAAAAGCCTTGCAAAGAGTCTGTGATCTCTTTTGCAGTAGCTAACTTCTCGTGTTTCTTAGACAATACATAAGATATACTGGCTAAGATATAAACTCGAGCCTTCTCATTAGCTTTGACCCATCTGTCATAAGCATCCTAAATTATTTGGTTTGCATTGGGATTAAGGGATGGAGGACACTTCTCTGTTAAAATGAATTGGGGATCATCTATTACTAGTATCATGTTGATATTCAATTTCCAAGTTCCATAATTATCGCCATTAAGTTTTTGAAAAGCTAGCAGTTGTGTAATGGATGATAACATTGCTGAAAAAGTAAACAAATTTATTAGAGAATTGCTTTTAACTCTTTTTAATCCAATTTATTTAGGAAAAATAATGTACCCATTCTCATTATTATTTTGCTACATATTTCAGTAAGTCTGAATAATCCCCACCGATGGGTAGTTGACTACTCCTTCATTGAATCAAGGCATTCTTCACTAAATACTAATACCAAAATAACTCTTATCCTTATAGTACTTAGCTACCGTTTATTTGTCGAGAACTTTACTAACACTTAGTAAGTGTTGTAAGTGTATATCCACCACTTTCGAATTGCAGAGATCAGAATCAAACAAACCCTTAAAGGAGAAACAATTGTTTGAAAATGGACCTAAGTAACCCTATCCATGTATGGAGCTCATGGTGTTTCGAATCCTATGTTACAACCCTCCGAAGGGATAGCCGTTGCCAAACGACTAGCAAAGGGTCACATAAAGCCAACCAACACGCGCAACATAGTAAGTAAACAAAGTTATACATCACATGCATAATAAGTAAATAACACTAAGGTGGATCGGTTTTGGCATTAAAAGCAAACAAACAGCTAAACAATTACATAAAGCAGCAAACAGCTTCCTTGAACCGGCTTCAAACACTTTGAACCAATCCAAACCGGCCAAAAATCACTCGAACTGACTTGAAAACACCAAAAACTAGGTTGAATCGGTCAAACCAGCTCAACCAAGTCAACTGGACCGGTCCAAACCATCTGAACTTACTGGTTAACACACGCATGGGTCGGTCACAAGAAGGAGGTGCACAGGTCGGTGGGGGGCAAACCGGATCTCGAATCGGACGCAGCGGCAGGTCGGGTTGACGAGACAGCTAACACGCAGGGACTTCTGATGGATTTGGGTTGTACGGGTCATAAGTGGGTCGAACGTGGGTCTAGACGAGGCATGCATATGGGAACGCAACGAACCTGGTCAGAAGGGCACTGCGGGTCCGGTCTTCGGGTCTTGGAGTAACTTTCGGGTCTGTGAGCTTTTCTTCACCAAAAAGAAGCTCTCCTCTCTTTCTCAGAATTGAGCAATTACAGCCTAGAAATGACTCTAATGACTCTAGAAAAATTTACAGACCCTTTGCCACACATAAAAGTTCATATACATTTGAGCCATTACAAATTTCAACAAGAAATTAAATGAAAACTAATACCAGAATCGTAATGTATCTACTTTAGTTAACCAAACATTCATCACATGATAACACCCACCAAAACACAAATAGAACATTATAAATATGCACTAATACCATTTGATGGAATATAAAGAACGCAATGCACAGCGGAAACAATGAAATCGACGACATTCTAATTGTATTAAAAAGAAGAATCAGCATGCAAAGGGCTAGAGAATACACCTTTGAAGACTCCACCGAATCTTCCTCTCTCGAGCTCGATCGACACCACCAACGGTAAATCCCGCTATTATCAGATTGAAGACACCGGTTGTGGGACCGTTATGTTAGTGAAAATAAGGGAATTTCACTTATTTAAATAGGAGAGTAAGAGAGATTTGGTGGAAGAATTAAAGTTAATTGTCAATGAAGCATTAGTTTTTTTAAATTTAAAAACAAAGCCTTTTGTAGAGAAAAATACTGCAAAATCTCATTTCGCATGTCTTCCACCTAAAACTCCATTAGCATGTAATCTCTAGTCTCAAGTTTGGGAAATGTCACTGCAAAGTCCACTTAGTTAGTGGCAAATCCAAGGGATTTTTTCCACTCACTAATTTTTTTAATATAAAAAATGAAAAACAATTTTCAAATTTTGGAAAATTATTTAATAAAAAAATTCATATAAATAAAATAAAAAAATTATATCATATTATTAAATTGTTTAAGACACCTAGTTTTTGATTAATCACATTAATCAAGGTTAAAAAAATACTTTCATGCTAATTGTCAAGTATACTCTAAAAAAATAATTAATTAATTAATTAATTATAAATTGTAAATGATATCTCATATAAATAAAATTTTCCTAAAACCCGAATTTGAACATTTCAAATTCTTACTTCACCTACCTCTTCAATTTTGTCCGTATTTAGCTAGCAAGGAGACCCGATGGACATACAGATCATGGGTCCAACGATCTGACACTGACCGCGTCAAACTCTTTAACCTAGTTAATCAACATTCATTAACTAACAAGACTCTCCACTATAGCCTGTAGTTGCACTTCCCTCACTCTAGATTTATTATGTGTTCATTTGAGCTAACCGTCATCAATAAGTTGATCTTTCACATTTTGTTCGTAACCCCAGCTAGATCAAATACTAAAATACCCCTGAGTTACATTTTTCTCTTAAGTATCACTATCCTCTCTAATGAACAATTGATTTAGGAACATAATCACTAAATCCATATCCTTTCAGGCCAATGAGAGGATGGGGCCCCTTGTTCCACTCATTTCCTTTCACTCATTTATTATGATTTATTACCTTTATCTCAATATTCTTAATAGATGAAGAAACCGTAATTATTTCGTCACAGCCTAAGAGTTATAAAATATTAAAAGGAGATGCAATTAAAATAAATAAAAATTACAATTATTGAAATTACCCCTTTCACAAGATATTTTTATTCATAAACTTGTAGACCCTTGTTTTTCATATTAGTTACATTTAAGGATGGTGACTTAAAATATATCGTCACAACTCTTGTAGTAAAAGCAGTAACAAGAACTCTTAATTGAGGGGTATTGCAACAAATATAAGAGCTGATGACGTACTTATAAAGGCACCCGTCCATTTGCAGTAGATGGTAGAATAGGTGTTCTAGGATACATGATGAGATGGGTGTGGTGGATGGTCTGAAGTTTTTTTACTAGGTCTAGATGGAGGAATACACATGCCTTTTGGTAATATTCCAAAGTTAATCCTAGATTCCTTATGTAAGATGATGGGTGGAAAATGTGGTGAGGGAGGTAGATTGTCTGAAGTACTTTGACTCGATCCAAACGGAGGAATATGTACCTCTTTTGATAGTATTCCCATGCTGAAAGGTGGAGCTACGTAGTCTTGATCGACTACAATAATATTTCTAGCATCTGCTTGATAGATTGTACAATGCATCCCAAAGAGAGCGCAAGCTCCGAAAAACACATTTGAAGGATTAATCAACATCATTTTTGTTGAATGTTTACCTATCTTCATCTATTGTTTCCTCTTTATATAGCATTTGTTTTCCAATTGAAATGAAGGAAACATTTTGGCGTAAAAGCTAAAAATAATATTTGTAGTTCTAGAGAAACAATAAAAGCAGGGAATTTACAATAAAAGTTTCTAAATGATGTTTTCTTTTCTGTTTTTCATTATTTTTTATTTAAAAAATCAAATATGTTAACCACTTATTGAGTACTTGTGTGATTGAATTTATTAAGTGTGAAAATTCACATGTGTTTAAAAAGTGATTTTTAACGCATTCATTCATAATCAACCTTATCAAACCCATAAAATGTGAGAATTAACACACGTAAAGTATGAAAATTCACGTGTATTAGAAATTCGTCGTTAATTTAGTAAACGATGTAATGACTTATGATTAGTCCAAAATTTTGTTATTAATTTAGTAAACGACTACGTCATTTCAAATGCAAAGGCTGATATGTTTATATAGGCGCTAACACATTCACTAAGCTGCTTCTTTCGATGTGGGACTTGGGAGTTTGAACTTCTGAGAACTTACTGACATTTTTTCTCTCTCTCTCTCTTTTGTCTTTTAGAGGAATTCCAAGCTTAGCAACCAATATAAAATAGCCACGTTGCATTCCATTATCACTATTATTTATTCGTTTCTTTTTATAAAGATTCCAAATTTGTTTCCTTAATGTTCATGAAATTTCAAAATATGATAGTGTTGTTTGGAAGTATCAAATTCGATGTAAATATTTATGTCTCAAATTTTATGAATATATCGATATCGATGAAAATTTCAAGAACTTTTATGAATATATCGATATCGATTTTGTTCGGCCCTTTTTCCTATGCATTTATCAATCTTCATATTCACTCCATTTTCCTTATTTACTCCTCTCCCCAGCCTTTTTTTCCTTTTTTCCCAAAATGCTACTCTATTCGTTGTTTGGTTTAAAATTTTATAGATATCAAAGAATAGAATACTTGAAAATTAAAGATTTCAGTAATAAAAATTTATAATAACAAATCAATATCGATTACATATTCATAATCAATGATCAAATTAAAATTAATCTCAATAAGTAATTACTTGGTTATTAAAAAAAACAATAAAGTAATAAATTATTATTATAAAAATAGAATTTTTGTACTAATTAAATTTAATCAATCCTAGTTTACTAGTTAAACATATTTAAGATATTATTGGTTAATAAATTATTGATTTATGTAAAGAAGTAATTGCATTCATTTAATAAAATTTTATTATAAAAATAAGTTAAGTATCAATATTCATTATATTTAAAGTAAAATTATATATAAAATAAATAAGAAGGGAAAAGGAAAAAACCTACGGTTCTGGAAAGGAATAGAAAACCATTGTATGTAAAAATGAGAATGCCTGGGAATAGCTTATTCCCAGACAAATGGTTGAAAACTGTGAAACAAATATGAGATTTGAATGTCTGTACTAATTCATATGCAGAAAACCTTCTAACCAAACGACCCCTAAAGTGTCCTCTTCTAACTCTCTTGACATTTAGTCAAATACCTTTCGAGTATTTAGAGTGTTTGAGCCAAGGAATCAGAGAATACAGAGTTGTAAACTTCATTCATTGTTAGACTTTTCAGATTTTGGGAACTCACAACTTAAAAACATCAATTCTATGTTTTATTTAGATGTGCAATGAAGAACTACAAAACTGCAAAAATCGCTTAAACCAATTGAAATTGCTTGTTGGTTCATGTCGAAACCGGTCGGTTTGGTGTTTCAGGTTGATAATATATAAATAAAAAATATTAGGTTGGATTCGGGTTAAGCAAAAAACAAAAAACAAATGAACTGGCCGATAAACTATATATATTAAGTGGTTAATAGTTGCACCCGTAACCTCAAGGTTGTGGAGTGCAAAATATTGTTCTATTTTTTTAAAAAAAATTCACAAATCGTTGATTCCCTCTCCCACTCTCCATTTGGGCATGCACACAATTAATCAGTAAACCGCGATCGAGCCGACCAAACTTTATACTTATACTCCTAGACTTATTACATCCTTACACTATGTGCCTTAGCCACCAACTTGAAATTGGAGTAAGCTATAATAGCCTATTTCATGTTACAATATTATATATCAAATCTTTGTTTATTGTAACGTTTACTATTTGCCAATGAGTAGCTCAAATACTCATTTTATGTGGAATTTTCATAGTCAGCAATTTCAGCTACTCCCAAGTCCCACTTCCATTTGAACGCAACCTTCTAATTATGTTCATAGTAGGACCTAAAAAAAATATGAAACAAAGAACAATGGTTTCTTAATATGGCAAAACCTGACGCGGTTTACAGCTAGGGAGTGTTTGTAATGATGTTAGGAAAAAGAACAATAAAAAAACAAAAAGAAATGAAATGGCATTACATATTTACACAAAAAAAGAACAAGTAATTTCATGTTGGTATATAAGAAGTTTGAGTTGTGATTTGTAGCCATTCAATTCATTTGAAAGGAAAGACAAAATTCTATATATATATCTTAGCATTTCCAATAACTGTCAACTAAGGTACAATACAAAATCCATATTCACGGGTTAATTTCAAAATAAGCTCAACCCGTGAGGATGAGCAAATTTTGTAATCTTCTTTTCTTTCCATTTCAATCTCTTTTTTCGTTTTTTTTATCCGTGTGTGTCCAGATCAATTTTTTAACTCGTAGAGAATTAATTACTATATATATAACCACTATGGATTAAATCTTTGACCTCTTACCATTTATTCAGACTACTTCTCCTTTTTACTACTAAGGCAACCTATGATAGTTAATGATTCGAATAGTTACTAATTAGTTTAGAAATGTGTCTCTTCCTCAAATTAGTTTAGAATAGAAATTTTGAAAAAATAAAAGTAATTACAAAATGATATCTAACATTGATTCATCAAATTCAAAGTTTTAGGATGATTTAGTAGAGTTTTAGTATAAAATGCTCAATAATTTAGGGAACGAAACCCTGTCTATTTCCACAGCGATATGATATTATTCAGTTTGGATATAAACCATCATTACTTTACTTTTGATATCATCCAAAATGTCTAATATCAATAGTGCTTATATACTCATGATCAATCCCTTTCCATTAATATCAAATTTTGTTTTTCACTTCTAATGCGATCGTGTCATCGGTCTTCTGACCGAGCTTAATATGTGTTGTTAAAAAACTTATTGTATGTCATTTATAGGGTATTAGTGAATCAAGATCAATTTCACAAGGATAAATTTATGCAAGAGTTAAAGGATAAAAATATTAGATCACCTAAATAAGTTTTTATTAGTGTACAATGACCATGCAAATGTTCATCTAATTGTTATAATGATGCTACAATAATATAACATCACAATATGAGGTTGTGCTATCAATCTTGAAGTTTGAAGTTCGAACTCCTACTCATGTATCGTAAAAAAAATGCAACATACAGTCGATGAACATAAATTTCAATTTTTGTCTAAATTATTTTCTAATCCCACCTCAAACTACAATTTTTCATCTAAAACCTACCGTACTCTATTATTTATTTATTTATTTATTTGGTTTTGAATTATGCTTCAAATGTTAGCATAATTACTGTAAATCTATATTAAATAGATTAGCCCTAAGATCATTCATGCCAAATTGTTAAGAATATATACGTACCAGATTCCATTGAAAGATTGATGATGGTTCTAAAGTGGCTATTGTCTTCCTCAACCAAAACTCCACATGCCCTTTGGATCTCTATCTAGATAAGATTCAAGAAAAACTGAGTGCTTATTGTTTTGGTATATTGGGGACTATAGTCTAAGGTTTCTTTATATACTAGTTCAATTAGGATTCCCATTAAACCTTACTTAACTAGGAATGAGCTTTTACCCATTAAGTCCATACTACATTAGAAATCTAGAGCTTTAATTAATTAGATCACATAATAGGGTCCAATCTAATAAAATAATCCAATGTGATAAATTATAAATCCATATACATAGTCCATATTTTAATTAAACATATCAGTATTAAAATATATCTAACAATCTCCCATTTACAAGACTGCCTTTCTAGTTTTGTTCTTTTGATTTCGAACTATTTGAATCCCAATAACATATTGCGCTTCTCCCAAATCTTTAATCTGAAATTAGGTTGCATGCCAATTTTTAATGTCAATTAAGTATCCTACATTGTTTCCAATAAGTAGGATATCATCTACATTCAAAACTAGAAATGTTACAGTGGAGTTAATGATCTTTTTGTATACACTCGATTCATCAACGTTCTGTTCAAAGCCATAAGATTTGACTGCAGTATCAAATCTTATATTCCAGAATCTGGATGCCTGTTTCAATGCATAAATAGAACTCTTCAGTTTGCAAACCTTTTGCTCTTGACCCTATTCAATGAACCCTTTTGGTTAGACCATATAAATACTCTCTTCAAGATCTCCATTTAGAAAGGCATTCTTGACATCCATTTGTCAAATTTCATAATTATAAAAAGTGGTAATGGACAAGAGTATCCTAAATGATTTGATCATAGCAACAGGTGAGAAGGTTTCTTTATAGTCCACTCCCTCAACCTGGGTCCAACTCTTTGCTACTAACCAGGCTTTATAGGTCTATACCTTCCCTGTATGGTCTCTTTTACGCTTGTAGATCCACTTACAATCGATAGGTCTTAACTCATCAGGTTTATCTACAAGTTCTCAGACTGAATTAAAGTCCATAGACTCTATTTCATGGTCCATGGCTTTGATCAATTGAACTCGATCAACATCATCCATTTCCCATTTATATGTTAATGGATCCTCTAAGCCATCATCAGGTCTGTTGACTTCGCTTTCAGTTAAACCCATACAACGGTCAAGCTGTCTCATAACTCTCCCACTACGTCGAGGCTCTCTTAACTCTTGAGTAGGATGTGATGGACCAGACGTCCTTGATCTATCTACAACTCTTGTTGATGAGCAAGGGTGATCAACAAATGTTGTTGATTCATCTGTAGACTTATTTGAAATCTCTTCCAATACTAGTTTACTGTGGGGTTTATGATCTCAAATGTGGTATTCCTCTAGGAATGTGGTATTTGGCGATATAATTACCTTATCATCCTGAGGATCATAAAACTGACCACTTCTCGTTCCTTTAGGGTAACCTACAAACATGCATAATTTTGAACGATGTTCCGATTTCTTAGGATTTTGCACCAACACGTGTGCCAGACAACCATAAATCCGGAAATGACGTAAACTAACTTTACGTTCTGTCCAGAACTCATAAAGTGTTTCTGAAACACTCTTAGAGGGAATGTTATTCAAATCATAAGATGCAGCTTCTACTACATATCCCCAGAACGAGTTAGGCAACTGGACATAACTCATCATGGACCGAACCATGTCCAACAAGGTTTTGTTTCTCCGTTCAGATACACCGTTCTGCTGAGGTGTTCCTGGTGTAGAGAGTTGTGACTGAATCCAGTGTTCAATCATATAGTCCTGGAATTTCAAGCCCAAATACTCCCACCTTGATCTGATCGAAGTGTCTTAATAGAGTTACCTAATTGGTTTAGTCACACCCTACCCCGAGCCTAAGGGGAGGCGTGAAGGACTACAAATACAACCCTTTTGTGATACCTACTGCTCATCTGAACCTCTTAACTCTAAATAAACTTTAATCCAAGGATGTAAATAATAACTCATTTTATTACAACCAGTACAACGATTATACAACTCTCAGTCTTACAAAGATTACAATAACAATTCTAAAACCCGGAAGTGTGACTGTGGCTGTGGCAGACATTGACCTTAGCAGCACCCTGGAACTCCTCACTTTTCGCTACCTAGGAAGAAAAACATGAAAGAAAAGAATGATTTTCATAAAGCTCAGTGAGTGATAAGTAACTTCTAGAGTCTATTTCAACTCATAAATAATACAAGCATATCACATATACGAGGTTAATACTCAAACCTCAGCTTTGAATGAGTCTGATCTCAAACTCTACCTACATTCACGATAGATA
This sequence comes from Benincasa hispida, assembly GCF_009727055.1. Taxonomy (NCBI): domain Eukaryota; kingdom Viridiplantae; phylum Streptophyta; class Magnoliopsida; order Cucurbitales; family Cucurbitaceae; genus Benincasa; species Benincasa hispida. The sequence goes on from NC_052351.1 coordinate 51,852,910, forward strand.
GTCAGCTGATATTAATCATAAATGCTTACTCTCTTGCATTTTCTTTGTTTCCTATGTGCACATAGCTCCCCGCTTATGGGCTCAGAAGCTAGGCCTGCCGGCCTTTTGACCATCTCATACAAGGTTCCTCCCACAGGCTCAGGAACTAGACCACTCGGTCCCCTGACCATCTCATGAGGTTCCACTTGGGGCTCAGGAACTAGGTCTATTGACCCCCTGTCCATCTCGAACATATAATCTCAATCTCATACTAATTACTCATTCATAGCATATATAATTTACTCTAATAGATATGCTTAAGACTTAAAGGAAAGTACCACTCACCTTGGTAAGATAGGAACCTTTCTCTTAGAAGTTTCTAGGTTTTCTTGGCTCCTTTTTGAACCTTAAATTTCACATTCAATTTCAAGCTTAGATTACTCATAGTTACAAGCCTTATCTCGAGATACTTATTTCTACAAACATGTTTTAAAATGTCTTAGGAAGCATACGTTAAAATCTTAGCTCATAAGTCTTTCTGGTTTGACTGAAATTTTCAAAACATCAAGACTGGCCTAAGCTTTCCCGATAGCTCGACCCTTCTGCTGTTTCATCACTCTCCAGCCTGATTTCTTGAAGCTTCTTCTCCGGCAGCCCTACCCTTATACCTAGACTCTCAAAGCTTTCAGGTGGTTTAGAATCATTCAAAATGCACGAGTATTCTCAGAGAATTCCTCGTCCCAAGTTGATGCTACTTCTAGACCTCACTGTCCAACAGCATCTCCTCCTCTTGGAACTTCATGATCAATGCATGGTCTTGCTACCAACACATGCCTTTCATGATCAATGTATAGTCTCCTCCAAATCTACCCTCTAACACTCTTCCTAACGTTCTTTGTAGAATATTTCGAGTTATGAATTGAAGAAACACCTTGTGGTGGTATTTCTAGGCCAAAGGAACCGATCCTTCTCATATTTACTAAGCCTCAATGCAAGACACCTCCTACTTTGGAGTGTTTGCACCATGCTTTGTCACCACCTACTTTGGAGTTGTCTTCCTTATGCATAAGACTTCTTTGCATGAAACTCTATTCGTCCAGCTCTTACTAACTGAAGTCCAACCACCTCTAAGTATAGCCATTTTTCTGGGTGAGCTCATCAGCCTTGCGTAAAGCAAGCCTCAACATCACCTAAACACTTGGCCCTCATTAGTCCATTGTGCAGCTCTTACACTTGATCGCCAAACTCCGCCGTCTAATGAAATTGTCATTGTTGCTTAACATCTAGCCCTCTCGTTGTCACTCATCATCCGACCCTCTTACTATTGCCAATCGTCTAGTGTCTGCGTCCCATCGCATAACTCATTCGTTTATTGGTCTCTCAATCTCAATGATCTCACTATCGCGTATCTCTCACTGTTAATGATCTCGTTGACTCTCATCATCTAGCGCATAGCCTATCACATAGCTCGTACTCCTATCGTTTAGCTTCATCGTGTAGCGTTGACGCCTATCGTCTAACGCATCACATCAATCGTGTAACGCATCTGCTTATCGTGTAACGCCATCGCCCAGCATCTGCGTCTATCACCTAGCGCCCGCATAATGCATCGTCTAGCATATAAGATTATCTAGCGCCCGATCATCCTTTACTGCTATCGTCTAGTGCTATCGTTTAGCTTCTACGCTTATCGTCTAGCGCATCACTTCACATCCTTTAGTGTCGCCTGTAGCTACACGATCGTCTAGCACATCGCTTAGCGCCACCCACATAGCTATATAATCATCTACCTAGCACCTTGCACTCAAGCTTCTCTCGATCTCGCTCATGTAGCTTCAACACATGAGCAACTTTTGGCAATGCCTCTTGCCAACGCTTCGACCAACATGCGTCCAACCTCACAATCTCTGCGCATGGTTGCCCTTGGCTTCAATGCTTAACTTCTTTAAACCTCTACTAACCCAGCCTCATCTCACGTGTTTAATGTTTCCTAACACCACAAGAATGGTTTCTTTTTTACTTCACACTTAGCCAAATTTTCACTAGTTAAGCTACTCAAAGAAAATCTCTTCAACACTTCAAAATTTTCCTTCTCTTAAAAATAGGATAACTTATACTTAGTTAATTCTCTTAATTACCTTCTTAAGTAGGGAAATTGAGATTCTGGTTTCACAATTACTTTCCCCTTAAGGAAATTTCATCCTCGAAATTTACTCAGACTTACTCTAGTTTAAGGTCTCACAACAACCTCGATTGCAAACTCTTATAACCTTACTATTACTACGCTGCCACTGTACTACTCTAATATTAACTCAGTCTGTTCAACGATACTGCTTCTAGCCACCTCTTAGCTAGTCACCGAACCAAACTATCTACAAATAACTTTTCTATCTCAAACTCTAAATGAGAATAATTAAATTCATACTTACCTTCCTCGGTAGATCTACAGGTAGCGTTGTGATTCCAAGCTCCAGTTGCCTGCTAGGTTATACCACTTCCTCTATTCCTCTTAGTCTTACTTTGACTAAGTCTTAGGGTTCTCTTTAAACCTTTGCTCTATAACACTTCCCTCTGGTTTTACGAAACTCAAACCTCAGATTTTTCCTAAGCTCAACCCTTTGATTTTCAAAAAACTTATGCTTTGATACCAAACTAGTATCAACTACCTTTTCAACTTTCCCAGAAACTTGCGCTCTGAAAACATGTTGTCACACCCCCACCCCGAGCCCACCTCCTGACCTTGAGGGGAGGTGTGAAAGCCACAGATACCACCCTTTTGTGATACCTACTGCCCATCTGAGCCTTTTAACTCTAAGTAAACTTTAAACCAAGGATGTAAACAACAATTCATTTTATTACAGCTAGTACAACGTTTATACAACTCTCACGCTTACTACAAAGTTTACAATAACAATTCTAAAACCCGGAAATGTGATTGTGATTATGGTAGACCTTGACCTTAGCAGTACCCTGGAACTCCTCACCTTTCGCTACCTGGGAAGAAAAACATGAAAAAAAAAATGAGCTTCACAAAGCAAAGTAAGTGGTAAGCGACTTCTAGACTATATTTCAACTTATAAATAATACAAACATATCCCAAATACGAGGTTAATACTCAAACCTCAGCTTTGAATCAGTCTAATCTCAAACTCTACCTACACTCACGGTAGATAGTCAACTGATACTAATCATTAACGCTCACTCTCTTGCTTTATACTCAAACCTCAACTTTGAATCAGTCTAATCTCAAACTCTACCTACACTCACGATTGATAGTCAACTGATACTAATCATTAACGCTCACTCTCTTGCTTTCCATTTGTTTCCTATGTGCACATAGCTCCCTGCTTAGGGGCTCAAAAAGCTAAGTCTGCTAGTCCTCTGACCATCCCATACATGGTTCCTCCCATAGGCTAAGGATCTAGACCTCTCGGTCCTCTAAACATCCCATGAGGTTCCACTCGAGGCTCAAGAACTAGGTCTATTGACCCCCTGACTATCCCGAACACATAATCTCATTCTCATGCTAATTACTCATTCATAGCATATATAATTTACTCTAATAGATATGCTTAAAACTTAAAGGAAAGTGCCACTCACCTTGGTAACATAGAAACCTTTCTCTTAGAAGTACCTTGGTTTTCTCGGCTCCCTTTTGAACCCTAAATTCCACGTTCAACTTCAAGCATAGATTACTCATAGTTACCAGCCTTATCTCGAGATACATCCTTCTATAAACATGTTTTAAAATGTATCGGAAAGGTTTTCTTAAAATATTTAATTAAAAGTCTGCATGGTTTGGACGGAATCTTCAAAAAATCAAGACTGGCCCAAGCTTACCTGAAAGCCCGACCCTTCTATCTTCTCCTCACTCTTCAGCCTGATTCCTTAGAGCTTCTTCTTCGGCAACCCTACCCTAAAAACTAGACTCTCAGTGCTTTCCGGTGGCTTTGAAATCACTCAAAACTCACGAGTATTCTGGGAGAACTTCTCGTCCCAAGTCGATGCTACTTCTATACCTCACTGTCTGACAACATCTCATCCTCTTGGAACTTCTTGATCAACGCATGGTTTTGCTACCAACGCATGCCATTCATGATTAATGCATATTGTCCTCCAAATCTACCCTCTAACACTCTTCCTAATGTTCTTTGAAGAGGATTTCAAGTTATGAATTGATGAAACACCTTGTGGTGGTATTTATAGGCCAAGGGAGCCGATCCTTCTCATCTTTACTAAACATCAATGCAAGATACCTCATACTTTGGAGTTTTTGCACCATGCTTTATTGCCACCACCTACTCCCTTGCCATTTACCTACTTTAGTTGTTTTCCCCATGCATAAGACTTCTTTGCATGAAACTCTATTCGTCATGGTCCTACTAACTCAAGCCAACCACCTCTCGGTATAGCCATTTTTCCAGGTGAGCTCATTAGCCTAGCATAATGCAAGCCTCAGCATCACCTAAACACTTTACCCATCGTTTAGTCCACTGTGCAGCTCTTGCACTTCATCGCAAAGCTCCATTTTCTAATGAATCTTTCACTATAGCTTAACATCTAGCCCTCTCGCTGTCGTTCATCATCCAGCCCTCTCGCCGTTGCCAATTGTCTAATGCCTGCGTCCCATTGCATAGTGATCTCTTGCTCTTAACAATCTCGTTATCGCGTATCTTTCGTTGTTCACGATCTCGATGAATCTCATCGTCTAGCGCATAGCCCATTGAATAGCTCTTGTGCCTATCGTTTAGCTCCATCGTGCAGCGTTGACGCCTATCGTCTAATGCATCACACCCATCGTCTAACTCGTATGCTTATCGTGTAACGCCATCACCCAATGTCTGCATCTATTGCCCAGCGCCTGCCTAATGCATCGTCTAGCGTCTAAGTTTGTCATCTAGAACCCGCTCATCGTTTAGCGCTATCATCTAGTGTTATCATCGAGCGCTATCATTTAGCTTCTATAGTTATCGTCTAGTGAATCACTTCACTTTGTTTAGCGCCACCTGTAGCTACACGATCGTCTAGTGCATCACTTAGCTCCATCCACATAGTTATGCGATCGTTTTCCTAGCACCTTGCACTCAAGCTTCTCTCGCTGTCGCTCATGCAGCTTCAACGCATGAGCAACTTTTAGCAATGCCTTTTGCCAAGGCTTCAGCCAACATGCGTCCAACTTCATATTCTCTACGCATGGTTGCCCTTTGCTTCAATGCTTAACTCCTTTAAACCTCTACTAACTTAGCCTCATCTCATGCATTTAATGTTTCCTAACACCACACACATTGTTTCTTTTTGACTTCATACTTAGCCAATTTTTCACTAGTCGAGGCTTAACTTCAAGCTACTTAAAGAAAATCTCTTTAATACTTAGAAATTTTCCTTCTCTTTAACATAAGATTTAACTTATACTTAGTTAATTCCCTTAATTACCTACTTAAGTAGGGAAATTGAGATCTTGGTTTCACAGGTTCTCAACCTTGGTCTTAAATTCCTTGAACTTTTCAAGAGCTTCAGACTTAAAATGAATTGGGTAAATGTAATCGTACCTTGAATAATCATCTAGAAAACTAATGAAATATTCATAACCTCCCCGTGATTTAACACTCATTGGTCCGCAGAGGTCCGAACACACGAGCTGTAAGGTTTCTTTGGCTCAAAGACCTTTTCCAGAAAAAGATCTTTTTGTCATTTTTCCTTCGAGACATGATTCACATGGTGGTAAAGAGACATCTTCTAAATTGTATAGAATACCACCTTTAGCCAGTCTCTCAATCTTGTTAAGATTAATGTGGCCAAGTCTGAATTGCCAAAGATAGGTACTCCAAGAAATGCATTGCCTTTTTCTTTGAGTTTCAGCTGTTTTAAACATTTCTGTGTTATACAACTTCAACTTTAGGTGGTTTTAACTTATATAAGTTACTTTCAAAGTTTGCAGAACAGATTTGTATACCTCTTTTTGTAATGAACGCTTGATTAAGACAAAAGTTTACTTTGTATAAATCTTCCCATAAATAGGAAATAGATATCAAATTTCTTTTACAATAAGGTACATAAATAACATTTTCTAAACACAGATATCTATTTCAAAAAGATAACTTAACAGCTCCCACTACTTATGTTGAGATACACTCTCCTGATCCAACCTGGAGAGTAATCTCATCTTCTTCAAGCTGCATCCAGGAACTAGTTTCCTGAAAAGAAAAACAAACATGATTAGTGGCCCTTAAATCCAATATCCAGGTAGAATCTCCATTCTCTACTATACATATTTCAATAACCAGTAAATCTAATTTACCTAGTTTTTCTTTTTCAGCTTTGTGCAGTTGAAGCCTTCCCCTTCCTAGTTTTCTTCTTTTTCTTTTGAATACCTCTATTCTTGGAGAAAGAAGGGCCAAATTTACTCCCAGAAGACGATTCTTTCTGGGGTTTCCCCTTTAAGGTGGAAGCAACATTTGCTTCTGACTTTGAAACTTTATTTTTCAATAAAGATTTGAAAATCTGGAGTCCATTGACAGATGTGGATTGTTGTCTAAAAAGGCCTTGCAAAAAATCCATGATCTCTTTTGCAGTAGCTAACTTCTCGTGTTTCTTAGACAATACATCAGATATACTGGCTAAGATATAAACTTGAGCCTTCTCATTAGCTTTGACCCATATGTCATAAGCATCCCAAACTAATCGGTTTGCATTGGGATTAGGGGATGGAGGACACTCCTCTGTTAAAACGAATCGGGGATCATCTATTACTAGTATCGTGTTGATATTCAATTTCCAAATTTCGTAATTATCGCCATTAAGTTTTTTAGAAGCTAGAAGTTGTATAATGGATGATGACATTGCTGAAAAAGTAAACAAGTTTATTAGAGAATTACTTTTAACTATTCTTAATCCAATTTATTTAGCAAAAATTATGTACCCATTCTCATTATTATTTTGCTACGATACTTCAGTAAGTCAGAATAGACCTCACCGAAAGGCAGTTCACTACTCCTTCACTGAATCAAGACATTGTTCACCAAATACTAATATCAGAATAACTCTTATCCTTATAGTACTTAGCTACCGTTTATTTGGTCAAACTTTACTAACACTTAGTAAGTGTTGTAAGTGTATACCCGCCACTTTCGAATTGCAGTGATCGGAATCAAACAAGCCCTTGAAGGAGAAACAATTGTTTGAAAATAGACCTAAGCAAACCTATCACTTTCTGGAGCTCACAGTTTTTCGAATCCTATGTTACAATCCTTCGAAGTGATAGCCGTTGCTAAACAACTAGCAAAGTGTCGCATAAAGCCAACCATCACGTGCAACATAGGAATCTCACGGGGTGACCTAATGGAAGAGACTGTAGGACGTGTTGCCACACATCCTTCACCTACTTACTATGAACTACTTCCCCTATTCACCTTGCTATTAACCCATGCAAACACTTTCCGAAGGGAGGTTGCTGCTAATAGCAACCAAAAGCTGAGCATGGATCTCATATTATGAACTCTTAGGGACGTAAGAGTTAGAAAAAATATATCTCATATACTATTAATTTCCTATTGAAGTGTTCTATTTTATAAAAGATTGCGTATTTACTTGGTTATTAATAGATAATATTTAAAAACTTAAGTCTAGGTGGTTTTTCCTAGTATAACTCTTATATCGGGATTAACTATGATGTCTAGGTGATAAACCAATTTTATTACCTTACACCACTCATGCATGCTCATAAACCAAGGGTTATTGACTTAGACGCCAGTTTGATCTCCAGGTAGGAGGTATTCTGTAAACCATCAACTTAAGTATCCCCAAATTAGACAAGATCTCCCCGGGTAAGTAAACAACTCTTGTTTTACAAGTAATCGACCTATTCTAACTCTTAAAAAGGCGATTGAATTGCACTAGTTAACCCTAGGTGAACATGCCTCTTATCTTTGTTATAGATTTTAAAAGTCTAGGTTATTTTATAACAATTATAAAAGAAATTATAACATTTATAACCCTAGAAAATTCATCTATAATATGCTTCCTTAAACAAAAACGCTTTAACATAACACTTATATTAAAACCTAGCATGCATACTATATACATTATAACACTTATAACATATAACAAATGCATGCCACATGTTTATCCTGCGGTGGGGTTTTTTAAAAAACTATATGGCATACTTTATGCGCACATAATCAAACAATATTATATATCACATGCATAATAAGTATACAACACTAAAGTGGACCGTTTTGGAATTAAAAGAAAACAAACAACTAAATTATTACATAAAACAGCAAGAGGCTTCTTCGAACCGGCTTCAAACACTTCGAACCAATCCGAATTGGCCAAAAACCACTCCAACTAGCTCAAAAACACCAAAACCTAGGTTGAACTATTCAGACCGGCTCATCCAGGTCAACTGGACCAATCCATACCATCTGGACCGGCTGGTCAACGGAAGGAGATGTATGGGTCGGTAGGGCACGAATCGGGCGCACGGGTTGGTCGGGTTGACGAGACAGATAACGTGCGGGACTATTGATGGAACCGGTTTGAACGGGTCATAAAGGGGTCGAACACGGGTCTGAACGAGGCGTACATAGAGGAACACAACGAACCCGGTTGGAAGGGCGTTGCGGGTCCGGTCTTCAGGTCTGGACCGGGTCTGGGAGTAACTTCCAGGTCTGTGAGCTTTTCTTCACCAAAGAGAAGCTCTCCTCTTTCCCAAAATTAAGCAATTACAGCCTAAAAACGACTTTAACGACTCTAGAAAATTTATAGACTCTTTGCCACACATTAAAGCTCATATACATGTGAGCAATTATAAATTTTAACCAGAAATTAAATGAAAACTAATGCCAAAACCGTAATGTATCCACTTTAGTCAACCGAACATTCATCACATGCATAACACCAACCAAAATGCAATAGAACGTTATAAGCATGCACTGATACCATTTGATGGAACATAAAGAATGCATGCACAGTGGAAGCGATGAAATTGACAACATTCTAATTGTATTAAAAAGAAGAATCAGCATGCAAAGGGTTAGAGAATACAACCTTTGAAGACTCCACCGCAATCTTCCTCTCTCGAGCTCGATCGACACCACCAACGGTAAATTCCGCTATTCTCAGATTGAAGAACACGGTTGTGGGACCGTTATGTTAGTGAAAATAAGGGAATTTCACTATAATAAATAGGAGAGTAAAGAGAATTGAGCTAGCAAGGAGACCCGATGGACATACAGATCATGGACTCCAATGATCTGAGACTAACCAGTCAAACTCTTTAACCTAGTTAATCAACTTTCGTTAACTAACAGGACTGTCCACTATAGCCTGTAGTTGCACTCCCCTCACTGTAGATATATTACGTGTTCATTTGATATAACTGTCATCAATAAGTTGATCCTTCACAGGTTGTTCGTAACCTCAGCTAGGTCAAAAACCAAAATACCCCTAAGTTACATCTTTTCTCCTTAAGTACCACTGTACCTCTAATGAACAATTGATTTAGGATCATAATCACTAAATCCATTCCCTTTTAGGCCAATGAGAGGATGGGGTCTCTTGTTCAAGACTCGAGATCAGCTCTTAAGGGAACAACATTTCTACTATCCCTCAAATGGGTTAGAGTGAATTCCATCTTGCAAATTCTATGTTCCCAGCCATCTATCTGGTCTTATCCCTGAAATGGGAGGCATATTAATTAGTGATGTTGGGCCTACCCTTACCTATGCAGACTAAGGGACAATCACGAATAAGCAGGAGTTCGTAGACAGCTTAAGATTCAGATCAAGTTATCTAGGTCATCAAGAAGTGAAATTAATCAATGTTAACAGTAAACGTTGTTAATACGTAACAGTGATTATTTCGTGGTCCGTGTTACACAATCTCATCGTGTAGAATACTCCTGCTCCTATGTCTCTACATGAACGAACTAATCACATTGTTTATGACACTTTACAACATTTGTAACAATCATAAAGCGGGTCGTATTCGATAGTATCTCTAGAAATAGGTACCCAACCTAATCCAAGTAATTACGATGCCTAAGTGCACGAAATGCAATTAAAAATCATTTGAATTATTTATTACTTATTCAAATTATTTTTGTAATTAAAATTGTTCTATTTTAAAATTAATACATGTCTAAGCGAAAATAAATAATATTAAAAACAAAATAAATATTTTAGTTTTAAATAAAGTTCGAAATTAGAAGACAAAAATTGTGTTTTTCTTTAATTCATAGAGGATTATCATGAAATTAGAAAAATAAATAATTACTAAATATTTTTTAAACTAGGAGATGATTATCCTATTTTTTTTAAAAAAATAATGGATAAAATATTTTTATTTAAATTAAAGTTTAAAATTAAGAGGATATATATATTTTTTTTGTTCTAAATCAAACTAAAAGATATCCCTTTTCAAAAAATAAAAGAGGGTTACCATGAAATTTTGAAAATAGTTTTTTTTTGTTTAAATTAAAATTTAAAATTTAGAAATAATCAAATCGTTCACATAAAAATAAAAAAATTTTAAAAGACAATTATCACAAACTTTTAAAAGACTTAATTTGATACATATTCAAGTATTTGTTTTCTTCCTATAAAACACGCGCAATGCACATCGTATTCGACTAGTTAGCATTAAATGATATCAATTGATGTTCAACTGAATTATATTGTTTTGTATAAATGTGAGCGTAAATATTAAAAGGGAGCAAATACATATTTAATAAACAAAATTTATATACTACAAATTCTTACTAATTTCAAGTCTGCTAAAAATTATAATGAAATGTTCAAAATTAATAAAATATAGAAATATTACACATAAAAAATATCAATTCAAAATTAAATTAATATATAAGTTTACATATTGAAATATTGAAAATTTTAATATTCAAAATTCAAAGGAAAAATAATTTATAAATATACATATTACAAATTTAAGAAATAATAAGTTTAAACATATGTTTTTGTAAGATCATAATAAGAAAAATGTAAATTCGGTGGAACACAATAAATACTATAATATCGTTTACTATACAAACTTTGTATTCGTATGTCATCTATATATTGTTTCCATCACATTAATGGTATAAAGTTGCTATTATATTACCCAATATATAATAAACGAACAATATCATGGGACAATGATAGTCAACTTAAACATGCTTCAATTGATTTTGGCATAAATTCTCAATCAAGAAGTCATAAATTTCAATTTATCCCCTCCAACTTGCTAAAATAAATAAATAATAATATAATGAAAAAGTTGTACACTCAAGGTGAATCAGAAATGTTATCATTATATTATTAACATATACGGGAGTTATACTTTTTCAAGAATCAAATGAATTTCTTATTTTTATTATCAACTATATATGTTATTTAAAAATTAGCAAAAGTTATTATGATATAAATATCTTGAAGAAAAAATGATTTTAGTAATTTATTTTATTAATATATGATCATTCAATGACAAGTCATTAAGAAAGCAAGAAAAATTTCAAGGTATTACAATTGAAAAATATGATACTAAAATACACTCATTTATGATTTATTATCTTTATCTCTATATTCTTAATAGATGAAGAAATCATAATTATTTCGTCAGAGCCTAAGAATTATAAAATATTAAAAGGAGATACAATGAAAATAGATAAAAATTACAATTATTGAAATTAAGATACAATTAAAATAGATAAAATTTACAATTATTGAAATTACCCCTTTCACAAGATATTTTTATTCATAAACTTGTAGACCCCCATTTTTCATATTGGCTAAATTTAAGGAGCGTGACTTTAAATATATTGTCACAACACTTGTAGTAAAATCTGTGACAAGAACTCTGAATTGAGGGGTATTGCGGCAAATATCAAGGCTGGTGATGTACTTATAAAGGCACCCATCTATTTGCAGTAGATGGTAGAATAGGTGTTCTAGGATACATGATGAGGTGGAGGTGGTGGATAGTCTGAATTTTTTTTACTCGGCCCAGATGGAGGAATACGCATGCCTTTTGGTAATATTCAAAAATTGATCCTAGATTCCTTATGTAAAATGATGGGTGGGAAATGTGGTGAGTGAGGTGGATTGTCTAAAGCACTTTGACTCGATTCAGATGGAGGAATCCGTACCTCTTTTGATAGTATTCCCAAGCTGAAAGGTGGAGCTACGTAGTCTTCATCGACTACAATAACATTTCTAGCATCTGCTTGATAGATTGTATAATGCATCCGAAAGAGTATGAGAGCACAAGCTCCAAAAAACACATTTGAAGGATTAATCAACATCATTTTTGTTGTATGTTTGCCCATCTTCATCTATTGCTTCGTCTTTATATAGCATTTTTTTTTCAAATGAAATGAAGGTAACATTTTCACGTAAAAGCTAAAAATAACATTTGTAGTTTTAGAGAAACAATAAAAACACGGAATTTCTTAGAAATCTTTTTAGTAAAAAGCTTTACAATAAAACTAACAACTCAAAATTGACATTTTATTTTTGACATTTCTAAATGATGTTTTCTTTTCATTTTTCCATTATTTTTTATTTAAAAATCAAATATGTTAACCACATGTTGAGTGCTTGTGTGATTGAATTTATTAAGTGTTGAATCAACGTGTGTTTTAAAAGTGATTTTTAACGCATTCATTCATAATCAACTTTATCAAACTCATAAAGCGACTAACTTTTTTTCATAATGAATTATATCACTCTTAAAAGTGATCTAAAATGAAGCCTGAAACAATTCTATTATATTTGCATTCGATGATGGTTTAGAATAGCACATAAATGTGCCTTTTGAATATATTTTAAAATTGTCATAGTTTATAATTTATCTGTAAATTTTGGCAATTTTTTTTCACCAGGGGAGTGTTTTCTCCAACTATCATAATTTTGCCATTAGGCATAAATTAGAGTTTCAAGTAAAAAGAAGAGATGTTGCAGTTGTTCGCATAAGGTTTCCAGAGAAACTTAATTCGTGGAATTTGAACTTTGTATTTGTATTAATTTTGTGGAAAGTGAGTACCATCTCTAATACATAATATTTTGATGCTTTCAAAATAAACTATAGTCTTTAAGCTGGTTTATCTTCTTAAATGATCGGCCTTTGGGCTTGTTAATTTTCTTGGATGATCGACCTTTGGGCTTGTTGATCTTCTTGGATGATTGGCCTTTGGACTTGATGATCTTGTTGGACGATCGACCTTTGGGCTAGTTAATCTTCTTGGATTATCGGCTTTTGGGTTTTTTTTATGTTTTTGAATGATGAACCTTTGGGTTTGATGATCTTCTTGGAGGATTAGTGTTCACACAAGGCTTGAAGAGAAACTTTTTTCATAGAGTTGAACTTGAGTTGGTATTGATGTTGATGTTGATTTGATGCGATGTGGTGCATGATGGAACATAAAAAATGCATGCACAACGAAAGCGATGAAATCGATAACATTGTAATTGCATTAAAAAGAAGAATAGCATGCAAAGGGTTAGAGAATACAACCTTTAAAGACTCCACCACAATCTTCCTCTCCCGAGCTCGATCGACACCACGAATGGTAAATCCTGCTATTCTCTGATTGAAGAACACGATTTTGGGACCGTTATGTTAGTGAAAATAAGGAAATTTCACTATATTAAGTAGGAGAGTAAAGAGAATTTGGTGGAAGAATTAAAGTTAATTTTCTAGGAAGCATTAGTTTTTTAAAATTTAAAAAAGAAAGGCTTTTGTAGAGAAAACAAAGAAAAATCTCATTTTGCATGTCTTCCACCTCAAACTCCATTAGCATGTAATCTATAGGTGTCAAGATTGGGAAATGCCACTCCAAAGTCAGCTTAATTAGTGGGAAAATCAAACAATTTCATTTATCCACTAACTAATTTTTTAATAATAAAAAAATGAAAACAATTTTTAAAATTTGGAAATTATTTAATGAAAACAATTTCAATTAAATAGAAATAAACAAATTTAATATCATATATTAAATTTTTTTTTAGACACATAACTTTGATTAATCACATTAATCAAGTTTAAAAAATACTTTTATGCGAATGATCAAGTGTACTCTAAAAAATAACTAATCAATAAATTAATTATATAATTTTAAATGATATCTCATATAAAATACAATTTTCCCTAAAACCCGAATTTCAACATTTCAAATTCTTATTTCACCTGGTTCTTCAATTTCGTCCGTATTGAGCTAGCAAGGAGACCCAATGGACCTATAGATCATGGGCTCCAATGATCTGAGACTAACCGGTCAAACTCTTTAACCTAGTTAATCAACATTCGTTAACTAACAAAATTATCCACTATAGCCTGTAGTTGTACTCCCCTCACTGTAGATATATTATATGTTCATTTAATATAACTATCATCAATAAGTTGATCCTTCACAGCTTGTTCGTAACCTCAGCTAGGTCAAATACCGAAATACCTTTGAGTTACATCTTTTCTCCTTAAGTACCACTGTCCCTCTAATGAACAATTTATTTAGGATCATAATCACTAAATCCATTTACTATCAGGCCAACGAGAGGACGGGGTCCCTTTCTCAAGACTCGAGATAAGCTCTTAAGGGAACAACCTTTCTACTATCCCTATAATGGGTAGAAGTGAATTCCATTTTGCAAATTCTATGTTTCTAGCCATCTACCCAGTCTTATCCCTGAAATGGGAGACATATTGAGCAGCAATGTTGGGCTTACCCTCACCTATGCAGATCAAGGGACAATCGCGAATAAACAGGAGTTCAAAGACAGCTCAGGATTCAGATTAAGCTATCTAGGTCATCGAGAAGTGAAATTATCAATAATAACACTAAACAGTGTTCATACGTACTAGTGATTATTTTGTGGTCTGTCTTACACAATCTTATTGTGTAGAACACCCCCGCTCACATTTCTCTACATGAACGAACTGATCACATCATTTATGTTACAATAATACTAAAAATCATAGAGCGGGCCGTATTCGATAGTATCTCTAGAAATAGGTACCTAACTTAATCCAAGTACTATAGATGGTTTAGGCTATTTTACTCGAACTTCATCTAGTTTATGTCTCCACATAAAGTCTGAGTATTCATAATAATAGCCTAGGGTTTGTAGTTTATTGGATTTAGAGTTATTAAACAATAAACAACACTTGTCTGAATAAGCTTCATATATGTTTACTATTTACAAAACTACGAGTTTTAGGATATACAACCCAACAAACTTCTACTTGAATTAGAACTCCTAGTGGGTTACAACAAAGTTTAGTGTCGTGAGAGAAAACTAAATACAATAAACTAGGGCATCCCATAATCACAATTTCTCCCACTTTCCCTATTTATTCTACCCGTAGTCCTAAACTCCTCAGGTGACCCACGAAAATCTTAGCTGGGAGGGCCTTAGTAAACGAATGATCAGCAATATTGTCCTCAGACATTATTTGTCTCACAATAACGTCTCTTTTTAGCACGATCTCTCTGATGAGATGATATTTGCACTCAATATGTTTTCTACGCTTATGGCTTCTAGGTTCTTTGGAGTTCACTACTGCCCTACTATTATCGTAATACATAGTGATTGGCAGTCACATTTCTAGAACAACTTCCAGATCATTTAGGAACTTCCTAAGCCATACTGCCTTCTTGGCTGTTTTACAAGCAGCAACATATTCTGCTTATATTGTGGAGTTTGCAATGCAGCTCTGTTTAGTACTTCTTCATACTATAGCTCTTCCATTTAGAGTGAACAACAATCCCGAAGTAGATCTCCTAGAGTCTATATTGGTCTGAAAATCGGAGTCAGTATATCCTGAAAGAATCAAATCCTTATTTCCATATACGAGCACGTAGTTCCTTGTTCTCCTGAGATACTTGAGGATATTCTTAACAGCAGTCCAATGTTCATAACCAGGATTGGACTACCTACTGACAATCCCTACTGTAAAGCATATGTTTGGACGAGTACATAGCATTGCATACATCAAACTTTCGAGGTGTCTTAGGACATTGCTCCTTTGACAAGTGTATTCCATTCCTAAAAGGTAAAAGACCTCCTTTGTAATCCTGTATATTAAACTTAGACAACAACTTGTCTATATAAGATGTTTGATACATGGCTAGCTCTGTTCTTTCGGTTTCAAACTATTTGAATCCCAAGAAGATATTGCTCTTCTCCCAGATCTTTCATCTGAAATTGGGTTTCTAGACAATTTTTAATGTCAGCTAGGTACCCTACATTATTTCCAATAAGTAAGATATCATCTACATACAAAACTAGAAATGTTATAGTGGAGTTGATGATCTTTTTATATACACACGGTTCATCAACATTCTGTTCAAAGCCATTAGATTTGACTGCAGTATCAAATCTTATATTCCAGAATTTGGATGCCTGTTTCAATCTATAAATAGATCTCTTCAGTTAGCAAAACTTTTACTTCTGACCCTGTTCAACGAACCCTTCTAGCTGGACCATATAAATACTCTCTGCAAGATCTCCATTTAGAAAGGCAGTCTTGACATCCATTTGCCAAATTTCATAATTATAAAAAGTGGTAATGGACAAGAGTATCCTGATTGATTTGATCATAGTAACAGGGGAGAAGGTTTCTTCATAGTCCACCCTCTCAACCTGGGTCGAACCCTTTGTTACTAACCGGGCTTTATAGGTCTATACCTTCCCCATATGGTCTCTTTTACGCTTGTAGATCCACTTACAATTGATAGGTCTTACCTCATCTGGTTTATCAACAAGTTCCCAAAAAGAATTAAAGTACATAAAGTCTATTTCAAGGTCTATGGCTTTGCTCCACTGCTTTCGATCAACATCATCCATTACCTATTTATATGTTAATGGATCCTCTAAGCCATCATCAGGTTTGTTGACTTCGCTTTCAGTTAAACCCATATAGCGGTCAGGATGTCTCACAATCCTCCAACTACGTCTAGGACCTCTCAACTCTTGAGTAGGATGTGATGGACTAGACATCCGTGATCTATCTACAACTCTTGTTGATGAGCAAGGTTGATCAACAACTGTTGTTGATTCATCTGTAGCATTATTTGAAATCTCTTCCAAAACTAGTTTACTGTGGGGTTTATTATCTCGAATGTGGTCTTCCTCTAGGAATGTGGCATTTGTCGATACAATTACTTTATCATCCTGATGATCATAAAACTGACCACCTCTCGTTCCTTTAAGGTAACCTACAAATAGGTATAATTTTGAACGATGTTCCAATTTCTTTTGAATTTTGCACCAACACGTGTGCTAGGCAACCCCAAATTCGAAAATGACATAAACTAGCTTTACATTCTATCCATAACTCATAAGGTTTTCTTAAAACACTCTTAGAGGGGACGTTATTCAAAATGTAAGTTGCAGTCTCTACTACATATTCCCATAACGAGTTAGGCAACCGAGCATAACCTATCATGGACCGAACCATATCCAACAAGGTTCTGTTTCTTCGTTCAGATACACCTTTCTACTGAGGCATTCCTGGTGTAGAGAGTTATGACTGAATCCCGTGTTCCATCATATAGTCCTTGAATTTCATGTCCAAATACTCCCCACTTCAATCAAATCGAAGTGTCTTAATAGATTTACCTAATTGGTTTTGTCACACCCCACCCTGAGCCCGCCTCCTGAGTCTGAGGGGAGGTGTGAAGGATCGTAAATACCAGCTTTTTTCTAATACCTACTGCCCATTTGAACCTCTTAACTCTACGTAAACTTTAAACCAAGGATGTAAACAACAACTCATTTTATTATAACCAGTACAACATTTATATAAATCTCAGTCTTACTACAATGTTTACAATAAAAATTCTAAAACCTGGAAGTGTGATTGTGGCTGTTGCAAACCTTGACCTTAGCAGCACCCTAAAACTCATCACTTTTCGCTACCTGGGAAGAAAAACATGAAAGAAAAGAATGAGTTTCACGAAGCTCAGTGAGTGGCAAGCAACTTCTAGAGTCTATTTCAACTCATAAATAATACAAGCATATCACTAATACGAGGTTAATACTCAAACCTCAACCTTGAATGAGTCTGATCTCAAACTCTACCTACACTCACGGTAGATAGTCAACTGATACTAATCATAAACTTTTACTCTCTTGCGTTCCATTTGTTTCCTATGTAAACATAGTTCCCCACTTATGGGCTCAGAAGTTAGGCCTGCTGGCCCTCTGACCATCCCATACAAGGTTGCTCCCACAGGCTCAGGAACTAGAACTCTCGTTCCCCTGACCATCCCGTGAGTTCCACATGGGGCTTAGGAACTAGGTCTATTGACCCCCTGACCATCCCGAACACATAATCTCATTTTCATGCTAATTATTGATTCATAGCATATACAATTTACTTTAATAGATATGCTTAAGACTTAAAGGAAAGTACCACTCACCTTGGTAAAATAGGAAACTTTCTCTTAGAAGTTCCTTGTTTTTTTTTTTTTTTTTACGCTCTTTTGAACCCTAAATTCCATATTCAACTTCAACCTTATATTACTCATCGTTACAAACCTTATCTCGAGATACTTCCTTCTACAAACATGTTTTAAAATGTCACAGGAAGCTTACTTAAAATCTTAGCTCAGAAGTCATCGCGGCTTGGCCGGAATCCTCAAAACATCAATACTAGCCCAAGTTTACCCGAACGCTCGACCCTTCTATCTTTTCCTCAATCTCCAGACTGATTCCTTGGAGCTTCTTCTTTGGCAGTCCTACCCTAAAAACTAGACTTGTAAAGCTTTCAGGTGGTTTTAGAATCACTCAAAACACATGGGTATTATGGGAGAACTTCTCGTCCCAAGTTGATGCTACTTCCAGACCTCATTGTTCAACAGCATCTCCTCCTCTTGGAACTTCTTGATCAACGCATGGTCTTTCTACCAATGCATGCCCTTCATGATCAATGCATATTCTGCTCCAAATCAACACTCTAACACTATTCCTAACGTTCTTTAAAGAGGATTTCGAGTTATGAATTGAAGAAACAAGTTGTGGTGGTGTTTATAGGCCAAAGGAACCGATCCTTCTCATGTTTACTAAGCCTCAACTTAAGACACCTCCTACTTTGGAGTGTTTGCACCATGCTTTGCCACTACCTATCCTTTGCCATTTACCTATTTTAGTTGTCTTCCTCATGCATAATACTTCTTTGCATGAAACTCTATTCGTCCAATTCCTACTAACTCAAGCCCAACCACCTCTCGCTATAGCCATTTTTCTGGGTGAGCTCATCAGTCTTGCGTATTGCAAGCCTCAACATCGCCTAAACACTTGGCCCATCATTTAGTCCATCGTGCAACTCTTGCACTTCATCGCACAGCTCCATCGTCTAATGAATCTCTCACTGTAGCTTAACATCTAGCCCTCTCGCTGTTGTTCATCATCCAGCCCTCTCGTTGTTGCCAATCGTCTAGTGCCTGCGTCCCACCGCATAGTGATCTCTCGCTCTTAATGATCTCACTATGACGTATCTCGCGCTGTTAACGATATCGCTGACTCTCATCGTCTAGCGCATAGCCTATTGCATAGCTTCTGTGCCTATCGTTTAGCTCCAGCGTGTAGCGCTGACGCCTATCATCTAACGCATCACACCCATCGTCTAACGCGTCTGCTTATTGTGTAACGCTATCACCCAGCATTTGCGTCTATCACCCAACGGCCGCATAACGCATCGTCTAGCGTCTAAGCTTATCGTCTAGCTCTTGTTCATCGTTTACCACAATCGTCTAGTGCTATTGTTTAGCTTCTACGCTTATCGTCTAGTGCATCACTTCACATCGTTTAGCGTTGCCTGTAGCTATCCCATCGTCTAGTGCATCGCTCAATGCCGCCCACATTGCTATACAATCGTCCGCCCAACGCCTTGCGCTCAAGCTTCTCTCACTCTCGCTCATGAAGCTTCAACACATGAGCAACTTTTGGCAATGCCTCTTGCCAACACTTTGGCCAACATGCGTCCAACCTCAAAATCTCTACACATGGTTGCCCTTGGCTTCAATGTGTAACTCCTTTAAACCTCTACTAACTCAGCCTCATCTCATGCCTTTAATGTTTTCTAACACCACACGCATGGTTTCTTTTTGACTTCATACTTAGCCAAATTTTCACTAGTTAAGGCTTAACTTTAAGCTACTCAAAGAAAACCTCTTTAACACTTAGAAATTTTCCTTATCTTTAACATAGGATTTAACTTATACTTAGTTAATTCCCTTAATTACCTGCTTAAATAGAAAAATTGAGATCCAGGTTTCACAGGTTCTCAACCTTGGTCTTAAATTCTTTGAACTTTTCAAGAGCTTCAGACTTAAAATGAATTAGGTAAATGCAATCGTACCTTGAATAATTATCTATAAAGCTAATGAAATATTCATAACCACCACGTGCTTTAACACTCATTTTTCCATAGTGGTCCAAATGCACGAGCTGTAAGGCTTTTTTGCTCAAGACCTTTTCTAGAAAAATATCTTTTTGTCATTTTTCCTTCGAGACATGACTCACAAGGTGGTAAAGAGACATCTTCTAACTTGTATAGAAGATCACTTTTAGCCAGTCTCTCAATCCTATCGAGATTAATATGGCCAAGTCTCAAGTGCCAAAGATAGGTACTCTGAGAAATGTGTTGCCTTTTTCTTTGAGTTTCAACTATTTTAAACATTTCTGTGTTATATACAGCTTCAACTTTAGGTGGTTTTAACTTATAGAAGTTACTTTCTAACAGATTTGTATACATCTTTTTTTAATGAACGCTTCATTAAGAAAAAAATTTACTTTGTACAAATCTTCCAACAAACAGGAAATTGATATCAAATTTATTTTACAATAAGGTGCATAAAGAACATTTTCTAAATGCAGATATCTATTTCCAAAAGTTAACTTACAAGCTCCCACTACTTTTGCTGAGATACACTCCTCTGATCCAACCTGGAGAGTAATCTCATCTTCTTCAAGCTGCCTCTAGGAACTAGTTTTGACCCATCTGTCATACGCATCCCGAACTATTCGATTTGCATTGAGATTAGGGATGGAGGACATTTCTCCATTAAAGCGAATCGAGAATATTCGATTTCCAAGTTCCGTAATTATTGGTGTTTAAGTTTTTTCAGAAGTTGGCAGTTGTATAATGAAATGATGCTGAAAAAGTAAACAAATTTATTAGAGAATTACTTTCAACTCTTTTTAATCCAATTTATTTAGCAAAAATAATGTACCCATTCTCATTATTATTTTACTACGATTCTTCAGTAAGTCAGAATAGCCCCCACTGAAGGGCAGTTGACTACTCTTTCATTGAATCAAGACATTCTTCACTAAATACTAATACCAGAATAATTCTTATCCTTATAGTACTTAGCTACCGTTTATTTGGTCAAGAACTTTACTAACACTTAGTAAGTGTTGTAAGTGTTTACTCGCCACTTTCGAATTGCAGAGATTAGAGTCAAACAAGCCCTTAAAGGAGAAACAATTGTTTGAAAATGGACCTAAGTAACCCTATCCATTTTTTTAGCACACGGTGTTTTGAAATGTTACAACACTCCAAAGGGATAGTCGTCGTTAAATGACTAGAAAATGGTCACATAAAGCCAACCAGCACGCGCAACATAGGAATCTCACGGTGTCACTTAATGGAAGAGACTGTAGGACGTGTTGCCACACATCCTTCACCCACTTACTATGAACTACTTTCCCTATTCACCTTGCTATTGACCCATGCAAACACTTTTCGAAGGGAGGTTGCCGCTAATAGAAACTCGAAACCGAGCATGGATATCACGGTGTTAACTCTTAGGGACGTGAGAGCTAGAAATAATATATCTCATATACTATTCCTGAAGTGCTCAATTTTATAAAAGATTGGGTATTTACTTGGTTATTAACCGGATAACATTTAACAACCTAAATCTAGGTGGTTTTTTCTAGTATAACTCTTATATTGGGATTAACCTATGATGTCTAGGTGATAAACCAATTTTATTACCATACACCACGCATGCATGCTCATAAAACAAGGGTTATTGACTTAGACGCCCGTTTGATCTCAAGGTAGGAGGTGTTCCATAAACTGTCAACTTAAGTACCCCCAACCTTAGACAAGATATCCCCAGGTAAGTAAACAACTCTTGTTTTACAAATAATCTATTCAAACTCTTAAAAAGGTGATTAAATTGTACTTGTTAACTCTAGGTGAGCATGCATCTTATCTTTGTTACAGATTTTAAAAGTCTAGGTTATTTTATAACAATTATAAAATAAATTATAACATTTATAACCCTAGAAAATTCATCTATAACATGCTTCCTTAAACAAACGTGCTTTAATATAACACTTATATTAAAACCTAACATGCATACTATATACATTATAACACTTATAACATACAACAAATGCATGACAAATGTTTATCTTACGGTGGGATTTCTTAGAAAACTATATGGCATACTTTATGCACACATAATCAAACAATATTATATATAACATGCATAATAAATAAACAATTCTAAAGTGGACTGGTTTTGCCATTAAAAGCAAACAAACAACTAAACTATTACATAAAACAGTAAGCAGCTCCCTTGAACCGGCTTCAAACACTTTGAACCAATTTGAACCGGCCAAAAACCACTCAAACCCTTTTGAAA
Organism: Benincasa hispida; assembly: GCF_009727055.1. Taxonomy (NCBI): domain Eukaryota; kingdom Viridiplantae; phylum Streptophyta; class Magnoliopsida; order Cucurbitales; family Cucurbitaceae; genus Benincasa; species Benincasa hispida. The sequence goes on from NC_052351.1 coordinate 51,875,543, forward strand.
ACTAATGTCAAAACCATAATGTATCCACTTTAGTGAACCAAACATTCATTGCATGAATAACACCCACAAAAATGCAATAGAACATTATAAGCATGCACTGATATCATTTGATGGAACATAAAGAACGCATGCACAGCGGAAGTAATGAAATCGGCAACATTCTAATTGTATTAAAAAGAAGAATAAGCATGCAAAGGGTTAGAGAATACAACGTTTGAAGACTCCACCGCAATATTCCTCTCTCGAGCTCGATCGATACCACCAATGGTAAATCCCGCTATTCTCAAGTTGAAGAACACGGTTGTGGGACCATTTTGTTAGTGAAAATAAGAGAATTTCACTATATTAAGTAAGATAGTAAAGAAAGTTTGGTGGAAGAATTTAAGTTAATTATGCAGGAAGCATTAGTTTTTTAAAATTTCAAAAACAAAGCCTTTTGTAGAGAAAACGCATGCAAAATCTCATTTCACATGTCTTCCACCTTGAACTCCATGAGCATGTAATATCTGTATCAAGCTTGGGAAATGTCACTCCAAAGTCCACTTAGTCAATGGGAAAATACAGGATTTTTCCACTCACTAATTTTTTAATAATAAAAAAATGAAAAATAATTTTAAAAATTTGGAAATTATTTAATCAAAATAATTTCAATTAAATAAGAATAAACAAATTTAATATCATATATTAAATTGTATAAGACACCTAGCTTTAATTAATCACATTAATCAAGTTTAAAAAATACTTTCATGCTAATGGTCAAGTATACTCTAAAAAATAATTAATTAATAAATTAATTATATAATTATAAATTATATCTTATATAAATACAATTTTCCTTAAAACCTGAATTTGGACATTTCAAATTCTTACTTCACCTAGTTCTTCAATTTTGTCCGTATTGAGCTAGCAAGAAGACCCGATGGACATACAGAAGACGGGCTCCAATGATCTGAGACTAGCCGGTCAATCTCTTTAACCTAGTTAATCAACATTCATTAATTAACAAAACTGTCCACTATAGCCTGTAGTTGCACTCCTCTCACTGTAGATATATTATGTGTTTGTTTGATATAACTGTCATCAAGAAGTTGATCCTTCACAGGTTGTTCGTAACCTCAGCTAGGTCAAATACCGAAATACCCTTGAGTTACATCTTTTCTCCTTAAGTGCCACTGTCCCTCTAACGAACAATTGATTTAGGATCATAATCACTAAATCCATTCCCTTTCAGGCCAATGAGAGGATGGGGCCCTTTGTTCAAGACCCGGATCAACCTTAAGGGAATAACATTTCTACTATCCCTAAAATGGGTAGTAGTGAATTCCATCTTGTAAATTTTATGTCCCTAGCCATCTACTCGTTATTGTCCCTAAAATGGGAGACATATTGATTAGAGACACTGGGTTTACTCTCACCTATGCAGATCAATGGATAATCACGAATAAGCAAGAGTCCATAGACAACTAAGGATCCAGTTCAAGTTATCTAAGTCGTCAAAAAGTGAAATTAATCGGTGTTAACAGTAAACGGTGTTAATACGTAACCATGATTATTTCGTGGTCTGATTTACACAATCTCAACGTGTAGAACACTCCCGCTCCCATGTCTCTACATGAACAAACTGAGCACATCGTTTATGACACTTTACAATATTTATAACAATCATAAAGCGGGTCATATTCGATAGTATCTCCAGAAAAGATACTTAACCTAATCCAATTAACTATGGTGCCTAAATGCACAAAATGCAATTAAAAATCATTTGAATTATTTATTACTTATTCAAATTATTTTTGTATTTACTTATTAAAATTGTTCTAAAAATTGGTACATAGGTCTAACCGAAAATAAATAATGTTAAAAAAATATATATTTTAGTTTAAAATAAAGTTTGAAATTAGAAGACAAAAATTTTATTTTTTCATTAATTCATAGAGGATTATCATGAAATTAGGAAAATAAATAATGAATAAATACTTTTTAAACTAAGAGATGATTATCATAATTAAAAAAAAAATGGATAAAATATTTTTATCTAAATTAAAGTTCAAAATTAAGAGGATATCTTTTTTTTTTTTTTTTTTTTTTTTT
>NC_052351.1:51877658-51882518 GCF_009727055.1 Benincasa hispida
CTAAAACGAGATATGCACCAACTTCAAACGTAAAACAAACATCAAATTAAAGAAATATAAGCCGTCTGCCAAAATTTTCTTGCACATTCCTGGATGAGACCAGATATGGAAGCTAGCAGAGTGGCTTGAGGACTCCCGAACTACCACATGTTTTTCTTGTAATCAGTAGAACGATACTATATTATTCTATTTGTGTCCCATCCAAGTTTGCAATTTTTTTATACATTAGATCTAGTACAAAAAACATATGTTTATGTAATTTTAATAATTGTATATTGTAAAATTATTTTGACTTGGATTTTGAATATTAAATTTTCAAATATTTCAATATGTAAACTTATATATCTAATTTATTTTGAATTGAATTTTTTAATTAACATATTTTATGTTATTTAGACATTTAATTTATATAATTTTAGTAGACTTAAATTAGTAAAAGAATTTTGTAATAAATTTGTTATTAAATATGTAATTTGCCCTTTTAATATTTACTGTCACAATTTATACATGCAACAATATAATTAGTGAACATCAATTGAATATCATTTATGTGAACTATTTCAAAATATTATGTGCAATATGCACCGGTTATAGGTAAGAAAATAAACTCACTATGAAATATGTTCAAATTAGTCTTTTATAAAATTGTGATAATTGTTTTTAATTTTTTTTTTTTTTTTTTTAGTTGATCGATTTGATTATCTCTTTTAGTTTCATTTTAATTTAAATAAACAAAATTACTATTTGCAAAATTTCAGCGGAGTAACCCCTCATTTTATTTTTTGATAATGGGTATCTTTTATTTTGATTCTTAGAACCGTATGCCATCTATATATTGTTTCCATCATATTAATGGTATAAAGTTGCCATCACATCAACTAATATGATCTCTTGATCTCTTTAGCATTATGAATGTATATTAGTATGTTTGAATGTATGTGTGGTAATTCTATCACAATGAATTGGAATGATCCGCTTTCGCTTGTACGTACTCTTGAATAAGAGTTCCTTCACCAAGGAATCACAAATGTGGAAATCATATTGAAAGAAAGTAGCATCTCATCAAAGAGACAGTACACCGAGGAGACGGGATCGTCACGAAGATAGCCTCTAAACACAGCCTTGTTGATCCATCTACGAAGGCCCTCTCGGCTAAAGTGTTTGCACTTGGTTGGACTAGGACTCCGAGCAACGTAATCTAGGGAAAGTAGGAGAATATCTATGGTATTAGAGATGCCTTAGTTTATTGTATTTTTCCTTTATGTTTCTCAACATTGTATTGTATATATTTATTCTCACTAGAGTTTTAGTCCATGTGGGAGATTGTTGGGAATGTCCTAGAACTCGCAGTTCGTAAAATTCATGTTAAACATTATATTTATCAATAAAATATTATCGATTCTTTTATTTGATATTGATGTTGCATTCTATTATGCAAATCCAATAAATATATCCATGGCTGTAGTGTGAATATTTTAACTCTATGTAGTAACGTAAAGAGGATCAAGTTAATAGTATATACCCTAAATGGTCTATAAGTATATGGATGAAATTAGGTATCTCAACCTGGTAACACTATTGGATGCGACCCATTTTGTATAGGTAATACAAATGATGTGATCCACAGATAGGTAATACAAATGATGTGATCCAAAGAGCATTCATGTAGAGACATATGAGTGGGGGCATCCTATGCAATGAGTTTACATAAAGACTAGACCACGAAATAGTCACTTTTCTTTATAACGACAGTCTACTGTTAAAACTGACTATTTCATACTAAAGTAGCTTAGGATAACTCAATCTTAATACTAAGCTAGCTATGAACTCCTGTTTATTGGAGATTGTCCTTTGATCTGCATGGGTGAGAGTAATCCAACAACACTGCTCAATAAGCCTTCCATTTTAGGGATAAGACCAGATAGATAGCTGGGGACATAGCCCAGTGAAATGGAATTCACTCCTACCCGTTTTAGGGTTGGCAGATAGGTTGTTCTCTTAAGTGCTAATTCTAGGTCTTGAACAATCGAGGTCCCGCCTTCTCATGATAGAGAGGGACATGGTTCATTAAGTAGTATTATGAATCAATTGTTCATTAGAGGGTCAGTGAGAGCTTAAGGAACAAGATGTATTTATAGGGGTAAAAGAGTAATTTTGATCCAACTTCAAATATGAACGACTTATGAATGATCGATTTAATGATTATGGTTTACATGGACAGAAATATATCTACAGTGAGGAGAATGCAACTATCGAGCTATAGTAGTATGTCTTGATGGTTAACGAAAAGTAATTAATTCGATTTAAAGAGTTTAACCAATTGATTACAAATCTTTGGAGCTCATGATCTGTATGTCCAATAGGTCCCTCTATTAGCTCATAAATTGGAATAATGAATTGAGTAATTGATTGAATGAATTTTGAATTTAGGGTTATGAATTTGAAATGTTCAAATTCAGTTTTAGGGTTTTTCAATTGATTGTATACGATGGATTAAAATCGTTTAATTTAATCGAAATTAAAATGAGATTGGAGAATTCAATTAATATTTAAATTATGATTTAAATATTGATTTTGAATCATATTGGTGGAATTGATGTTTTATTAATTTAATATTAAGATATTAAATTAATTAAATTAGTTTTATTTAAATTAATTAATTTTGAATTAATTATATAAAACTAAAATTTCAATAAAATAATTTTATCTAAATGGAAAAAAAAAAAACAATTTTTGAAATTGTTTTTGAGCTAGTTGATTTTTCCCTAAAATTGGAGAAATCCAGTAAACTTCATTCATGGTATTTTATCACCAAAATCTACCTTGAGTTCTTCAATTAATACAAAGTAGGAGCTGCCCTACATGCAACCATCTTCTAATGCATGAAATCAAGCTATATAATGACGCTTCATGCATGGAATTTGAAAAAAGACTGAGTTCTTTATCCAAGGTGCTATAAAACTGAAACCCTACTACACCCTCACTAGTTCATCTTCAATTTAGCTTGATTAGAGTGTTCCCACCACACATTCCTTTTTTAGCATAGTTGAGAAGATCTTGTTGGTGGTCTATCTGAAGAATCCAGCTCAAACTTGTGGAGATTTTGCTGAAATCATGAAAAGAACTACAAAGGTATTGTCATGTTCAAACCCTCTTTTGAAAACTTCATGAGTAGAATGTTTATAACTCAAATTAAATGTAGTTTAAGTACTTATTGATTCTGAATTTCTCCATTGCACGTTTTATTACTCCTTCACCAACTCCCTAGTTCTCAATGCTGAGATAATGGCATTAGTGGTGACTGACTCCCTGCCATATTTCAATGCATTCTTTACCTTCTTATAGGCTTTGGGTAGAGAGTTCAACAAAACAAAGGCTTCATTTTCATTACCAATCTTTTCACCAAGGCTTTTGAACTCAGAAACTATCTTCTTAAACTCATCCAAATTGTCAGATAATGTTTTAGCAGAATCCATCTTGAATGTGAAGAATTTCTCTCTTAAAAACATCTTATTAGGAAGATCTCTTATGGCAAAAAGACCTTCCAACTTAGTCCACATCTTTTAAGTTGTGCCTTGGTCGATTACCTGTCTCAAAGTGTTGTCATTGAGGTTGAGGACTAAGGTTCTATAAGCTTTAAGTTCTATATCTTCCCTTTCTTGAGTTGTTATCATAGATGGCAGAGTAAATAGATCTAAGAGGGCTTAATGAGCTTTTTGTAGTCCAAGAATTGTCTTGATTTTGGCTTTCCACAAGCCAAAGTCACCCTTCCCATTAAACTTCTCTATTTTGAATCTTGCAACGATCATTGCTAATCTGAAAACTAGACTTAGAACACTAAGAAGTGTTTTCTTGAAAACCTTGATGCTTCAAGAAAGATTATCTCGATGGTCTTCAAGCTCTGATACAAATTTTGTTGGGCTATTTCTCTGTTTCTATAGGCCTACGAAATGAATCTTGAAGGAAAAGCCCAAGTAGCTGAAGGCTTGTGTTAGGTGAAAAGATTGGTTCTAAATAAGCCACATAGTAAACCTAATTTCCACATACGTGTAGGGCTAAAACTCTCTCTTCAACTGATCAGATTATTGCACTTGGGAAAAGGAATTCATTTTCAGGTAAAACTTTCTTTTCTCTCTCAATTTTCTCTCTCAATTTTCTCTCAATTAGTTATAGGGCTCTTCTTTAAAAATGAAGATTGTTTTTTTAGAGATGAAGAACAACCTGCATAGTTCAAAAGATGAAAGGAAGAAGATAAAGAACACACACAAGTACGTGGTTAAGAAAGGTTGCGTACATCCACGTGAAGAACTTTTTTTCTTTCTTGAGATTGCCTTTGTACAATAGTTTTTCTTTTATAAGAGATGTAAGATTATTTCTATTCGATGTATGTAATAGATCTGATCTTTAGGTATTTATAGTACATACCTTTTGTTAGTTTTTGTCAGTTACAGTAAGAAAAGAGATGTTGTTAAGTAAAACTCTAAACTAGTTGTTTTATGTATTGGAGTCATATTTACGATATGTTTTTATCAGAGAATAAAATTTGTGCTCAATGTCATTTTCTCTTAGTACTTAACAAGAATTTGGTTAATGAGAAATATTTTTGTGAAGGAAGAAGTGGATTTTTGACGAATTTCAATTTTTTATTCCATTTCAATTAAGGTGGGTGTTTGATCTTAGGTGTTTATGTGAATGGCTAAATCAGTTTGTGTTTGTATGTTTGTCTTCATCATTCTAGAATCAATTATTATTATTTCTATTTTCAAGTTCAAGCTAAGATCTCTCTAGAATTGTCATGTTCATCTTGAGTGCTTGTTAATTCTTAAAGAAGATAAAAGTCTGATTAAGTTATTCTTTAAA
>NC_052351.1:51885553-51957361 GCF_009727055.1 Benincasa hispida
CATAAGATAGATGAGAAGATCATGTAGAGTAGAGTTAAAGCAAGAGGATAAGGAAAATTGATTTCCTTCGAGGACAAGACCTATTGCAGCAATACGTAAGAGATTTCAAAAAGTTTGTCAAAGCAACTTCTTAAATACACATCATAGAGTAGGAAGATTCAAACCTCTAACTTCTTGATTCTATACACCTTAATTAGTTGAGCTAAATTCCTGTTCAAATTGAAGGATCTCTTACCGAAGAGTACCATGAGCGCGTTTGGATTGCTCCGATCTCACCGTGACCGAAATACATATTATATATTCAAACGTATAGTTATGAAAACAACAGTAATTATCGACATGCTATGAACAAGATATAACAAGGGAGAGAGTGTCATACCAGTTGAAGACAATCTTCAAACTTCGGAACTCAATGCATTAGAACCCTCCACTCAATGCATAAGAACAAGTGTGTGATCGTTTAGACGCGAGGTGGACGATCATCTAGACGAAGAGCGACTATCGTATAGGCTCTCGATTCTTCAAAGCGATCGTTAACGATTCACCAACGCGATCTTCTATCTTTTCTGGACTAGCGATTCAAAATGAAAACTATTTTCATTTTAATTCATCGGTTATAATAACCGACGCTGCCCCACTAATCCACATCCAAATGTAATTTTTGGGTTAATTATCATATGATTAACCAACTAAAATATTAATAAACATAATCATATTATATTTTTAACCTTTAGTTTCATATAACATATCTACTATGATATTTTCTCCTCTACTTGATATAAATCATATTTATATCTAATTTCCTTCAAAATAATGTATCTCATACATTTAGCCAATTATATCATATATAATTAACCAGTCCAATTATATATGATATAATTGGCTAAATTTTGCCAAATTTTGGCAATTTTCTTTCAACATATGAGTGTTTTCTTCAAACCATCATAATTTTGCCATTAGGCATAAATTGGAGCTTCAAGTAAAAAGAAGAGATGTTGCAGTCATTCAGGACCCGAGAGGAAAACATTAAGCCGCTACCTACGGTGCCTAAATGTACAAAATGCAATTAAAAATCATTTGAGTTATTTATTACTTATTCAAATTATTTTTTAATTTACTTATTAAAATTGTTATATTTAAAAACTAATACATAAAATTAAAAGTAAAAATTTTATAATTAAAAAAAAATAGTAATTATCTTAAATCATACCCATCTAATTAAAGTTTTTAATTTGGGAAAACACATAATTTTGATATACATACATTAAAAGAACATAACAATTTTTAAACAAAACTGAAGTTATTCAATTTAACAAGAAAATATTTTTTAAATTTATTTTAAAATTCCAGTTTTATTACAGTTAAAGCAAAGGAGCTATACTTTCTCTCGAAGGGGAGTTTCTGCTTCTTCTAATTGTTCTGGTTGCTAAAACCACGATTCTGACCCTTCATCTTAATTCCCTTAAATTTTTAGTTAGGTTTTATCACGGTAGAGGTAGATTTCCCAAGAAAACCGTTCACCTCCTCCCTTTAATTCTGCTACCGGGCTTCCTTCTCAATCCTTAGGCAGGTGATTAGACTTTCAAAGAAAAACTCCTTGGTCTTGTGCCTTAAGATGTTCTTAAAATCCTTCCACAAGAGGGGCAGCTTGTCAATAATAACAGCAATTTAGAATTGCTCGTCCAGGGGCATACCTTCACTTATTATTTTGTGGGCTATCTTCTGCAGCTCGTGGGACTGGGCCTCCACAGATTTGTCATCTACCATCTGGAACTTAAGGTAACGGTTGATGGCATACTTTTTTGACCTGGCTTCCTCGGTATCGTACTTCTTCTGTAGGACGTCCCAAACTTCCATTATTGTCTTTATTGAGCTGTAATAATCATATAGATCATCAGTCAAACCATTTAATATGAAATTTTCACACAAAAAGTCTTTTTCTTGCCAATCAGCAGCTTCTTTGATATGTTGTTCAGTGGAATCTTCTTTTGGGACTGTTGGTTTCTCCATCGTGCAAACGTCGACAACCTTCTTAACGTGAGAAAAACCAGCATCTTCTGCTTCCACCGTTTGAAGTTCAATTCTTAGAATCGAAACAGACGGTTCAGGTCAAAGGTCATAATTTCGTTCTAATTTGAAAAGGTTGTCACAGCAACGGTAGATGGATCATCTTAAAATTGTTGGAACTAGCTACCCTTCGACAGATAGGATTTGGCGTTAGCAAACAGTCACAAATGATAGTCGTCAAGCAAATATAGCCTGCAAAACAGAAACTTGTTACAGGCTGAGTCGCGAATATTTCTCTCTTTAAGACGTTTCGCGGCTCTACGAAAGTGTGCAAGCAGTTCTACAGAATTGCCACGTTGTCCCCAGAATAAAATAGCACAAAATAGATGATATAGTCTCGATCGGAGTAACACTATGACCGATCGAAAACTCAAACCCTTTAAACTGACTTGCTCGAAAAACGAGAATGGAAGAAAGGGAAGGGACAAGAGAGAATATGGAGAATTGACCAACACCCTCTGCTCGTGACATGTGGAGTTGTTAAATAAATAATAATAATAATTTTTCATTTTGGCATGCTCGATTAGACGATGATGCATGTGTGTAGGATGTCCACCATATTTACATTTGCCTATTTCTTCACCCCGTCTAAAACATGGATACCCCTTGGAGCCTTAAGATGTTCTTTTTCCCTTCCACAAGGGGGCAACTTGTCAATATTAACAACAATTTAGAATTGCTCGTTCAGGGGCATACCTTCACTTATTATTTTGTGGGTTATCTTCTGTAGCTCGTGGGACTGGGCCTCCACAGATTTGTCATCTGTTATCTGGAACTTAAGATAACGGTTGATGGCATACTTTTTTTACCTGGCCTCGTTGATATCGTACTTCTTTTGCAGGACATCCTAATCTTCCATTGTTGTCTTCATTGAGCTGTAATAATCATACAGATGATCAGTCAAACCATTTAATATAAAATTTATTACACAAAAAATCTTCTTCTTCCCAATCAACAGCTTCTTTGATTTATTGTTTAGTAGGATATTCTTTTGAGACAGTTGGTTTCTTCGTAGTGCAAACGTCAGCAACCTTCTTAACTGTGACAAAAAATAGCATCTTCTACTTCTACCGTCTGAAGTTCGCTCCTTGGAATTGAAACCGATAGTTGAGGTCGAAGGTCATAATTTTGTTTTGATTTGAAAGGGTCGTCACAACAGTAGCAGATGGATCCTCTTAAAATTGTTGGAACCGACTACCCTTCGACCGACAGAATTTGATGGTAGCAAACAGTCACAAACGACAATCGTCAAGTAAATATAACATGCAAAACATAAACTTGTTACAGGCTAGGTTAGAATCTAGGCTTGAGAAAACTAGATTAGAACCGCATAAGCAAGAGATAGAAACTTAGAGATAAGTTCTATTTGCTAACATGCATCGCATGCACCTTAGAAATAGGTTATGGTAGTATGCGGTCACCTTGTGTATGTGTGTGTCATTCATTATTGTTTAGACAAGAATAGAGGCTTAGACGTAAGTCATATAGACATCATCGTATACATCGCACGCGTCCTAAAACTAGGAGCTATAGCATTTGCATTGAGAGATGACCTGTTGTTGTATGTGTGTATCCTGATTGCATCCTTGAACGCAATCTTACGAAGTGTTAGCTAAATCCCTTCTCAACCCGTTCTCTACATACTCATTGTAACTTTAATTATATTAACTCTTTTCTCAATTCTATCGCATAAGATTTATATTTTAAACAAACATACCAACCAACTCATTGTTTTATTTGTCTCCATACACTAGAAGAATTTTGGGCTTTAATGTCTATTTTAAACCTCCATTAAAGGTAGTGTTATTAAAACCCATTAATGTCGATTGTCTTTAATGTCGGTTTTAAACCGACATTAAAGGGCTTTAATAACACTATCTTTAATGTCGGTTGCAATTGACATTAAAGCCCTTTAATGAAATTATCAACCTACATTAAAGCCCTTTAATGTCAGTTCCGACTGACATTAAAGCTCAGAATCTGTCTGTTTTATCAATTACTGTCCGTTTTTTAAAATTTCATTGCCAATCCATTTTTTTGGTCCAAAAGTATAACATGACACGTCATCATCGAACGTTGTGGCTATGACATATTATTTATGTATGGATTGCAAATCTATTACATTTAATCCATAAATTCTACTATAAAATTATAATTTAAAAGGTCGTACAATAATATTTAGCCCTTGAAAACACAAATTACAATTAATACAAACATTATGATTGTACAAACATTATGAGTTTACTGTCCTTCTCAACTTGGTAAGTATGGATCTCTTCATAATTCTTCTTAAACAGACCCCTCTAGCTTCACCAGTGTCTGGTTATAAGCATCTTTGTCTGATCAATGCTGTTCAAAGGATCACAAACAAAAAAGGTTTAAGGCAAAGGATTGAAAGTGAAAATGTGATTAGAATTCATATTCAACTAACCGTGTTTATTAGGAATGTGTATAAATGGTACATTCAAGGAAAAATTCTTTAATAGAGTTCCCCAAGAAAAAGCATAAAGAGTTTGCGATCCCAAATTTTTGCTCCTTTGGTGCACCTGCAAAACAAGAAAACTCAATAGTTGAATAAATGAGATAATCTTCTTTTTAAAACTGTGATTCATCAACTAAAACTTATTAAAACTGTGAGTCAAACATTCTTTTAGTGTATTTAATTAGCATAATGCATATGTTCTCAAGCCAATCAATCGTTTAGTTCCGCATCTATCATTTAGCTTCAGCGGCCCATCGTGTAGCTCAATCATTTAGTAAACGATCTCGCGCATAGGCTATCGTTTAGCTGCCGTGCCCATCGTTTACCTCCATCGTTTAGCGTTAATGCCTTATCGTCTAACACATTTGCCTATCGCTTAATATCATCGCCTATTGCTTAGCATTCACCCTATCGTGTAACGTGTCTACTCATCGTCTAGCGCAGCATGGCTATTGTCTAGAACTCATGGCCATCGTATAGCGCCATCATGTAGTATATTGCTTAGCACCCGCACATCTATTATACGATCGTCCAGCGCCCGCTACACGATCGTCTAGCGCCCACGCATATCTATACGTTCATCTAGCGCATCGCTTAGTTCCGTGCATCTGATATACGATCGTCTATCTCATAGTTTAGCTTCCTGCATTGCTACACGATCGTCCAGCGCCTGCCTACACGATCGCCTACCTCATCATCTAGCGCTACCCATTTGCTATGTGATCGTCTACCCAGCACCTTGCGCTCAACATTTCACTTTTACTGCTCTTGCTCACGCATACCCAACGCAGGAGTAACTCTTGGCAATGCCTCTTGCCAATACTTCAACAAATGTATCATATACAAGAAAACCATTAATCAAATCGAATTTCAAAGGCCATAGACACATAAAAAGTAGGCCTAAATCTAGGAGCAGAGAGACATATTAAAGTGAAAACGCAGGTGGCTTTCATTGAGACATTTACACAAACAGTTGAGAGGCGTAACATAAAAACAAAAATTTCTGTGAGTTTAAGAGAGGAAAGAGAAGAAGAGCATACTAATCTGGACGAATGACGAACGGCGAACTTCAGATCAAACGACGAACAGTAGCACACGGAAAAGCGCATCTACTCATCGTCTAGCGCAGCACGGCTATCGTCTAGTGCTCATGCTTATCGCGTAGCGCCATCGTGTAGTCTATCGCTTAGCGCCCGCACATCTGCTATACGATCGTCCAGCGCCCGCCTACATGATCGTCCAGCGTCCGTGCATCTATTATACGATTGTCCAGAGCCTATGCATATCTACACGATCATCTAGCGCATCGTTTAGCTCCGTGCATTTGCTATACGATCGCCTACCTCATCGTTTAGCTCCCCGCATTGCTACACGATCNCCTCATCGTTTAGCTCCCCGCATTGCTACACGATCATCCAGCACCCGCCTACACGATCACCTACCTCATTGTGTAGCACTACCCATTTGCTACACGATCATCTACCCAGCGCCTTGCGCTCAACATTTTGCTTTCACTGCTTTCGCTCACGCATACCCAACGCAGGAGAACCTCTTGGCAACGCCTCTTGCCAATACTTCAATAAATTTATCGTATACAACAAAACCATTAATCAAATCGAATTTCAAAGGCCATAAGCACATAAAATGGCCCAAATCTAGGAGCAAAGAGACATATTGAAGTGAAACCGCAGCTGGCTTTCATTGAGACATTTACACAAACAGTTGAGAGGAGTAACATAAGAACAAAAATTGTTGTGAGCTTAAGAGAGGAAAGAGAAGAAGAGCATACTGATCTGGACGAATGACGAACAACGAACTTCAGATCGAACGACAAACGACGGCACACGGATCCGAGCAACTTCAGATCTGCGTGATTGGGTGTGGCGGCGCGGGTTGCACGACGAACAGACCTGTACAGAATCCAGATCTACACCACGACAGACCTGCACGGGTTGCACGACGGCGCAGGTTACGCTACCCATTGGCAAGGGTTTGGAAGAAAGAAGTGAGAAAGAAGAGGGTCTGAAGAGGAAAGTGTGAGAATAAGAGGAAAAGAAAATAAGAGGAAAGTAAAGAAAGAAAAATGAAAAAAATGGGGGAGGGGGGTATAAAAAATAGGGGGAGAGTGAAGAGGGAAAAATTAAGCGGGTCTTTAATGTTGTTTTTAGACCGACATTAAAGGTACCCTTACAATGTCGGTTTAAAACTGACATTAAAGATCCGCTTTCTAAAAACAAAAAATAAAACCGACATTATACATCCGACTTCACTTTTTTCAACCGACATTAAAGCCCAAAATTCTTGTAGTGATAGTCCCTATGTTCGACCCTGGGCTTACCAAGCAACCTAATAGAATTTATACTCAGATTTTGCTAGGAAAACGTGCATGTACAACGCATACACCACCATTGCAATATACACTATTATTTCATCATATTCACAACGCATCAGTAAACGATCTCGCTCTCAGCGATCTTGTGCATAGCCTATCGTTTAGCTGTCGCGTCCATCGTTTAGCTCCATCGTATAACGATGATGCCTTATCGTCTAATGCCCGCTCATCACTTAGCATCATCGCCCAGCACCTACGTCTATCACGCAACGGCCATCGCTTAGCATTCTGCTTATTTTGTAGCACTAATGCTCATCGTGTAGCGCCATCGTGTAGACTATGGCTTAGTGTCCATGCGTCGTCTAGCATCTAAGCTCATCGTCTAGCGCCCACTCAATGCTTAATGCTATCGTGTAGTGCTATCGTTTAGCGCTATCGCCTAGCTTCCACGCATATCGTCTAGCGCTTACACTGATCATGTAGTTCTTAACGCCTATTGTATAGCCCGATCGTCTAGTGCATCACTTCACATCGTTTTATGCCGTGTGCATTTTCATGATCGTCTAGCGCAACGCTGAGCTCCGTGCATTTGCTACACGATCGCCTACCTCATCACGTAGCACCGCTCATTTACTACACGGTCTCCTACCTCATCGTATAGCACCGCTCACTGCTATACAATCGTCCGCCTAGCGTCTTGCGCTTAACATCTCGCTCTTTCCACTCTCGCTCACATGAACTCAACGCATGAGCAACTTGGGCAATGTCTCTTGCCAATGCCTCGGTCAATCATGTGTTCGACCTCACAAGCCCACGCATTGTTGCCTTCGGCTTCATACTACACTTAGCCTCATCTCATGTGTTAAAACCAAACGCATGCTTCCTTTTGACTTTAAACTTAGCCAAATTTCATTAGTAAAGGCTTATCTCTAAACTACTCAAGGAAAATCTATTCAACACTTAGAAAACTTCCTTCCTTTCATCATAGGATTTAACTTTCACTTAGTTAATTCCTTTAATTACTTGCTTAAGTAGGAAAACTGAAATTTGAGTTTCATAATAGAGAAGAGGAATACAGAGAAATTGGAGATTAGGGAATGAAGAGGCATACGAAAAGAAGAAATGGGGAAGGATTTTTTGAGCCAAAATATCGAAACAACCCCATGTTTAAAGCCAAAAGATTAAATGTGAGCGAAAAATAGAGATCTAAACTAGAAATAAGCCACAAAACAACTCACTATGTTGCTGAAAAGAAGAACCATGGTTTTGACATACGAATAAGTGGGTTGGACAAAGTGCACAGCAGGCCGGCGGGGAAATTGCACAGGTTTGTGAACAAAACTATACGGTAGCAGTGCTCAGCGGATGAAGATGCATAGGCGTCAACTATTGCAGCTGATGGGAGGAATGGAAGTGTCGATGAGAGAGGTTAGGGGAAAGGTGGATTCAGACCTAAAATTTTAGCACGCACACTAAAGGAAATTGAGCTTTCCGGCCCATTTTTTTTGTTTTTTTGCTTCCTCTCTTTTTTATAGGCATTTCAATAAACGCCATAAAGAAAAGTTATTAATAGGAGTACTTGTTGTAGTGCCTCAATCTAAAACACCTCAAATGAAGCCTAAACTACAACAAGGAGTACCCATGAGTTAAAGACTAAATTACTTCATCAAATTTAATTCAAAAGGGTTTAAACAAGTTGCTAAACCTAAAAATCACAAATATACTTGAATTTCGTTAGGAGGTTTCAATATTTCCAAACTATTCCGAATCCTATTAGTTGTTTCCGAATAGACTTAATCCTACATATCTGTGGTGTTGGAAGTGGGTAACTCACATCTAGTGCCAAAAAATAATGGGTAAGTGTCGAGTCGTTAAAAGATGTATGGGTTAGTATCTGCTCTATGCCCGAGTGTGGGTGTGTTAGCCAATTGAAGCAAATCGCAAGGAAGTAGGATTCAGCTGTGAAGAGAGAAAGAGAGGGGAGGCTAAACCAGATGGGGGCTAAGGGCTTTTCTTTTTTAAAATCAAAAATACTCCTTTCCTGTTTTTCTTTTTAAACAAAAGCCAACAAATTAAATGGAAATAAATAAAATAAAAATTAAAAATTTAGCATCTTCCTTTAGCTCCAAAATACATGTTTCTAAAATTGGCATTCCAATTAAAAGTGCAAAAGATTTGGAAAACTTTCACATAAAATATTTTTTCCAACATTTTAATAAATTTAATTTGGCAACTTTAAAAATTTAACAAAAATTAAAATTTTTCAATTTAGAAAACTCAACAAAGAGGCTCTATTAATTTAGAATTAACCGACTGAAGGAACTTCAGATACCTAGTTTATTCCAAATTAACCTTAATTTTATAATGTGGGGCATTACAGTATTCATATCTTTGATTTGTGGTATGTTTTTCCTTACTTTTCTCCTTTGTTAAATTCAAATATATTTTAGTTTTATGGTTTAATAATTATATATGCATTGAAAATATATTAAAAAAACAATAATCAAAAGTATAGAACATAAATAAATGTAAAATTAACAACAATAATAAAATTATTTCTATCTTTGAATTGTTGCTAAAATTTAATCTCCAATGTTATTTCTCACTCACGTCATCTATACTATCTAATGCAAGAGTATGGGAAAGTAACATTTTGACTTCTCTTTTGTTCCTTTTAGTGGATGATTATATAGATATATTAGATAATTTCAGGATTAAAATCATCAAATAAATTATTTTGCCCCTGTTTTTTAGCATCACATAAAAAAAATAATAACTTTTTTCCTATGTTTAGCATCAAATGTGAATGTATTACATATTTTTAAAAAATTGGTTTCATCCTAACATGAATAGTACCCTAGATTCAATAAAAAATTTGTTTAATAAAACAGTTTAAATTTTGATTTATCATCAACATTTGATTTAAAACCAAATCAAATTTTCTCTATAAATTCAATAATTAGGCTCCAAATATTCTTCCGTTATCTCTTTCTCTCTTCCTTTCTCATGTTTCTTTTCTCTTTTTCTATTTCTTTCTCATGTTTTTTTTTATCATTTTCAATTTCGTTAATAATTTTTTGTTTTCTTTTTGAAGCGTTATACCTAGGTCTTTAACTCCAACTCCAACTATTCCTTCATAATTAGTAAAGTCTTATTTTTCTTCTGTAATCTATTTATTTTCATATGCTAAAATAATTGAGTAGTAAATATTTATGAGTTTTGTCATTGAAAAAGAATCTCAATCCTCCGCTCATGTTTACCTTCCTCTCTCAGCCTTTTATTTTCAAGATTTGATTTAAGATCAAATCAAATTTTCTCTGTAAATTCAATCCTTACAATCCAAATTTTCATCGATTATCTCTCTTTTTCTTTCTCGTGCTATTTTTCTCTTTTTTATTTTGTTAATAATCTTTTGTCTTCTTTTTGCCGCATTATCAACTCCAATTATTCTTCCATAATTAGTCCGGTGTTTTTTCTTTTGTAATCTATTTCTTTTTATATGCTAAAACAATCTGAGTATTAAATATTTATGAGCTTTGTCATTAAAAAGGAATCTCAACCCTCCACCCACGTTTACCTTCCTCTCTCATCATTCTTTACCTTTTATAATTATGGTGTGAAATTAAATTTTATTAGTTGTGTACATTGAGTTTTGATTTTAGATTTAGACTAAGTTAAATAATAAATTGTGAATTTTCCAAACCAAATAAATTAAGGTGTTAATCAAATCATCTAAAAAAATAATATTCGTTTGAAATATAATTTAAAATTAAGAAGAACATTGTAAGTAAGTTTTAGGGTTTTTGTCTAACGGTGTAAAATTAAGAAAAACTTTGCATTTGTATGCCATCTATATATTGTTTCCATCACATTAATGGTATAAAGTTGTCATTATACTGCCTGATATATAATAAACAAACAACATCATGGGAGGATGATAGTCAACTTAAACATGTCTCAATTGATTTTGGCATAAATTTCAATCCACCCACTCCAACTTGCTAAAATAAATAAATAATAATATAATTGAAAAGTTGTACACTTAAAGTGATTTATTAATGTTATCATTATTTTCTTAACATATACAGACGTTATATTTTTTCAACGATCAAATGAATTTCTTGTTTTCACTATCTACTATATATGTTATTCAAAATTTAGAAAAAGTTATCACGATATAAATATCTTGAAGAAAAAATGATTTTAGTAATTTATTTTATTAATATATAATCATTCAACAATGATTCATTAAGAAAGTCAGAAAAATTTTAAGGTATTATAATTGAAAAATATGATACTAAAATACACTCATTTATTGTGATTTATTACCTTTATTTCTTTATGCTTAATAGATGAAGAAACCATAATTATTTCGTCATAGCCTAAGAATTATAAAATATTACAAGGAGATACAATTAAAATAGATAAAAATTACCATTATTGAAATTACCCATTTTACAATATATATTTTTTTTCATAAACTTGTAGACCCCCGTTTTTCATATTGATTAAATGGAAGGAGGGTGACTTAAAATATATCATCACAACTTTGTAGTAAAAGCAGTAACAAGAACTCTAAATTGAGGGGTACTGCGACAACAGGGCTGATAACGTACTCATAATGGCACTCGTCCATTTCCAATAGATGGTGGAACAGGTGTTCGAGGATATATGACAAAATTAAACTTAGATTCTTTCTTTAAAATAATAGAAGGAGAATGAGGTGGAGGCGGTGGATACTCTGAAGTTTCTTTACTCGGCCCAGATGGAGGAATACGCACGCCTTTTTGTAATATTCCAAAGTTAATCCTAGATTCTTTATGTAAAATGACTGGTTGGAAATGTGGTAAGGGAGGTGGATTGTCTGAAGTTCTTTGACTCGGTCCAGACGGAGGAATCCGTCCCTCTTTTGATAGTATTCCCAAGCTGAAAGGTGGAGCTACATAGTCTTGATCGACTACAACAACATTTCTAGCATCTGCTTGATAGATTGTACAATGCATCCCAAGGAGTATGAGAGCACAAGCTCCGAAAAATACATTTGAAGGATTAAGCAACATCATTTTTATTGTATGTTTGTCCATCTTCTTCTATCGCTTCCTCTTTATATAGCATTTTTTTTCCCAATTGAAATGAAGGTAACATTTTGGCATAAAAGCTAAAAATAACATTTTTAATTTTAGAGAAACAACAAAAACACGGAATTTGTTAGAAATCTTGTTAGTAAAAAGCTTTACAATAAAACTAACAACTCAAAATTGACATTTTATTTTTGAAGTTTCTAAATGATGTTTTCTTTTCTGTTTTCCATTATTTTTTATTTAAAAATCAAATATGTTAACCACTTATTGAATGCTTGTGTGATTGAATTTACTAAGTGTGAGAATCAACGTGTGTTTGAAAGGGGATTTTTAATACATTCATTCATAATCAACTTTATCAAACCCATAAAGCGACTAAATGTTTTTCATAACCAATCTAACACTCTTAAACGTGGTCTAAATTGAAGCCTAAAATAATTCTATTATATTTGCATTCGATGACGATTTAGAATAGCCATTAGATGTGTCTTTTGCATACATTTTAAAATTGTCATGGCTTATCACTTATCTGTAAATTTTGGCAATTTTCTTTCATTATTGGATTGTTTTCTCCAGACTATCAGAACTTTGCCATTAGGCATAAATTGGAGCTTCAAGTGAAAAGAAGAGGTGTTGCAGTCATTGAGGACTCGAGAGGAAAACATTAAGACGCTACTTGTGGGTCCTAAATGTACAAAATGCAATTAAAAATCATTTAAGTTATTTATTACTTATTCAAATTGTTTTTGTATTTACTTATTAAAATTGTTATATTTAAAAATTAATACATAAAATTAGAACTAAAAAATGTATAATTAAAAAAAATAGTAATTATCTTAAATCATACATATCTAATTTAAATTTTTAATTTCGAAAAACACACAATGTTGATATACGTATATTAAAAAACACATAACAATTTTTAAACAAAATTTATAATTATTCAATTTAAAAAGAACATTTTTTTAAATTTATTTTAAAATTCCAGGTTTATTACAGTTAAAGCATGGAACTATACTTTCTCCCGAGGAGGGGTTTCTACTTTTTCTAATTGTTCTGGCAGCTAAAACCACGGTTCTGATCTTTTCTCTTAGTTTTCTTGGACTTTTGGTCTAGATTTATCACAGTAGAGGCGGATTTCCCAAGAACAATGTTCACCTCCTCCCTTTAGTCCTACTTCCAGGCTTCCTCCTCAATCGTCAGGCGGGTGATTAGACTTTCCAAGGAAAACTCCTTAGTCTTGTGCCTTAAGATGTTCTTAAAATCCTTCTACAAGGGGGCAATTCGTCAATAATAACCACAATTTAAAATTGCTCGTTCAGGGGCATACCTTCACTTATTATTTTGGGCTATCTTTTGTAGCTCGTGGGGCTGGGCCTCCACAGATTTTTCACCTATCATCTGGAATTTAAAGTAACGGTTGATGGCATATTTTTTTTACCTGACCTCCTTGGTATCATACTTCTTTTGTAGTGTTGGGATTGGTGTTCTAAATCTCCTAGTAATCTCATAGTTTGTAACGGTAAACATATTGTTATTAGTAAAATAAGTGTTATTTTATAAACATTTACTAAGATCTATAAACTAAGATTCGTTGTTATTTTATGTAACTTAAGCATGTATGTGAAGACATACAAGTGGATCATGCCTTAAGTAATAACCTATGGTCTGTGGTAGATGGATAAAGGAGAGATACCTTATCCTTGTGACATTATAGATTTGGCTCGCTTTGTAGATGTTACAAGTGTTGTAAAGTGCTACAAATGGTCTGATCCTAACCATTCATGTGGAGACATATAAGCGAGGGTACCCTATACAAAGAGTTTGTATATGACCAAACCACGAAATGATTAGTCTCTTTATATAACGTCGTTGATAATTGAGACTTACTTTTCACTAGAATGACCATAGGTGATATGACATTAATCCTGAGTGAGTTGGGAACTCCTGCTTATGAGGGTGGTCCTTTGATTTTTATAGGTCAGAATGGCCAGATTGCCAACTCAACAAACCTACCATATTGAGAATTCATCTGATTGGGGAGCTGGGAACTCAGCTACACAAGACAGAAGTTACTCCTTCCCTGAAGCAAGGGTAAGTAGATAAATTGCTCCCTTAAGGATTGATTCCGGGTCTTGAACATAGTGGCCACACCCTCTCTTGGGACGAAAGGACTCAGTCATAGTGAGACTATGACTTATTGTTCATTAGAGGAATCAGTGGTACCTAAGGAGTTAGATGTAACTATCGGGGCAAAACAGTAAATTGGTTCAGCTGTACTTACGAGCGATTTGTGAAGGGTCATTGCACTGTTGATTGGTTATATGGACACAAAAATATATCTATAATGTGAGGAGTGCAACTCTCGGTCTTCAGTGGAGTGCCCGACAGTTAACAGATGGTGGATCTCGTGACTAAAGAGTTTAGTTAGTCATTCACGTATCGTTTGAGCTTCAAGCTACATGTCCATAAGGTCCCCTTGGTAGCTCAATAGGTTCAAGTTGAGAACTAGATTTTGGGTTAGTTTGAAGTGTTCAAATTAACAAGAGGAAATTTGATTATATATTATATAATTAAATTAATTCAATTATATGTGATATAATTGATATGATGTATTTGATACATTATATGATTGGAGGAATTAATATAAATATGATTTATATTAAATGCCATAAAATAGAAAAATAATTATGGTTTATATGTTGCAGGTCATGAAATATTAAAACTATAGATTATAAATATAATATGATAAGTTAGTTGTTATATTTATTATAATATATTAAGTATGTGATAATTAATAATTCTTTTTCTCAATAACCGTCTTGAGTGGGAGGTTATTTACGGTTTATGGTAACTGTGAGATAGAAAGGAAAATAGTTTTCCAAAATCAAATGATTCATCATTATCATTTGAATCATTTCACAAAAACATCACTATCGAGTAAAAGATTTTTACTAAACGATCAAGTATTGAGTTTACTATACGATAGTTACTCGTTGCTACACAATCAAGTAGTAAGTCTATATAATAGGCTTCTTCTTCTACACGATCGAGTATCAAGTCTATATGATAGACTTCCTTCTTCTATCGCATACTCGATCGTTTACTTCCTTCATTCTTCTATCCAAAGTTATATAGAGCCCACAACCCTTGGATTCTCACACCGAGAAAACCAATGTAAATTTTGTGGTGGTGTTCTTTTTCTATTCGAGGGTCAACGATTGAGTTGTACTCGATTGTGATCGAGATTCATCTAGTTACTCGTTGAGTTCGAGTTCTGATCGTTGTGTTCGAATTCATCTTGTTGGACGCGTTGCTGAACGATCGAGGGATACTAGAAGAAAGGGTTCTTCAAAGGTATTGCATACTCTATCTCTTGTTTGTTCGTAAAAGAAGCATGTTGTAATTTACTCGTTATGCATAATTTTTTCTTCTTGACTGTAAATGTTTGTGTTCTTTCTCAATGGCATTTGGAACGATCCGCATCCACTCACTGGTTCTCTATTTAGAGTTCCTTCATGCAGGATGTCTCAAACTTCTACTGTTGTCTTCATTGAGCTGTAGTAATCATACAGATCATCAGTCAAACTATTTAATATGAAATTTTTACATAGAAAAATTTTTCTTCCCAAACAACAGCTTCTTTGATTTGTTGTTCAGTAGGATCTTCTTTTGGGACAGTTGGCTTCTCCATAGTGCAAACGCCAGCAACCTTCTTAACTGTGAGAAAAAACGGCATGTTCTGCTTCCATCGTTTGAAGTTCTCTCCTTCGAATCGAAACAGACGGTTGAGGTCGAAGGTCATAATTTCGTTTTGATTTGAAAGGGTCGTCACAGTAGTGGCAGGTGGATCGTCTTAAAATTTTTGGAACCTTCTACCTTTTGACGGA
Source organism: Benincasa hispida (assembly GCF_009727055.1). Lineage (NCBI taxonomy): Eukaryota > Viridiplantae > Streptophyta > Magnoliopsida > Cucurbitales > Cucurbitaceae > Benincasa > Benincasa hispida. Next base: position 51,901,406 of record NC_052351.1, read on the forward strand.
TGGGATTTGACAATAGCAAATAGTCACAAATCACAGTCGTCAAGGAAATATAACCTACAAAACAGAAACTCGTTACAGACTGAGTCGTGGATCTCGCTCGTGGCTCTACTAAAGTGTGCAAGCAGTTCTATAGAATTGCCACATCATCTTCAGGATAAAACAACCCAGAATAGATGATATTGTCTCGATTAGAGTAACACCGTGAAGGTACTAAAAAGGTTTAATCTAAGTGGTTCAAAACCTGTGACACTACCTATTGCTCAGCACTTTAAGCTGTCCTCAGCTAACTCTCTTATGGAAACAGACCTAGAACATCAAAATAAGATGTTTATAGTACCCTATAGCTAAGCAGTTGGCAGCCTAATGTATTTGACGAACTCTATTAGACCCGATCTCTCTTACTCAACTAGCCTTGTTAGTAGATATATGTCCAACCTAGGAAAGAGACACTGGGAGGCCACTAAATAGATCCTAAGATAATTAATTTGGTTCAAAAACTCTAACCTAGTCTATCAGAGATCACATGAATCAAAATTAGAGTTATATGGGTATGTAGATGCTGACAATGCACAAGATTTGGACAAGAGAAGATCTTTAACAGGTTATTTATTTCTCTATGATCCTAATCTAATCAGCTGGAAGGCAACATTATAACCTATTGTGGCTCTATCTATTACAGATTTGGACAAGAGTTGAGGTTAGCTTTCTAGTTTAGGAGTAAGAATTCATTGTATATTTCGTGAGACTGGAGTTTGAAGCTTAATTCATTTATATTGCTTGTATCTTTGAGCTTGTGGTTTATTTTGATATGTATTTGTGAATGAATTTACGTCTCGGACCTTTATGTATGTCTTTAGGTATAGATTTTGGCTTGAACATTTCCCCCATGTTTCGTCTCGCTTTAATTGCCTAAATAGCAAAGGTTGAATCCATGTATGTTTGAACTATAGGCTAGCCACATATCCTTCATGCATGTTCAACTAATGCTCAAAGAATAAACTGGTTAGTTAATTTGGCTACCCAATTCATTAATCACTGCAATGGATCCCTAGACCTTAATGCAGATGTCTTAAACCTATATGGATGGAATTGAACCCAATAGGACAAGAACATTTGGTTTAGTTAGGTTATTAGCTTTAGTTTATAGTTAGGACATTTTCTTGTCTTTTCTAATGGGTTGGTTGTTTGTTACTTAAACGAGTTGGTTGAGTTTAGTAAGTTGATGTTTGCTTTCTAATCAATTGTATGTTTTAGTATGAGATATAATGATCAAATTGCATCAAACTACCTCATACTTCTAAACTAGATTACTCAAATCTTATATTACATTTACTCTTTATCCTTTATTTTCCACAATTTATTTTATATCCACATATAACTCCCCTATTTGCTTTAACTAGAAAATTGACTTAATGAAACATATCTCGCGCTTCCTTGTGTATCTTCTCAATTGATAGCTCACTAAATGAGTTATCTTAATACCTTTAATATTGCTCGTTTATAATAATTAATGTGTTTTAAATATCTATATTTGTTGGAACTCGAGCAATACATACATTCTAGAGCATTACGAGGTGTTCGAAACTAATTGTGAGCAATTAGAAGCATTACCAACATCCTGTTGTGTTGCAAAGCCCATCAAGCATAGGCACGTGCGACAAACACTACACTACATGCGTTCAGACATGACAATTTCTATAAATATTACCCTATCATTCCTGGGTTAAAGGATAGGAGTAGTCGATCGATATTAGGAGCATTAGGCTCGGTTTTGGCGACTCTTGCCCAAACATCAATTTTGAGATTTGTTGGACATTTGTTTATGGGGTTCATGAGATTTTGAAGAAAATTTTTGTGCTTTTCTGATTCTTTATTGTTTACTATTTTTTCAATGAATCCATGTTCAATGTATGTTTGATTAATGTGACAGATTTGCCATATGAAAGTGTACATTGTTCATGTATGCAATGTATGATGAGATTGATACATAATGAAAGCACGCTTAATTTGAATAGCAAATAGGTTGAGTTATAGTCATGGTTCAATTTCTAGCATAACTAAGGTCATGAGTAAGGAAAGATAATGAAACCTAAGTGAAATAAAGGTTATCTAAATAAAGGTTACCTAACACACTACAAAATTTGTTACACATGATGTTACAACATTTTCATAAACATCCTAGATAAATGTAGAAAACTAAAACCAGAACAAAACACAAAGTTTGGTAAGCCAATTCAGTGCAATACCACCTACATCTGAGAGGCATTGTGCCCGTGGAAAGATATATTCGGTAATAAAAAGTCAATCAATTACAACAATATACTTATATGTAAATAAACACTCATTATAGTGACGTATGAATAGCCCAACTTAGAGAATGATCACTTAGGCTGCTCCTAAGTGTGAGACTCCTTCTCAATGAAACTTAGACTCACCGTAAGTGTAAGATCTTGTTACCTCCAATGTACTTAGGTGCTCCTCCTAAGCATAAGAATATTAGTGAATGATCACTTAGCCTCTCCTTAAGTGTGAGACTCCTGCTCACCAAGACTTTATTTATTTTCACCTTCAAATGAATACCTCTCCACTTGATGAACTTAGGTTCCCCAGATATTTGAGAATCCCTTGTCAAGTTATTGAAGAATAAACTAACACCTGTAAATGTATAACCAATGCTACCAGAGAGAGAACACAATCTTGATATTACAATAAGATGAAAGTTCATAAAATAGAGATGCAAATGTGGAATATTTAAGGTTTTCATGATGATTACGAAGATAATGTACAGACAATGATGAAGGGCAGAGCAACAACCAAAAGAACAACACAAGTTTTAATTTTCTATATGGTAAATTGAGTACGTGATTATCAAACTGAGGATTGCTTTGTTGGTTGGTTAACTATTGTAGATACCAATTGTTTGTTTTATCTTGGGAAACCTAATAAATGAAGTTGGAACTTATCTACAACAATCCTCAGATCTACATCGGTGTAGACGATATTTGAGAAGAAACTTTAGATTAGACCTCATGCATGTGGTGGAATGATATTCGACTAGTTTAATAAATCAAACAAAATTTTCGTGAATTTTGGACAGTTTGACACCATAGGTAGCTTCTGAATGTTGTTTTCTCTTATTCTAAACGCCCTCAACACCATTTCTTTTTCCTTCAAATCTCCAATTTATGCATAATCATCACAAGCATTATTGCGATAGAAAAGATAATTCGTTCCAAATTGTGACGAAAATAAAAAACCGTCACAAGATTTTAGTGACAAAAATACAATTTGTCGCACGAATTGCAACGAATTGATATTTCGTCGTAGAAATTGCGACCAAGTGTTTCTCATCGCTTAATTTCGTCATTTTTGTTGTAGTGGGTCCACCTAGATCATATTACCATTCAAATCACCGATATTGTTCCAATATCTAAAATCGAGTAAATCAATAACTTATATATGTGAGAGCACCAAAATACAATGAAAAATTGGAAAATTATGATACAAATGTGAAAACATGCTTGTGTTGAAAGCAATATGACAAAGTTTATAGATAAGAGATAAACGATGACGATTTTAAAATGTCATTAAAAGGCACAATTGATTATGGTCTTTGTAGCCATTATTTTGTCCGGTCTAATCTGATTACTTATTTATGTTAATTTTAAATTTGAGACAAGTTTTAAAAATAAATAAAAACAAATAAATACAAATTTTAGTAATTAATATTTAAATACTTTTATTTTTCTTTAAAAAAGGGTGAAATAAAATCTTTTTACTGGGAGAATAAAATTTAAGTACTGACATCTTTCATTTATGTAAAAATCGTATAAAAACATTTTGAAAAAAAATTAATAGTATAATATATATTTTTTAAAAAAAACAAATCAATCATAAAATTATTTTTATTTTTTTCTTTTAACGGTAATTTGATTGATTATTTTTCAAAATTAAAGGGTTTGAATTTTTCTATAAATTGGGTGATCATTCGTCATTCGAAGGACACGTTCTTTACACCTAGAACCCTAGAGAGACACCATACTTATTACTTTTCTCAACCAAAAAATAAAGCACTAGCTCCACATCTCCAATCTCTTCTTATCTTAAAGAAAACCAAGACAATACATTTTCATAGAAAAAGTTCAAATAGAGAGAACTAAACAGAGAGTTTTTACATGCAAACATCCTCCACCAAAATTCAGAATCTAAGATACAATGAGACCCATACTTAGTTAGAGCTAGCATTTTATGGGTTTGATCCAAGGATCCGCACCTCAAACTATGAGTGATTGTATTCTTTATCTTTCTTTTTTTAACTATTTTAATTAAAACAATTTTTTTTAAAAAAAAATGTTTATTAAAAAGACTATCCTATGACGGACTTTGAGAAATTGTAGTAATTTCTCACATTCTTGAGGTGGGGAATTTTGCATCAATTCTAACATAGCCGTATAGGATCATTACTTCTAATATTGGAGTAATGAAGGGCAAAATAAGACATTATTTTTTTTTAAAAAAAAAAAAAACCCTAAAGAATATTTTCAATTCAAGATTTAAATCTGGTGGTTATTGAGGGGTATTAACACCTTTCCCATACACAATTTTTTTATTTTTTTTAATTAAAATTTGTTTCTAATATTGGTTAAATCTGGTGGTTATTGAGGTGGTTATCGCAATTTTTTTAAAAATTATTTTAATTAAAATTTGTTTGTATTATTTTCGTCTCAATCACAACATAAAAAAGATCGTTGGTGAATCCTTTTTATTTTTATTTTTTTAAATTAACCATTTTGAGGATGTTGGGCACTTTGAATCATCTCAGAAAGGTGGTGACAGTTCTTAACGACTTATAGTTGCTATCGGTGATAGCCATGATAAAAGATTATTAGTGATAGCTACTGTGTTAATCTTTCAAAGTTGATAGTCATTTATCAAAGTCTATGAGTGATAACCACTAATAGTTTTCTATGTATAGCTTAATCTTTCAAAGTTGATAACTACTTATAAATCTATCATTGATAGTCACTGATAGCTTTAAGTATGAATATTTCAAGGTTGATTCCAATTGATGAAAATGTATCAATGATAATCACTAATAACGGATAGCAAATTAAAAGTTAATATTTCAAGATTGTATTAATTTTTCTCAAATTGAAAGTTATCACTGATAGCAACTATCATCGATAGCAATTGATAGCAACTATCTATGATAGCAGCTCAGTGGTATCACTGATAGCAGCAATCAATGATAGCTTTCAATTTGAGAAAATCGAGAAGAAGTGGGCAAAATGGTAGCTAGGCATGGGTTTTTTAGTCTTTTACCATTTTTTGATCTATATATGCAATTATTTTATCCTTGTACTACATATTCTATTATTTTAGGCTTGAATTCTATTTGTACAACTATCCTTGGAATTTTTTAAAATTTTCTTAATTAAAATTTGTTTAATTATTTTCGTGTCAATCACACCATAAAAATTTGTTTAATTATTTTCGTGTCAATCACACCATAAAAAACATTACAATCTATCAAGCAGATGCTAAATATATTTTTGCAGTCGATGGAAGCAACCCTATTGTAGAAAATGAAGTAAGCGATGAGAATATAAAGCATCCAAAAAGGCACATCCCTTTCTCACTAAGAAAATCCAAGAGAATGCTTGACTTAGCTCGACCTTTCAGCCTGGGAATACAATCGAAACAAGAACTTATTCCTCTGTCTGGACCGAGTCAAAGAACATCAGACAATCAACCTCCCTCACCGCATGTCCCGTTCGTTGTTTTACACAAGGAATCTGGGGTCAACTTTGGAATATTACCAAAAGGCGTGTGTGTTCCTCCATCTGGGCCGAGTAATAGATTTTCGTACTATCCACCTCCTTCACCGCATGCCATTTCCGTTGTTGTAAAGAAGAATTATAAGTTTCATTTTGTGATGTATCCAAGGAATACACCTACTCCACTATCAGCTCCAAGTGGACGAGTACCATTATGAGTACGTCATCAGTCTCGATTTTCGTCGCAATCCCCTCCTATTAAAAAATATTGTTATTGATTTTAATACAAGGGTCCTTACGACATTTTAAGTCGCCCTCCTTCAATTTAACCAATATGAAAATCGGGGGCTACAAGTTCATGAAAAATATATATATATTGTGAGAGGTATTTGGAATGATTGTAGTATTTATCTATTTTAATAAAGGTAATAAAGCACATGAATGAGTGTGTTTTCTCATCAATTTCTACTGTATTCCGTTCAAATCTCTCTTGCTCTTTTTTATACGGCCTCTAATTCTATTAGCATATATTATTAAAATAAAATGCTAAACTAGATTTTTTTTAACGATATATTTATATATATTGTGACGAGTTTTGCTAATTTTTTTTCAATAACAATTATAGTATATTGCAAAAATAAAAAAATAATTTGAGTGTTGAGAAGAGAAAAGTTCCTTCATATGGTAATATTATAATGATAACAATAGTAAATTAAATCACATGATTGTACAATGACAAGTTTTAATCTATATAGTGAATTAAGTACGTGATTATCATACTAAGGATTGGCTTGTTAGTTGGGTAAATATTTTGGATAGCAATTGTTTTTCTTATGTTGGGAACCTAAAAGATGAAGTTGAATTTATCTACAATAATCCTAAGATATACATCAGTGGAGACAACAATTGGAAAAGACAATGTAGATTAGATCTCATGCATATCATGGAATAATATTCGACCAATCTAATAACCCAAACAAAATTTTCGTGAATTTATGATACGCGAGAATGCGTCTGTGTTGAAACCAAATGAAGTAATAGAAGACGATGGGCAAACACACAGCCAAAATGGTGTCAATTAGTTCTTGTAATCTGTTTTTTGGAGTCTGTGTTCTCGATGGAATATTTTCATTGAATAACATAGTACAATCTATCAAGCAGATGATAAAAATATTTTTGCAATAGATGGAGGCGATCCTATTCTAGAAAATGAAATGAGCGACAAAAATATCAAGCATCCAAAAAGGAACATCCATTTCTCACTAAGGAAGACCAAGAGAATACTTGACTTAGCTCCACCTTTCAGCCTGGGAATACTATCGAAACAAGAATGCATTCCTTCATTTGAACTGGGTCAAAGAACTTCAGATAATCCACCTCCCCCATCGCTTGTCCCATCCATCGTTTTACATAATGAATCTTGGATCAACTTCGGAATATTATTAAAAGGTGTGCGTATTAATCCGTTTAGGCTGAGTAAAATATTTCTGGACTATCCACCTCCTCCACCACATGACACTTCCGACGTTGTAAAGAAGGATTATAAGTTTCATTTTTTGATGTATCCAAGGAATAGGCCTACTCTACCATCAACTCCAAGCGAACGGGTAACATTATGAATATGTCATCAGTCCTGATTTTCATTGCCATCCCCTCCTATTAAGAAATCTTGTTACTGCTCGCGTCCTTCCGATATTTGAAGTCACCTTCCTTCAATTTAACCAGTATGAAAATCGTTGGCTAACAAGTTCATCAAAAACGAATATATTGTGACAGATGATCGTAATAGTTGTAACTTTTATCATTTTAATTGTCTCTCTTTCTAATATTTTATAATTATTAGGTGTTCTCTCTCCAGCTTCTTTGCTAGAGCTTTATTGTGTTGTGTTTTCTAATCATGTTCCAAAAAGCATAATGTTTTAACCGATTGCACAATTTTTACTTCTCACAACCCAAGTATAAACTAGTTAAGAGGTAGTCTCGCTAAGGACTGAGGTCTAACATGGGGATTGTAGTTAGAATGCAAACAAATTCAGTTAATGAACCTCTTCTTTTAAGCGTAGGGTGGTGTACATGTTGATAGATGGTAGCTTGTTTGTTAAACGTATGAACTTAATAAAATGCAAAGAAAGATGTTATAAGAAATCTCGGATGAAAATGGTTTCACGAATGGATAGTATAGAACAAGGAAAAATGAATTGATGTAAGATGGATGAGTCGGAATGAAAACTCTTCAAACCTTCGAACTCAATAAGGAAAACTCATGTTCATGTTATAACCTTTTGGACTCCACCTCTAAGTTTGCCACATTAATCTTGTTTTCATGATGCATGCATGGGTTACTTTGAAAACAAGGAAATATTTATCTTTAAACATTTCACTTGCTCGGACTAATGAAATCCACAATCACTTGCTCTCTCGAGTAGTTAACTATTATTTTATGAATCCAATGGTTAAGAAGATTCACAAGTCGGATTTAAAGTTCCATTATCTGAATGAACACTTTTTAAACCATTAAGCTCTACAGAATGAAGATTAACTCATTCCGACTCATGTGAGAATTAGCTACTAATGGTTGAGAAAATAAAAATGGAAGAAATAGAAGATGAAGTCATGATATGATATTGAAGTATGAAATAGTTCATACAATCATGAATGGAAAAAATGTTTAGAAGACAATGTAAAATAATGAAAGACAAAGTAAACTTAGAAAGTAAGAAGTAGATGATGAGTATCTCTGGTGGCTTTCTCAAACTCTTGCTCTGTATTTGGTGGAGGAGAAGTAGATTTTTCTTTTGTCGTTAGAGAATGTATGCATTTGCTCCTGCATATTGAAACAAAAGCAAAGATGAAAAATATAGAAATCGATTTACCTCACAAATTGCTCGAATCAGTGCACTAATGCGCAAAGATGCTTGAATTGATGCAGAGCATTCCAATGAAGAAGAAAGTTAGAATTTTGGAGCCAAACTGGTAGAAGATGCTCGAACAAAGAGAAGAATGAGAGAGAACAATGATAGATGCTCGAATAAATTGCTCGTAACTACAGTTAGGCCAAATTTCCGTCTTGCTCTTGTAGTTACATCTAACTCCTTAAATACCACTAATCCCTCTAATAAACAATAGATCAGAGTCCCACTATGATTGAACCCCTCTCAGGCCAGGAGAGGGTGTGGCACCACATTGTTCAAGATCTGGAATCAGCCTTTAAGGGAGCAATTTATCTACTTACCCCTGCTTCAGGCAAGGAGTGAATTTGATCTTGTGTGGCTGAGTTCCCAGCTCGCCAATCAGAAGAATCCCCAAAATGGTAGGTTTGTTGAGTCAGCGATCTAGTCACTCTCACCCACACGAATAAAAGGACCATGCTCATAGGTAGGAGTTCACAACTCACTCAGGATTAAGGTCATGTTACCTATGGTCATCTTAGTGAAATGAAAATCTCTATTATGAACGGTGTTGTATAATGAGACTAAGCATTTCGTGGTCCGATTTTATACAAACTCCTTTGTATAAAATATCCCTGCTCGCATGTCTAATACATGAATAATCAGGATCAGATCATTTATAGCACTTTACAACATTTGTAACATCTACAAAACAGGCCTACAAAGCAGGTCATACTCGTAGTGTTACCAGGATAAGGTACCGAACCTTATCCATATACTATAGACCATTTAGGTTATCACTTAAACATGATCCATCTGTATGTCTCCACATACATGTTTAAGTTACAACGATAACCACGGATGTTAGTCTATGGTTTGTGGTTAATAGAACTAAAATATCAAAGTTCATAAAAAAAGTGAATAAAGTATCAAATATTATTAATCACATACAAGTTTCTTCATACAAGGTTTACAAACTATAGAACCCTACTAGATTTAAGGCATCAACCCCAACAGGATTGAGACCGTAAGAAATTATTTTTGAACAGAAAACCATAACAAATTTTTTTTAAAATAGAACTAGAGGGGAATTAGGGCCATGGTGAAGAGGAATACAGAGAAATTGGAGATTAGGATACGAAGAGGCATATGAAAAGAAGAAATGGGGAAGGATTTTTGGAGCCAAAATATTGAAACAACCCCATGTTTAAAGCCAAAAGATTGAATGTGAGCGAAAAATCGAGATCTAAACTAAAAATAAGCCACAAAACAACTCACCATGTTGCTGAAAAGAAGAACTACGGTTTTGACTTGCGAATAGGTGGGTTGGACAAAGTGCACAACAGGCCGACGGCAAAATTGCACGGGTTGGTGAATAGAACTATACGGCAGCAGTGCTCAGCGGATGAAGATGCAGAGGCTTGAAGATGCACAGGCTTCAACTATTGCGGCTGGTGGGAGAAATGGAAGTGTCAATGAGAGAGGTTGAGGGAAAGATGGGTTCAGACCTAAAATCTTAGCGCACACACTAAAGGGAATTGAGCTTTCCACCCTTTTTTTTTTTTTTACTTTTTCGTTTTCCCTCTATTTTTTTTTTATAGGGAATTTCAATAAATACCATAAAGAAAAGTTATTAATAGGAGTATTTGTTGTAGTGCCTCAATATGAAACACCTGAAATGAAGCCTAAATTACAAAAACGAGTACCCATGAGTTAAAGACTAAATTACATCATCTAAATTTAATTTGAAAGGGTCTAAACAGAGTTCTAAAGCCTAAAACTCACTAGAACAGACTTGGATTTCGCTATGAGGTTTCAAATATTTCCAAAACTATTCCGAATCCTTACTAGTTGGTGTCTGAATAGACTTAATCCTACATATTTGGTGGTGTTAGAAAGTGGGTAACTCACATCTAGTGCCAAAAAATAATGGGTAAGTGTCGAGTTGTTAAAAGATGCCCGAGTGTGGGTGTGTTAGCCAATTGAAGCAAATCTCAAGGAAGGTAGGTTCACGTGAAGGGAAAAAAAGTAGGAGGGGGAACCAGATGGGGGCCAGGGCTTTTCTTAAAAAATAAAAAATAATAAAATAATAAAATAATAAAAAAATCTACTTTCTTTTTATATTTTTAAAACAAAAGCCAACAAATTAAACAGAAAAATAAAATAAAATTTAGCATCTTCCTTTAGCTCCAAATACAGTTTCTCTTTTACCAAAAATTGGCACTCCAATTTAAAAATGCAAAAGATTTGGAAAACTTTCTAATAATAAATTCCAAAATCTCGAAAATAAAGGTTTTAATTGAAATCTTTTTTCCAAAATTTTAATAAATTTTATTTGGAAATTTTAAAAATTTAACAAAAATTGAAAATTTTCAATTTAGAAAACCCAACAAAGAGGCTCCATTAATTTAGAATTAACGGACTGAAGGGACTTCAAATACCAAATTTATGCCAAATTAGCCTTAATTTTATAATGTCGGGCATTACACTATTCATCTATCTTATTTCTGGTATGTTTATCCTTACTTTTCTCCTTTGTTAAATTTAAATATAATTTAGTTTTATGGTATAATAATTATATATGCATTGAAAATATAATAAAAAAACAATAATCAAAAGTATAGAAAATAAATAAATTCAAAATTAACAACAATAATAAAATTATTCCTACCTTCGAATTGTTGCTCAAATTTAATCTCCAATGCTAAAGTAAATAAATTCAAAATTAACAACAATAATAAAATTATACTATCTAACACAGGTACTATGGGAGAGTAACATTTGATTTCCTTTTTGTTCCTTTTAGTAGATGATTATATAGATATATTAGATAATTTCAGGTTTAAAATCATCAAAAAATTATTTTGCCCCTATTTTTTAGCATCACATATAAAAAATAATAATAATAACTTTTTTCCTATCGTTTAGTATCAAATGTGGTATTACGTATTTTTTAAAAAATAGTTTCATCTTAACATGAATGGTATCCTAGATTCATTTAAGAAAACCGTTTAAATTTTGATTTATCTTCAACATTTGATTTAAAATCAAATCAAATTTTCTCTATAAATTCAATAATTACATTCCGAATTTTCTTCGGTTATATATTTCTCTCTTTCTTTCTCATGTTTATTTTCTCCTTTTCTATTTCTTTCTCATGTTTTTTTTCCTCTTTTATAATTTCGTTGATAATTTTTTGTTTTCTTTTTGTAGCGTTATACTTGGTAACTCCAACTCTAACTATTCCTTCATAATTAGTAATGTGTTCTTTTTCTTCTGTAATCTACTTATTTTCATATGTTAAAACAATTGAGTAGTAAATATTTATGAGTTTTGTCATTGAAAAAGAATCTCAATCCTCCGCTCACATTTACCTTCCTCTCTCAGCCTTTTATTTTCAAGATTTGATTTAAGATCAAATCAAATTTTCTCTGTAAATTCAATCCCTACACTCCAAATTTTCAACGATTATCTCTCTTTTTCTTTCTCATGCTATTTTTTTTTTTATTTTGTTAATAATCTTTTGTTTTCTTTTTGCTGCGTTATCAACTCAAATTATTCTTCCATAATTAGTCCGTGTTTTTTTCTTTTGTAATCTATTTCTTTTTATATGCTAAAACAATCGAGTATTAAATATGTATGAGCTTTGTCATTAAAAGGAATCTCAATCCTCCACCCACGTTTATCTTCCTCTCTCATCATTCTTTCTTTTTATAATTATGATGTGAAATTAAATTTGATTAGTTGTGTACATTGAATTTTGATTTTAGATTTAGACTAAGTTGAATAACAAATTATGAATTTTCCAAACCAAATAAATTAAGGTATTAACCAAATCATCTAAAAAATATATTTATTTGAAATATAGTTAAAATTAAGAAGAACATTGTAAATAAGTTTGAGGGTTTTTGTCTAAGGTGTGAAATTAAGAAGAACTTTGCATTTGTATGTCATCTATATATTGTTTCCATCACATTAATGGTATAAAGTTGCCATTATATTACCCAATATATAATAAACAAACAACATCATGGGAGGATGATAGTCAACTTAAATATGTCTCAATTGATTTTGACATAAATCCTCGATCAAGAAGTCATAAATTTCAATCCACCGACTCCAACTTGCTAAAATAAATAAATAATAATATAATTGAAAAGTTGTACACTCGAAGTGATTCATTAATGTTATCATTATATTCTTAACATATATAGGAGCTATATTTTTTCAACAATCAAATGAATTTCTTATTTTCACTATCAACTATATATGTCATTCAAAATTTAGAAAAAGTTATCATGAATACAAACATCTTGAAGAAAAAATGATTTTAGTAATTTATTTTAATTAATATATAATCATTCAACAATGATTTGGTAAGAAAGCCAAAAAATTCCAAGGTATTACAATTGAAAAATATGATACTAAAACACTCATTTATTGTGATTTATAACCTTTATTTCTTTATTCTAAATAGATGAAGAAACCATAATTTATTTCGTAAGAGCCTAAGAATATATACATATTAAAAGGAGATACAATTAAAATAGAAAAAATTACGAATATTGAAATTACTCCTTTCACAATATTTTTTTTTCATAAACTTATAGACCCTCGTTTTTCATATTGTTAAATTGAAGGAGGTGACTTAAAAATATCGTCAAAATAATTGTAGTAAAAAGCAGTAACAAGAACTCTAAATTGAACGAGTATTGGCGACAACATGGCTGATGACATACTCAATGGCACTCGTCCATTTGCAGTAAATGGTGGAATAGGTGTTCTAGGATACATGACAAAATTAAACTTAGATTCTTTATTAAAATAATAGAAGGAGAATGAGGTGGAGGTGGTGGGTAGTCTGAAGTTTTTTTACTTGGCCCAAATTGTAGGAATATGCACGCCCTTTTGGTAATGATTCCAAAGCTGATTCTAGATTCCTTATGTAAAATGACTGGTGGGAAATGTGTGAAAGGAGGTGGATTGTCTGAAGCTCTTTGACTCGGTCTAGATGGAGAATTTGTACCTCTTTTGATAGTATTCCTAAGATGAATGGTGGAGGCTACATAGTCTTCGATCAACTCGGTCTAGCATCTGCTTGATAGTATGTAAGAATGCAATCCCAAGGAGTATGAGAGCACAAGCTCCGAAAAACACATTTGAAGGATTAATCAACATCATTTTTGTTTGTATATTTGCCCATCTTCTTCTTATTGCTTCCTCTTTACATAGCAATTTTTTTTCAAAATTGAAATGAAGGTAACATTTTTAGCGTACAAGCTAAAAAAATAACATTTTTAGTTTTAGAGAAACAACAAAAAATACGGAATTTGTTAGAAATCTTTTTTGTAAAAAGCTTTACATATAAAACTAACAACTCAAAAATTGACATTTTATTTTTGAAGTTTCTAAATGACGTTTTCTTTTCTGTTTTCCATTATTTTTTATTTTAAAAATCAAATATGTTAACCACTTGTTGAATGCTTGTATGATTGAATTTAATAAGTGTGAGAATCAACGTGTGTTTGACAAGTGATTTTTAATGCATTCATTCATAATCAACTTTATCAAACCCATAAAGCGATTAACTTTTTTTCGTAATCAATTCTAGCGCTGTTAAAAGTCATCTAAAATGAAGCCTAAAACAATTATATTATATTTGCATTCGATGACGGTTTAGAATAGCCATTAAATATGTCTTTTGAATACATTTTTCAATATTCATAGTTTATTACTTATCCGTAAATTTTGGCAATTTTCTTTCAACATATGAGTGTTTTCTCTAAACTATCATAATTTTGCAATTGGGCATAAATTAGAGCTTCAAGTAAAAAGAAGAAGTGTTGCAGTCATTGAAGACCCGAGAGGAAAACATTAAGCCACTACCTACGGTGCCTAAATGCACTAAATGCAATTAAAAATCATTTGAGTTATTTATTACTTATTCAAATTATTTTTGTATTTACTTATTAAAATTGTTATATTTATGAATTAATACATAAATTAAAATTAAAAAATGTATAATTTAAAAAGGAGGTTTTTTAAATATAAACAACTGGACCAAAATAATTACAATCTGTAGCAAAAAAAACCTACCGAAAGTTGCAGCCAAACCAAAGACCAAACATGGTGTGAAATATCAAAAAAGTCTCGCCTGATTTTTCTTCTTCAGCCGATTTTTCCCTCCAACATTTTATCCCCCTCTTCAGATCGACTTCGTTCACTCTTCTTGTTCTTCTTCTTCTTCTTTCATCATGTTGTTTCATGACGCTTCTTCGATCGAAGTTGATTCATCTTCCCCAACATTTTTCCATTTAGGTCCATTTCATGTTACTATTATTTTAGGTTGTTGAAGTTGCAAGAAAAGGAAAACGTACAAAATTTAGACAAAATATATGTTCAATGTAATTAGAATTCTATAGTTGATAGACAATGATAGAAGTCTATAAAAGTCTGTTAGTGATGGTCTATTAAAAAAGAACGTGATTGAAAGCTCCATCTCACTATGATCTTCACGTTCACAATCACAAAACACTCAAATTTAATGGTCAACAACAATCCAAGAGTCAGGGGAGGAAGTATGTTAAGGCTTGAAATTCTTCTGTCGTTTACCAAATAACAGCTCAATCATATTGTCACACTCCGCACCAGATTACCCTCCTAACCTGGACAGAATGGTGACTGCAGCCGTTACCAACCCTTTTGCTGGCACTTACTGCATAACTTACCTTAAAATAATATTCAAACCCTGAATACATACATAATAACACAGAGCTTAACACATTTACATTACAGGTTTTCACATAGATAATACAACCTAGTGGGCCCCATCAAGAATTCTAGTCACTAGACAGACACATGTATACTAACTAATACAGGTCTTCAATTACGCTTCCTTCAACCTGTTTCTTTGAGTGGCAGAGCAGCAGCATAATAGTCCTTTGGGAACTGACCGCTACCTGAAAGAAACCATTTGAAACGTGGGCTAGAAGCCCAGTGAGTGACTTAATAAAACATATGTCTCATGCTCTAAAACCTTAAGCTTGAAAACATAATACTGAAACTAGAATAAACCAAGAAAACGTATACATAAAAACCTTTAAAACCATCGTATCTTGAACCTGAATCTTAATTGAGAATGAACACTCACTGTTCTAATTCCCAACATCAAGCCATGGCCGGATGAGACCACTACCTCGACCTGTTCACATTAAACTATGGCTAAGAGAGATCCCTACATTGATCTCTTTAAATATTTCGATGGCATCTCAACAACATCCTTACGACATAAACATTGATAACAACTCTTATACATCAATAATCATCATTACATCTTAGTTGAGAACGAGCATACATCGATCTAGCTCCCAACGTCTATTATCGGCCAAGAGACCTATATTTCAGCCTCCTTTTGCTATTCTATGGCTTAGGAGATCCATACTTGGTCTCTCCTTCAAAACTACCCACGTGTACGTGGATGTTTCTATGTACCGTCAACAACTTAGGTACATTTATTCATATACATTTCTTACCTTCAATACTCAACTTTATTATGTTTAGGAATATCAACGCATGTACTTTAGAAATCTTAGGTATATAAACATAGCACACCAAACTATGTTTTAACCCTAAAGCATGCTTCATACTCTATAAAATAAGTTGGCTTAAAACTAACCAGCTTGTAAAACCACTAATCATGCGTTAGACATGGAAAACATACTTGAAAAACTCACACATTAGTATACATCAAGCATTGATAAACATTCACAAGCAATAGAAACTTCAAGCTATCCTTCTAGCCAAGAAGAATATATGACTGCTTTTATCCTTAGTTGGGAGTGAACTAATAGTTCTAACCCTCAACATCAACCTTAGTCGGGGAGAACTCTTTTACTCGATCCCTTGACGTCGTATTACCTACGTGCACGTGGTTATAACTGAGTATCGTCATACCTTATGTACCTGACTAGGATACCTTCTCATTGTCCTTCAGTATCCTCAGGTACTTCTGCTCAGATACCTTCTCAAACATCCTTCAGTATCGAGCTGCTAACATACCTTCTCATATGTTCTTCGGTATCAATTTGGCCGGATACCTTCTCAAAAGTCCTTCGGTATCAAATTGACCAGGTACCTTCTCAAGTGTCCTTCGGTACCCAAATTGGTTAGATACATTCTCAACGTCCTTCGATATCAAATTGGCTGGATACCTTCTCAAAAGTCCTTCGGTTCAAATTGGCCAGGTACCTTCTCAAGTGTCCTTCGGTACCAAATTGGTTAGATACCTTCTCAACATCTTTTGGTATCAAATTGGCTGGATACCTTCTCAAAAGTCCTTCGGTATCAAGTTGGCCAGGTACCTTCTCAAGTGTCCTTCGGTACCTCGTTGTAAGTAAAACTAGTCATAAATATTTAGTTGAAAGGATACCTTCTCATTGTCCTTCAGTATCCGTCACGTAACTAGTCACAACATTCAGTTGAACACTAAAGATTAGTGCTCAAATCATCATCATCATACTAGTTCATCATAAAAATGGAGTTACTTAAACCTACTGAAAGTATTTGGACAAGGTAACATATCTACCCAAATCCCATAGAAAACATGCTTTACTTAACATGAAAAACTGTTCCACAAATATGTTGCTTGGCATATCATTTAAACACTTAGCATGAGACTAACTTCACAGAAATCATAGTTTCTAAAACATAGCATGAGAAATAGCTTCAATGGAACCATAGATTCTAAATTATTAAAAAAATTAATTCGTCACATAGTCACTCACAGCTTATTGGCCTCTTAACGGGTCGCATGCTTCTCCTAGTTTTTCGTGGCTAGCGAGATCCCCATAAGCAAGGTCAGCGAGATCCCCTAGAGCGACACCAGCGAGATCACCACGAGCGACACCAGCGAGATAATTATGAGCGATACCAGCGAGATCTCATTACCAACAACACCAGTGATACTCAGCCCCCCAGCGATACTAACAATACTCAGCAACCAGCGACACTAGTGACACCAGTGATACCTGCCCAATTTCTAGCGAGATTCTCCTCTAGAGCGAGATCCTCCTCACAATTTTTAGTGAGATCTTCATCATTAGCGAGATCCTCTTCATAAAATTAGCGAGATCTCCTTCATTAGCGAGATCCTCTTCACAAAATCTCGCTATAATCTCTACTGTGGGCTGTTTGCTTATTTTTTCCAAGCAGCTGTCTGCTTATGCACAGGTTCTTTTAAAATTTCAGCCACAAATTTCTTATAGTTTGGCCTAGAGATCCCAATCTTCACCTCGAGACCTGATTAACCCAAGATTCTGTCTCTCCTGTAATTTCATCACTTTCCATTCTTCTCCTACCCTCTTTCTCCAGCAAGACAACTTTGAAAATTAGATTCTCTCAGATTTCAAATGGCACCGATTTCACTAAATTTGCTCATGTAGATTGCCAAAACCAAACTTTCGAAGTTCTTTTTCCCTTTTAATCTTCCTACCGCCTCCCAAATTCAAGGATAATTTGCCACGTCAACTCATATCTAATGACTCAGCCCAAGCCTATAAGTGAGTTTCTTTATTTAATACATTTTTCTTTTCCTTTCTTCTCAACCTCTATAATTTGTATGGATTTTCACTTATATGATATTTAATATATCATTCCTTTAGGGAAAGATACTTGTTTAGGAACTTAGATTTCGAGGTTTACACTTAGCTTACACAAGCTTATTTCTTCATGCTTCCACCTTCTACCCTTCATAAGTCATGGATTCATTCAACTCATTAAGAAACATCTCATTACTTACTCTTACTTAAAAAAATAATTAGGGTTCGAGCTTTACACGTATAGACGAAGCTCCGAGAACTAAACAATAGTTCAATTATGTAAACGATTGGATGAAAAGCTAGACGATCGTGTAGACGACAGTTGACTCTAGCTAGATGATCATGTAGATGACAGTTGATGAGTTAAATGATCGTATAGACGATTGGACACGGAGCTAAACGATATATCAAGCACTGTCTATCATTGTCTAGTAAGCTAGCACCTATGCGATCATGCAACCAGAGCCACACGATCATGTAAAATACTCTACACGATCGCGTAGCATTAGCTAAACAATTGTTTAGCAAATGCTATACGGTCGTATAGTACACTCTACATGATCGCATAATAAAAGCTATCGATCGTTTAACTTTGTGAAATTTAAAGAAAGCCTTAAAACAAGAATTCTATCACGAAACATCCATAAAAAATTCATCCACAAATATTTATCACATAAACGCAATGCAGATAAGAAAAAAAAAACCCGTAGTTTATTGATAAATATATTTAAACTACTATCAGTGTCTATCAATATTTAAATATATATTTTATACTTTTGACGTCTATCAATTTCATAGTTTATTGATAGACATTAATAGACTTTTATCAGTTGCTGTCAACTCTCAACTCAATTACTATAGTGCTATAATGCTCCTAGTTTTGATACCAAAAAAATGAACCAACCATGGATAATCCTAATATTGCAACAACTTTTACATAAAAAATGAAATCAATATATAAATTTTAATAACCAAAACTGATATACGGTATCATATGGTAAGAAATAAAACAATGACTTTAAAATTGACCATTAGACAAGTTCAATATCAATATCCATGATCAGTTCATCAAGTATCTTCATTTTCAGAATAGTTGTGATATACACAGATTGAAAGATATCAATGGATATGAACACAATGGGATATCAGTGTGTATAGATGATAGACACTGATAGAAATCTATCAGTATATATGAGTATTTGTATAAATGGGTATATCACATGCTTCAATCTAGAAAAGGAATATAAACAAAGAAATATTGTTAGTGATGGTAAGCTCAATGATAGAATTCATGTTATCATGAATTCTATCATTGATAGAATATGATAGAAGACTATAAATGTCTATTAGTGATGGTCTATTAAAAAAGAACATGATTGTAAGAGCTCAATCAATCATAGTATATCAAGCATGGTATATCACTAGTGATAGAGCTCAATCAATGTTATAGAGAATGATAGAGCTCAATCAATGTGATAGACAGTGATAGAACTCTATCACTTTGTATAACTTATAGACGGTGATATATGTCTATCAGAGGTAGAGAAATATTCACATCCACACATAGTCCCACCAAAAACTATCTATTTGTGGGAAAGAAGCCATAGATGGATGGTGCTATTGTCTATCAGTGGATATCAACACAATGGTATATCAGTGTGTATAAATGATAGACACTAATAGAAATCTATAGTGTCTATCAATATATATCAGTGTTTGTATAAATGGTTATATCACATCTTTCAATCTAAAAAAGGAATATAAACAAAGAAATATTGTTAGTGATGGTAAGCTCAATTAATTCATGTTATCATGAATTCTATCAGTGATAGACAATGATAAAAGTCTATAAATTGAAATTCTTCACATTCACATTCACAAATTCTTCATTTAAACTATGATCTTCACGTTCACAATCACAAAATACTTATATTTAACGGTAAAAAACAATTCAAGAGTCAGGGGAGGTAGCATGTTGAGGCTTGAAATTCTTTTGTCGTTTACCAAATGGCAACTCAATCATGTAGACGAAACTCCAAGAACTAAACGATAGTTAGATTATGTAAATGATTGAATGAAACGCTAGATGATCGTGTAGACGACAGTTGACTGCAGTTAGACGATCCTGTAGACGACAGTTGATGAGCTAAATGATCGTATAAATGATTGGACGCAGAGTTAAATGATATATCAAGCGTTGTCTATCACCGTCTATCAGTGATAGACAATGATAGAGCTCAGTCATAGTATATCAAGCACGATATATCACTAGTGATAAAGCTCAATCACTGTTATAGAGAATGACAGAGTTCTATCACTTTCTATTAGTGATAGACAGTGATTGAACTATATCACTGTCTATCACTGATAAAAAGTGATAAAACTTTATCACTTTGTATAACTTATAAATAGTGATATATGTGTATCATTGTCTATCAGAGGTAGAGAAATGTTTACATCCATACATAGTCCCACCAAAAACTATCTATCTGCGGGGAAGAAGCCATAAATGGACGGTGCTATTGTCTACCAGTGGATATCAACACAATGGTATATCAGTGTGTATAAATGATAGACACTGATAGAAATCTATCAATGTCTATCAGTATATATTAGTGTTTGTATAAATGGTTATATCACATGTTTCAATCTAGAAAAGGAATATAAACAAAGAAATATTGTTAGTGATGGTAAGCTCAATGATAGAACTCATGTTCATGAATTTTATCCTTAATAGACAATTATAGAAGTCTATAAATTGAAATTTTTTACGTTCACGTTCACAATCATAAAAATCGCAGATTTAACAGTCAATAACAATTCAAGAGTCATAAGAGATAGTATGTTGAGGCTTGAAATTCTTCTGTCGTTTAACAAAAACTATACGATCGCATAATAGATATCTCAACGATCGTATAACAAAAACTGAATGATCGCGTGATAGTTAGCCAAACGATTACATAATGAACATCTAAATGATCATGTAACAGTTAGCTAAACGATCTCTTAGTATTCTCTAAACGATCATTTAACAAAAACTATATGATCGCATAATAGATATCTCAACGATCGTATAACAAAACTAAATGATCGCGTAATAGTTAGCCAAACGATCGCATAATAGATAGCTAAACGATCGCGTAATAGTTAGCTAAACGATCGCTTACAAACTTTGCATTCGTATGCCATCTATATATTGTTTCTATCACATTAATGGTATAAAGTTGCCATTATACTACCCTATATATAATAAACGAACAACATCATGAGACGATAATAGTCAACTTAAATATGCCTCAATTGATTTTGTCATAAATCCTAGATCAAGAAGTCATAAATTTCAATTCATCCACTCCAACTTGCTAAAATAAATAAATAATAATATAATTAAAAAGTTCTACTTTCAAGGCGAGCTAGTAGTGTTATCATAATATTCTTAACATATACGGGAGTTATATTTTTTTCATGAATTTCTTATTTTTACTATACAACTATATATGTTATTTAAAAATTAGAAAAAGTTAATATGATATAAATATCACGAAGAAAAAATGATTTTAGTAATTTATTTGATTAATGATTTTAGTAATTTATTTGATTAATATATAATCATTCAATAAGTTATTAAGAAAGCAAGAAAAAATCCAAGGTATTACAATCGAAAAATATGATACTAAGATACACTCATTTATTGTGATTTATTACCTTTATCTCTATATTCTTAATACATGAAGAAATCGTAATTATTTCGTCATAATCTAAGAATTATAAAATATTAAAAGGAGATACAATTTAAATAGATAAAAAAATTGCAATTATTGAAATTACCCGTTTCACAACATATTTTATTCATAAACTTGTAGACCCCCATTTTTCATATTAGTTAAGTTGAAGGAGGGTGACTTTAAATATATTGTCACAACATTTGTAGTAAAAGCAGTAACAAAGACTCTGAATTGAGGGGTATTGCAACAAATATCAAGGCTGATGACGTACTTATAAAGGCACCCGTCCATTTACAGTAGATGGTAAAATAGGTGTTCTAAGATACATGATGAAGTGGAGGTGGTAGATAGTCTGAAGTTTTTTTACTTGGCCCAGATGGAGGAATATGCATGCCTTTTAGTAATATTCCAAAGTTGATCCTAGATTCCTTATGTAAAATGATGGGTGGGAAATGTGGTGAGGGAGGTGGATTGTCTGAAGTACTTTGACTCGATCCAGACGGAGCAATCCGTACCTCTTTTGATAGTATTCCTAAGCCAAAAGGTGGAGCTACGTAGTCTTGATCGACTACAATAACATTTCTAGCATCTGCTTGATAGATTGTGGCATCCCAAAGAGTATGAGAGCACAAGCTCCGGAAAACACATTTGAAAGATTAATCAACATCATTTTTGTTGTATGTTTGCCCATCTTCTTCTATTGCTTCCTCTTTATATAGCATATTTTTTTTCAATTGAAATGAAGGTAACATTTTAGCGTACAAGCTAAAAATAACATTTTTAGTTTTAGAGAAACAACAAAAATACGGAATTTGTTAGAAATATTTTTAGTAAAAAGCTTTACAATAAAACTAACAACTCAAAATTGACATTTTATTTTTGAAGTTCTAAATGATGTTTTCTTTTCTGTTTTCCATTATTTTTTATTTAAAAATCAAATATGTTAACCACTTGTTGAGTGCTTGTATGATTGAATTTAATAAGTGTAGAATAAACGTGTGTTTTAAAAGTGATTTTTAACGCATTCATTCATAATCAACTTTATCAAACCCATAAAATGACTAACTTTTTTTCGTAATCAATTAACTCTTAAAAGTGATCTAGGAATGAAGCCTAAAACAATCCTAATATATTTCAATTCGAGGATGGTTTAGAATAGCCATTAAATGTGCCTTTTGAATATATTTTAAAATTTTCATGGTTTATCTTTTATCTATAAATTTTGGCAATTTTTTTTCACCATAGGAGTGTTTTCTCCAAACTATCATAATTTTGCCATTAGGCATAAATTGGAGCTTCAGGTAAAAAGAAGAGGTGTTGTAGTTGTTCGCACGAGGTTTCCAGAGAAACTTAATTCGTGGGATTTGAACTTTGTATTTGTATTAATTTTGTGGAAAGTGAATACCATCTCTAATACATAATTTTTTGATGCTTTCAAAATAAACTATAGTCTTTAAGCTGGTTGATCTTATTGAATGATCGACCTTTGGGCTTGTTGATTTTCTAGGATGATCGACCTTTGGGCTTGTTCATCTTCTTAGATGATCGGCCTTTGGGCTTGATGATCTTCTTCGACAATCGACCTTTGGGCTTGTAGAACTTCTTGGATGATCGGCCTTTGGGCTTGATGATCTTCTCGGATGAACAACCTTTCGGTTTCTTGATCTTTTTGGATGATTGGAGTTTGGGTTTGATGATCTTCTTGCACGATCGGGCTTTGGGCTTGTAGATCTTCTTAGATGATCGACCTTTGGGCTTTTTGATCTTCTTGGATGATCGACCTTTGGGCTTGATAATCTTCTTGGAGGATTAGTGTTCGAACGAGGCTTCTGGAGAAACTTGTTTCGTGGAGTTGAACTTGAGTTGGTATTGATGTTGATGTTGATTTGATGTGATGTGGTTTGTGATGGAACATAAAAAGCGTATGCACAGCGAAAGTGATGAAATCGACAACATTCTAATTGCATTAAAAAGAAGAATAAGCATGCAAAGGGTTAGAGAATACAACCTTCAAAGACTCTCGAGCTCGATCGACACCACGAACAGTAAGTCCTGCTATTCTCTTATTGAAGAATACGGTTTTGGGACCGTTATGTTAGAGAAAATAAGGGAATTTCACTATATTAAGTAGGAGAGTAAAGAGAATTTGGTGGAAGAATTAAAGTTAATTGTCAAGGAAGCATTAGTTTTTTAAAATTTCAAAAACAAAGCTTTTGTAGAGAAAACACATGAAAAATCTCATTTTGCATATCTTCCACCTCAAACTCCATTAGCATATAATCTCTAGGTGTCAAGCTTCGGAAATGTCACTCCAAAGTCCACTTAGTTAGTGGGAAAATCCAACAATTTGATTTTTCTACTAACTAATTTTTTAATATAAAAAAATGAAAAATATTTTTCAAAATTTGGAAATTATTTAATCAAAACAATTTGAATTAAATAAAATAAAAAAATTTAATATCATATATTAAATTGTTTAAGACACATAACTTTGATTAATCACATTAATCAAGTTTAAAAGATACTTTCATGCTAACGATCAACTATACTCTAAAAAATAACTAATTAATAAATTAAATATATAATTGTAAATTATATCTCATATAAAATACAATTTTTCCTAAAACCTGAATTTTAACATTTCAAATTCTTATTTCACCTAGTTCTTCAATGTTGTACGTATTGAGCTAACAAGGAAATCCGAGGGACCTACATATCATGGGATCCAATGATCTGAGACTAACCGGTCAAACTCTTTAACCTAGTTAAACAACATTCGTTAACTAACAGAATTATCCATTCTAGCCTGTAGTTGTACTCCCATCACTATAGATATCTTATGTGTCCATTTGATATAACCATCATCAATAAGTTGATCCTTCATAGGTTGTTCGTGACCTCAGCTAGGTCAAATACCGAAATACCCCTGAGTTACATCTTTTCTCCTTAAGTACCACTGTCCCTCTAATGAATAATTTATTTAGGATTATAATCACTAAATCCATTCCCTCTCAGGCCAACGAGATGATGAGATTCCTTGCTCAAGACTCGGGATCAACAGGGAACAACCTTTATACTATCCCTAAAATGGGTAGGAGCGAATTCCATTTTGCAAATTCTATGTCCCTAACCATCTACCCGATCTTATCCCTGAAATAGGAGACATATTGAGCAGCAATGTTAGGTTTAACATCACCTATGCAGATCAAGGGACAATCGCGAATAAACAGGAGTTCATAGACAGCTCAGGATTCAGATCAAGTTATCTAGGTCATCAAGAAGTGAAATTAATCAATGTTAATAGTAAACGGTGCTAATACGTAAAAGTGATTATTTCGTGGTCTGTCTTACATAATCTCATTATTTAGAACACCTTCGCTCACATTTCTCTACATGAACGAACTGATCACATCATTTATGACACTTTACAACATTTGTAACAATCATAGAGCGGGTCATATTCGATAGTATCTTCAAAAATAGGTACCCAACTTAATCCAAGTAATATAGAAGGTTTAGGCTATTTTACTCGAACTTCATCTAGTTTATGTCTCCACATAAAGTCCAAATATTCATAACAATAGCCAAAGGTTTATAGTTTATTGGAATTAGAATTATTAAACAATCAACAACACTTGTTTGAATAAACTTTATATATGTGTACTGTTTACAAAACTACGAGTTTTAGGACATACAACCCAACAACTAAAACTCCTAGTGGGTTACAACAAAGTTGAGTGCTGTAAGAGAAAACTAAATACAATAAACCAGGGTATCCCATACCCACAATTTCTCCCACTTGCCCTATTTATTCTACCCGTAGTCCTAAACTCTTAAGGTGACCCACGAAAATGTTAGCTAGGAGGGCTTTAGTAAATGAATCAACAATATTGTCCTCATATTCTATTTTTCTCACAATAACGTCTACTCTTAGCACGATCTCTCTAATGAGATGATATTTGCGCTCAATATGTTTTTTGCTCTTATGGCTTCTAGGTTCTTTAGAGTTCGCTACTGCCCTACTGTTATCATAATACATAATGATTGGCAGTATGTCTGGAACAACTTCCAGATCATTTAGGAACTTCCTAAGCCATACTACTTCCCTTGCTGCTTCACAAGCAGCAACATATTCTGTTTCCATTGTGGAGTCTGCATTGCAACTCTGATTAATACTTCTCCATACTACTGCTCCTCCATTTAGAGTGAACACCGATCGTGAAGTAGATCTTCTATAGTCTATATTGGTTTGAAAATCGGAGTCAGTATATCCCATAAGGATCAAATCCTTATTTCCATATACGAGCACGTAGTTCCTCGTTCTCCTGAGATACTTGAGGATATTCTTAATAGTAGTCCAATGTTCATAACCAGGATTGGACTGATACCTACTGACAATCCCTATTACAAAGCATATATTTGGACGAGTACAGAGCATTGCATACATCAGACTTCCGACTGTTGATGCATAGAGAACCCGTCTCATATCCTCAACTTCTTGAGGTGTCTTAGGACATTGTTCCTTTTACAAGTGTATTCCATTCCTAAAAGGTAAAATACCTCCTTTGTAATCCTGTATATTAAACTTAGACAATACCTTATCTATATAAGATGTTTGAGACATGGCTAGCATTCTGTTCTTTCAGTTTCGAACTATTTGAATCCCAAGAACATATTGTGCTTCTCCCAGATCTTTCATTTGAAATTGGGTTGCTAGCCAATTTTTAATGAAAGTTAGGTATCCTACATTATTTCCAATAAGTAGGATATCATCTACATACAAAACTAGAAATGCTACAGTGGAGTTGATGATCTTTTTGTATACACACGGTTCATCAACATTCAGTTCAAAGCAATAAGATTTGACCACAGTATCAAATATTATATTCCAAAATCTGGATTCCTGTTTCAATCCATAAATTGATCTTTTCAGTTTTCAAACCTTTTGCTCCTGACCCTGTTCAATGAACCCTTTTAGTTGGACCATAAAGATCTCCATTTAGAAAGGCAGTCTTGATATCCATTTGTCAAATTTCATAATTATAAAAAGTGGCAATGGACAAGAGTATACTAATTGATTTGATTATAGCCTCATGTGAGAAGGTTTCTTCATAGTCCACACCCTCAACCTGGGTCCAACCCTTTGCTACTGACCGGGCTTTATAGGTCTATACCTTCCTTATATGGTCTCTTTTACGCTTATAGATCTATTTACAATCGATAGGTCTTACCTCATCAGGTTTATCTATAAGTTCCCAGACTAAATTAAAGTATATAGACTCTATTTCAAGGTTCATGGCTTTGATCCACTGATTTCGAGCAACATCATCCATTGCCTATTTATATATTAATGGATTTTCTAAGCCATAATCACATATGTTGACTTCACTTTCAATTAAACCCATATGGCGGTTAGGCTGTCTCACAACCCTCCCACTACGTCGAGGCTCTCTCAACTCTTGAGTAGGATGTGATGGATCAAACGTACTTGGTCTATCTACAACTCTCCTTGATGAGCAAGGCTGATTAATAGCTTTTGTTAATTCATCTGTAGCATTATTTGAAATCTCTTCCAATACTAGATTATTGCGGGGTTTATGACCTCGACTGTGGTCTTCCTCTAGATGTGGCATTTGTCGATACAATTACCTTATCATCTGAAGGATCATAAAACTGACCATCTCTCGTTCCTTTAGGGTAACCTACAAATAGGCATAATTTTAAACGATGTTCCAATTTCTTAGGATTTTGCACCAACACGTGTGCTGAGCAACCCCAGATCTAGAAATGACGTAAACTAGCTTTACGTTCTGTCCATAACTCATAAGGTGTTTCTGAAACACTCTTAGAGAGAATGTTATTCAAAATGTAAGCTGCAGTTTCTACAGCATATTCGCAGAACGAGTTAAGCAACCAAATATAACTCATCATGGACCAAACCATGTCCAACAAGATTCTATTTCTCCGTTTAGATACATCATTCTACTGAGGCATTCCTAGTGTAGATAGATGTGACTGAATCCCGTGTTCTATCATATAGTCCTGGAATTTCAAGTCCAAATAATCCCACCTCGATCTGATCCAAGTGTCTTAATAGATTTACCTAATTGGTTTTGTCACACCCCACCCCGAGCCCTCATCCTGAGCCCAAGGGGAGGCATGAAGGTCCACAAATACAAATCTTTTTTGATACCTACTACCCATCTGAACCTCTTAACTCTAAGTAAACTTTAAACTAAGGATGTAAACAATAACTCATTTTATTACAGCTAGTACAACGTTTATACAACTCTCAGACTTACTACAAAGTTTACAGTAACAATTCTAAAACCCGGATGTGTGACTGTGGCTGTGGCAAACGTTGACCTTAGTTGTACCCTAGAATTCCTCACCTTTCGCTACCTGGTAAGAAAAACATGAAAGAAAAGAATGAGCTTCACAAAGCACAGTGAGTGGTAAACAACTTCTAGAGTCTATTTCAACTCATAAATAATACAAGCATATCCCAAATATGAGGTTAATATTCAAACCTCAGCCTTGAATGAGTCTGATCTCAAACTCTACCTACACTCACAGTAGATAGTCAACTGATACTAATCATAAATGCTTAGTCTCTTGCGTTCCATTTATTTCCTATGTGCACATAGCTCCCCGCTTATGGGCTCAAAAATTAGGCCTGCCAGCCCTCTGACCATCCCATACAAGGTTCCTCCTGCAGGCTCAGGAACTAGACCTCTCGATCCCTTGACCATCCCGTGAGCTTCCACTTAGGGCTTAGAAACTAGGTCTATTGACCCCATGATCATCCCGAACATATAATCTAATTCTTATGCTAATTACTCATTCATAACATATACAATTTACTATAATAGATATGCTTAATACTTAATGGAAAGTACCACTCACCTTGGTAAAATAGGAACCTTTCTTTTAGAAGTTCCTTGGTTTTCTCGGCTCCCTTTTGAACCCTAAATTCCACATTCAAATTCAAGCGTAGATTACTTATAGTTACAAGCATTCTACAAACATGTTTTAAAATGTCTCAGAAAGCTTACATTAAAATATGTGCTTAGAATTCTACATGGTTTGGCCGGAATCCTCAAAACATCAAGACTGGCCGAAGCTTACTAGAAAGCTCAACCCTACTATTTTTTCTACACTCTCCAGCCCGATTCCTTGGAACTTTTTCTCCAGAAGCCCTACACTAAAACTAGAATCTCAGAGCTTTTAGGTCGCTTTGAAATCACTCAAAACTCACGAGTATTCTGGAAGAACTTCTCGTCCTAAGTTTATTCTACTTCCATACCTCACTGTCTGGCAGCATCTTTTCCTTTTGGAACTGCTTGATCAACGCATGGTCTTGCTACCAACGCATGCCCTTCATGATCAATGTATAATCTCCTCCAAATCTACCCTCTAAATATCTTCCTAACGTTCTTTAAAGAGGATTTCGAGTTATTAATTGAAGAAACACCTTGTGGTGGTATTTATAGTCCAAAGGAACTGGTCCTTCTCAACATTACTAAGCCTCAATGCAAGACACCTCATAATTTGGAGTGTTTGCACCATGCTTTGCTACCGTCTACTCCCTTACCATTTACCTACTTTAGTTGTCTTCCTCATGCATAAGTCTTCTTTGCATGAAACTCTATTCGTCCAGCTCCTACTAACTCAAGCCCAACCACATCTCGGTATAGCCATTTTTTTGGGTGAGCTCATCAGCCTTGCGTAACGCAAGCCTTAGCATCGCCTAAACACTTGGCCTATCGTTTAGTCCATCGTGTAGCTCTTGCACTTCATCGCACAACTCCATCGTCTAATGAATCTCTCACTGTAGCTTAACATCTAGCCCTCTCGCTGTCCTTCATCATCCAACTCTCTTGTCGTTGCCAATCATCTAGTGCATGTGTCCCATCGCATAGTGATCTCTTGCTCTTAACGATCTTGCTATCGCATATATCTCGCTGTTAACGATCTCACTGACTCTCATCGTTTAGCACATAGCCTATCACATAGTTCCTGTGTCTATCGTTTAGCTCCGTCATGTAACGCTGATGCCTATCGTCTAATGCATCACACCCTTCATATAACGCGTATGTTTATCGTGTAACGCAATCACCCAGCGTCTGCATCAATTGCCCAGAGCCCTCCTAATGCATCGTCTAACGTTTAAGCTTATCGTCTAGTGCCCGCTCATCATTTAGAGCTATCGTCTAGTGCTATCGTCTAACGATATCATTTAGCTTCTATGCTTATCTTTTAGTGCATCACTTCAAATCGTTTAGCGCCACCTGTAGCTACACAATCATCTGGTGCATCACTCAGCGCCACCCACATTGTTATGCGATCGTCCGCCCAGTGCCTTATACTCAAGCTTCTCTCGCTCTCGCTCTGTCTCTTATACACATCTAGATGTGTATAAGAGACAGGTCTAGTGCATCACTCAGCGCCACCCACATTGTTATGCGATCGTCCGCCCAGTGCCTTATACTCAAGCTTCTCTCGCTCCCGCTCACGCAGCATCAACGTATGAGAAACTTTTGGCAATGCCTCTTGCCAACGCTTCGACCAACATGCGTCCAACATTATAATCTCTGCGCATGGTTGGCCTTCGCTTCAATGCTTAACTCCTTTAAACCACTACCTCATCCTCATCTCATGCATTTAATGTTTCCTAACACCACACGTATTGTTTCTTTTTGACTTCATACTTAGCCAAATTTTCACTAGTCAAGGCTTAACTTCAAGCTACTCAAAGCAAATCTCTTCAACATTTAGAAATTTTCCTTCTCTTTAACATAGAACTTAACTTATACTTAGTTAATTCCATTAGTTACTTGCTTTAGTAGGAAAATTGAGATCTTGGTTTCACAGTTTCTCAACCTCGGTCTTAAATTCCTTGCACTTTTCAAGAGCTTCAGACTTAAAATGAATTAGGTAAATGTAAACGTACCTTGAATAATCATCCATAAAGCTAATGAAATATTCATAACCTCCCTGTGCTTTAACACTTATCGGTCCACAGAGGTCTGAATGCACGAGCTGTAAGGTTTCTTTGGCTTGAAGACATGTTCCAGAAAAAGATCTTTTTGTCATTTTTCCTTCGAGACATGACTCACATGGCGGTAAAGAGACATCTTCTAACTTGTATAGAAGACCACTTTTAGCCAGTCTCTCAATCCTATTGAGATTAATGTGATCATGTCTCAAGTCCCAAAGATAGGTACTCTGAGAAATGTGTTGCCTTTTTCTTTGAGTTTCGACTATTTTAAATATTTTTGTGTCATATACAACTTCAACTTTAGGTGGTTATAACTTATATAAGTTACTTTTTAAGTGTAGAAACGATTTGGATATCTCTTTTTGTAAAGAACGCTTCATTAAGACAAAAATTTACTTTTTACAAATCTTCCAACAAATAGAAAATAGATATCAAATTTCTTTTACAATAAGGTACATCAAGAACATTTTCTAAATGCAGATTCTATTTCCAAAAGTTAACTTAACAGCTCCCACTGCTTTTGTTGAGATACACTCCCCTGATCTAACACGGAGAGTAATCTCATCTTCTTCAAGTTGCCTCTAGGAACTAGTTTCTTGAAAAGAAAAACAAACATGATTAGTGGCCTCTGAATCCAATATCCAGGTAGAATCTTCATTCTCTACTATAAATATTTCAATAACCAGTAAATCTAATTTACTTGGTTTTTCTTTTTCAGCTTTCTGTGCAGTTGGAGCCTTCCCCTTCCCAGTTTTCTTCTTTTTCTTTTGAATACCTCTATTCTTGGAGAAAGAAGGGCTAGATTTACTCCCAGAAGACGATTCTTTCTGAGGTTTCCCCTTTAAGGTGGAAGCAACATTTTCTTCTGCCTTTGAAACTTTATTTTTCAATAAAGATTTGTAAATCTAGAGTTCGTTGACAGATGTGGACTGTTGTCCAAAAACTCCTTGCAAAGAGTCTGTGATCTTTTTTGCAGTAGCTAACTTCTCGTGCTTCTTAGACAATACATCAGATATACTGGTTAAGATATAAACTCGAGCCTTCTCATTAGCTTTGACCCATCTGTCATACGTATCCCAAACTATTCGATTTTCATTGGGATTAGGGGATGGAGGACACTTCTCCGTTAAAATGAATTGGGGATCATCTATTACTAGTATCTTGTTGATATTCGATTTCCAAGTTCCATAATTATCGCCATTAAGTTTTTGAAAAGCTAACAGTTGTGTAATGGATGATAACATTGCTAAAAAAGTAAACAAATTTATTAGAAAATTTCTTTTTAATCCAATTTATTTAGGAAAAATAATGTACCCATTCTCATTATTATTTTACTACGATACTTCAGTAAGTCTGAATAGTCCCCACCAATGGGCAGTTGACTACTCCTTCATTGAATCAAAACATTCTTGACTAAATACTAATACCAGAATAACTCTTATCCTTATAGTACTTAGCTACCGTTTATTTGCTCGAGAACTTTACTAACACTTAGTAAGTGTTGTAAGTGTATACCGACCACTTTCGAATTGCAGAGATCAAAATCAAACAAGCCCTTGAAGGAGAAACAATTGTTTGAAAATGGACCTAACTAACCCTATCCACTTATGGAGCTCACGGTGTTTCGAATCCTATGTTACAACCCTCCGAAGGGATAGCCGTTGCCAAATGACTAGCAAAGGCTCGCATAAAGCCAACCAGCACGCGCAATATAGGAATCTCATGGTGTGACATAATGGAAGAGACTATAGGACGTATTGCCACACACCCTTCACCCATTTACTATGAACTGCTTCCTCTATTCACCTTGTTGTTGACCCATGCAAACACTTTTCGAAGGGAGGTTGCCGCTAATATGTAACGACCGGATCCTTACATACTATGGTCCGACTGCTACGACATCATGCTTAGACTTTTCTATTATGAGATGACTTTTGGTAAAAATCTCAAAAGAAAATATCTAAGATTTTATTAATTAGGTAGAAAACTATATAAAAAGTTTATTTTACAAAATGCCAGGATCCATAAAACACTAGCGTAGTCATATAAAAATGCATATGCCTATAATAGTGAGTTTGATGGTTGGCCATTTGAGCGACGTCCAGTTCTGCCACCTACGCTGTGTCCTTACCTACAAAGTCTGTAAAAATAGGATGAGTATATAATATACCCAGTAAGTAGTTCTCACATAAGGTAGTGACTAAATGCACAATCATATGTAACGTGTCCTAAAAACATATGATTGGGACTGAAAACATATAATAACATGTGGTGGTCGGTTATGCTTCTAACGTAAATTTCTCCGCTCTGATAGGAAGATGAGGACTTAGGCAGAAACTAGCCCATCTGATGATTAGCGGATTATGCAGTTAGTAGGGCCAGAGTCGCATCCAACATCAACCATTAACATAAACGTAAGATTGGACTAGAGGGGTGCAACCATACATACCCTGTTAGTCCCTAGCATAATCGTGATATAGAATTAGGTCTAGAGGGGTGCAACCATACATGCCCTGCTAGCCCTAGAATAATCTTGACATTTAATTTCCTGTATACAAATCTGGGTCGTTACATAATAGCAACTCGAAGTCAAGCACGGATCTCACGATGTGAACTCTTAGGGACGTGAGAGCTAGAAATAATATATCTCGTATAATATTAATCTGCCACTGAAATATTCTATCTTATAAAAGATTGGGTATTTACTTGGTTATTAATCGGATAATATTTAACAACCTAAGTCTAGGTGATTTTTCCTAGTATAACTCTTATATCGGGATTAATCTATGATGTCTACGTGATAAACCAATTTTATTACCTTATACCACTCATGCATGCTCATAAAACAAGGGTTATTGACTTAGACGCCATTTTGATCTCCAGGTAGGAGGTGTTCCATAAACCGTCAACTTAAGTACCCCTAACCTTAGACCAGATCTCCCCAGGTAAGTAAATAACTCTTGTTTTACAAGTAATCGATCTATTCTAACTCTTAAAAAGGTGATTGAATTGCACTAGTTAACCCTAGGTGAGCATGCATCTTATCTTTGTTATAGATTTTAAAAGTTTAGGTTATTTTATAACAATTATAAAACAAATTATAACATTTATAACCCTAGAAAATTCATTTATAACATGCTTCCTTAAATAAACATGCTTTAATATAACACTTATATTAAAACCTATCATGCATACTATTTACATTATAACACTTATAACATATAACAAATGCATGACACAAGTTTATCCTACGATGGGGTTTTTAAAAAACTATTTGGCATACTTTATGCACACATAATCAAACAAAGTTATACATCACATGTATAATAAGTAAACAACACTAAGGTGGATTGGTTTTGGCATTAAAAGCAAACAAACAGCTAAACTATTACATAAAGCAGCAAACAGCTTCCTCGAACCGGCTTTAAACACTTTAAACCAATCCAAACCGGCCAAAAATCACTCAAAACGGCTTGAAAACACCAAAAACCAGGTTGAACCCGAATTTTCCTAAAACTATTATATAATTGTAAATGATACTTCACCTAGTTCTTCAATTTTGTCGGTATTGAGCTAGCAAGGAGACCCGATGGACATACAGATCATGGGCTCCAACGATCTGAGACTAACTGGTCAAACTCTTTAACCTATTTAATCAACATTCATTAACTAACAAGACTCTCCACTATAGCTTGTAGTTGTACTTCCCTCACTGTAGATATATTATATGTTCATATTATCTAACCATCATAAATTCTAGGAACGGAAAGTGAGTACCATCTCTAATACATAAAATTTTGATGCTTTCAAAATAAACTATAGTCTTTAAGCCGGTTGATCTTCTTGAATGATCGGCCTTTGCGCTTGTTGATCTTCTTGAATGATCGGCCTTTGGGCTTGTTGATCTTCTTGGATGGTCGGCCTTTGGGCTTGATGATTTTCTTGGATGGTCGGCCTTTGGGCTTGATAATCTTCTTGGATGATTAGCCTTTGGGCTTGATGATCTTCTTGGATAATCGGCCTTTGGGCTTGATGATCTTCTTCGATGATTGGCCTTTGGGCTTGATGATCTTCTTGGATGATCGACCTTTGGGCTTGTTGATCTTCTTGGATGATTGGCCTTTGGGCTTGATGGTGGACGATCGGCCTTTGAGCTTGTTGATCTTCTTAGATGATCGGCCTTTGGGGTTTTTTATCTTCTTGGACGATCGAACTTTGGGCTTGTTGAACTTCTTGGATGATTGTCCTTTGGGCTTGATGATATTCTTGGACCATCAGCCTTTGGGTTTGTTGATCTTCTTAGATGATCGGCCTTTCAGCTTTTTGATCTTCTTGCATGATCAACCTTTGGGCTTGATGATCTTCTTAGAGGATTAGTATTCGCACGAGGCTTTTGGAGAAACTTGTTTCGTAGAGTTGAACTTGAGTTGGCATTGATGTTGATGTTGATGTTGATTTGATAAGATGTGGTTCATGATGGTACATAAAGAACACATGCACAACGAAAGCGATGAAATAGACAACATTCTAATTTCATTAAAAAGAATAATAAGCATGCAAAGGGTTAGAGAATACAACATTTAAAGACTCCACCGCAATCTTCCTCTCCCAAGCTCGATTGACACCACGAATGGTAAATCCTGCTATTCTTCGGTTAAAGAACACGATTTTGGGACCATTATGTTAGTGAAAATAAGGGAATTTCACTATATTAAGTAGGAGAGTAAAGAGAATTTGGTGGAAGAATTAAAGTTAATTGTCAATGAAGCATTATTTTTTAAAATTTCGAACACAAAGGCTTTTGTAGAGAAAACACATGAAAAATCTCATTTTGCATGTCTTCTACCTCAAACTTCATTAGCATATAATCTTTAGGTGTCAAGCTTGGGAAATGCCACTCCAAAGTCCACTTAGTTAGTGGGAAAATCCAACAATTGGATTTTTCCACAAACTAATTTTTTAATAATAAAAAAAAATTCAGAATTTGGAAATTATTTAATCAAAAAAATTTCAATTAAATAAAAATAAACAAATTTAATATCATATATTAAATTGTATAAGACACATAACTTTGATTAACCACATTAATCATGTTTAAAAAATACTTTCATACTAATGATCAAGTATACTCTAAAAAATAATTAATTAATAAATTAATTATATAAAATATGTCTCAGGAGCATCAACATAAACTTCTTAGTCAAGTAATGTCTTTCTGGGTTTCGACACCTGAAGATCTATCAATATATCAAGACTCGGCCACAAGCTTTCCCGATAGCATCGAACGATTCTTGCTATTTTCACAACTCCCCTGATTTCTGAAGAATATCTTGTCTCCTCGACAGCTGGATACGGGAACTCCCTACACCTATACCTAGACTCTCAGACTTCAGGTGGTTCATAAGTCACTTATCAAAATGCCCTACCAAAGAGTATCTGGGGACGAATCCCCCTGTCCCAAGGTTGAGCTTAACTTCTAGACCTCCAATCAGCCATAGAGATCGCGAATGTACTCTAGGTAGGGTAGGTGTTTCCATACCATCACTTTCAGTAGTCATGACCCAATGTTATGATCAAGATCTCCTGGGATTAAAAATAAAACATGTTTACAAAGTATGCGAGTTGCGTAAATATCTAGTGGTGGTGGCATGGAGTGGGAGTTGAGTTGGTTGACAGGGGAAGTGAATAGACAGGTGGTAGAATAGTGGAGGTGGTTAGAAGGCGCGGTGGAAAAGTTGGTAATGCAAATATGAAGTTGTTAAAATTAGTTGTCACGAGGAACAAGTGGCTAGAGTTGGCATCTAATGGTAATGGCTTGTAGAGGTGGGTAGCAGGCTGGACGGTTATGGGATTCACTCATCGATGGTGGTTGCCAGAATTGGTTGGGGAAATTGAGGGGTGAATGACCTGAAGTTGACCAAACGAAGGATGGTGTAGCCACGACACACCAATAGTGGAAGTGAGCTAGATGACTTTGTGACATTCTTGGTAATTTTATAAAATTATACAAAATTTAGTGAAAAGACTAAACCATTAACACGTAAAGTTGATTTCAAGTGTTTATCCAAAACTAATAAACTCCATTTTTAAAACCATATTTTTAAATAACACTTTAAACATACCCTAAAATTCTAATGAAATTTCCTTTACAACGTTAGATAAAGTATGAAAAAAAGTTAGAGTTAATAATTTAGATTTCGCGTTTGATAACCATTTGAAATTTTTGTTTTTAAAGAACTAAAAGAAGTAGACTTTTAAGAATTTATTTTTATTCTTAAATTTAGCTAGAATATTTCAACTAAATGGATAATGCATTATTCGAATAAATTGTAAATTTAGTCTGAATTTTATTAAAAAAAATTTAAGAGTCAACACCGAACAAAAAGTAGTAAAAAGAGAGAGGAGAAAAGAGAGGGGCAAAACAAAGGTGATATGATGTCCCAACCAAACCACAATCAAGCTATGGGAGTATTCACACACAATCGACTTAGGTTTTTCCCAAACACATTAGATTTTAATTTACCTTTAAATTTCCCATATCTTCTCAATGCTCACAACACGAAAATATATATTCTCTTCGTAACACCATTCAATCAACTTCTTAATGCTAACCTTAACTCAACTCAAGTTTTCGCCTTTTTCATATAAATAAAAATTCAAGTGCAATCTAATTATCAGATTCCATTCTTAAAGTTCGATCGGACAAAGATTAAATGTGTGTGGAATATATTCAATTTCATATTGTTATTTCATGAATGTAGACTTTAATATTTTATAATAAAACATTGAGTCCCTCTAATTAGTGTTTAATACGTTGCAAGAAATCTCATAAGTATCGTTGGACATTAGTTTACTACAAGTAGAGAATAAATTGCTACAGATTTTTTAAAAGAGTATAGAAGACTAAATTACTATTTCTCAAAGATGTAAGCTAGATGAATTAAAAGTGGATGTTTTTAAAATTTAAAGATTAAATATATGATTAATAGGCGGTTTTCTTTGGTGACCATCATTAGCCTTCAATCGAAAACGTCGTTTAATTTATCATCATGCTTCAAGGTTGGGTTTGTATTGATCTATAATTACCAGATGGCGCTATCGTGAAAAGCAGCATTGTAATACGCAGGAAAGGAGGTTTTGAGAAGGCAAACCAATTAGATATTTGCCCAATTGTCAGCTCATCGTGCTTATCTTGTGAAGCTTTATAGTAATTATGAATTAAGAAAGTTGCACACGAACTACTATAGAATAAGAGACTAACTTAGAACCGTCTAAGAAGATATTAACCTTTTGTGTTGGAAAATGTGATAAATTGAAGAATTTTAATTTTAGTAAACAATGATTGAATTATTGAATGTGTTACTATTTATTAAAATTTTCAAATTATATAAAAACGACTTATTTTCACAACTAAGTATAATGGAAAACCCTTATTTACAAATTATATATAAAAAACTAAATACTTTTGGTGTTGAAAAAAGACTATTTTGCTAATTCCATTCTTATTTAGTTTTTTGTTTTTAGTTTTTAAATTAAGTTTATTTCCTCATTGTTACAATGATTTTGCACATCTTTTTTAAGTACAATGATTGAATTATTCTTGAAACCAAATTAACAAAAAACAACATTTTAAAAAAGCTATTTTTTTAGTTTTCAAGATTTAGTTGGTTTTTTTTAATACCTGATAGTGTAATAAACAGAAGACAATTTAAAAAATAGAGGTAGCGTCTATAAATTTAAATTTTTTTTAAAAAAAAATCATAAAAATAAGAATGATTATCAAAACGAAACCTAACTACTTTAAATTCTCACTTACATGCAATAAAAGTCTGAAACAAAGTTTAAGAAATATTGGCTCAGATTACTTTAAATGGGAAATTTGGGGAGGGAAGTGGTTTAAGAACGCATTTAATAATAATATTCACAATTTCTTTATCTTCTCTTTCAGGAAAGGTAAACCTATTTTTTAATTGAAAGATTCCTTTAGGGGAAAAAAAAAGAAAATGTTAGGAGGTGACTTTTTCTTTTAACAATTTTAAATGGTAAATAAGAATATTTTACTGTTAAATTAATGGATTTGGTTTATTTTTCCTGCTGCATGCATAGAAAATTCCCAAAAGTACAGTTGACCTTGAGATTTATTGCTAAAAGTCTACTTATAGCATTTGGATCCATGAAAAGCTAACTGCTTCCCTAATCAAATAATATCAATGATAAGTTTATGTCAAACTGTATTATTGAGGCCTAATTTCTTTTATATAATGCTTCATAAGTATAAAAACTTACAAGTGATACTTAAAAATTAATAAAAGTTAATAAGAATTTGCAACATTAACTACTTATATTAACAAAATATATCAATTCGAAGTTTCAACTTTTTCTTCAATGTTTCAAATATTGTCAACTCATTTCTCGCTCACTAATGACATATTTTAAATCTGAATACTGAAGAGTTCTTGTGATTTGGATATTAACTAAATTTTATAAGATATAATATGGTCTTCTTACGAGTTAAAATAAGAAAAAAAAAATCCGAATCTTTATTTTTTATTTGTAATGTAATATTCCAGCAAATAAATTTTCTTTGTTATAAACTACTTAGAGAAATATAAGATAGATTTGGAGACCTAAGCTTAAAATATCACTGATTTTTTAGATTAAAAACTTTGCCAAATTTGGGTAGGACATAAGCACGAGTGACGGGGTAAGAACCTAATGTAACATTTCATGTTAAAAATCAAAGGAAATAGTTGCAATTAAATATAGTAATCAAGTTCCAAAAGTATTAACAGATATATTATGCATGTAAAGAAGAAAATTACAAAACATGGGCAAAATTTAGATTGTCTATTGGTGATCGACCATAATTCGCTCGTAGGAGTCTATTAAATAATAGATTCATAACCAGCTGAAAAGAATCTATCAAGTGATAGAAATCTTTCACTGATTAGATTTTGCTATATATTTGTAATTTTTTATAAAAAATGTTTGATAATACTACTTGAATATTTTAATAATATGAAGTTGATTTAAGAACAAAAAGTAGAAAAACCCTAAGACCAAATGAAAGTTTGAAAAAGTTAAATAGAGTAAGTTGCAATGGTAGTAATTTTTTAGGCGTTATATAATTAGGTGTATAACATAACGTATTATCAATAATTGACTCCAACTATAAGATATGGTCTATCATTGATAGACTCACTAAATTAGCGAGATGGTCTATTCACTAAATAGACTTTGAGAGTTGAAACTAAATTTTTTTTGCTACATTTATAATGTCCTTTTATATTTATACTATATTTGCTAACTTATTTGAAAATTGAATTGCTAATACATTTGCAAAGAGAGGTTGAAGCATGAAATGATAAGTGTAATATTTGCAGACACTAAATTTATTTAAGTATTTCAACAAATATTGTCACTACCTTCTAAATGAGCCCTATGGAATATTTGGCATAAGTAGATTATAACTGGTGACATTGCATCTTATTCCTTATTGTGGGGTTATAATATGGATATTTAAAGTTAGGTTTTACTAGATTATTTTGTTTTGTTTTCAGAATTAACATTTCTTATTACTTCTCAATTCCATTTCCTACCTATGATAATAAACTATCTATTAACATATCATTTGGCGTAAATAATCAAAACCTAGTATTATATATAAGATCGTAAGCATAGGAGTACTTAATCTTGTAAAGTTTTTAGGTAAGCAGACCATTATAGTACATTAGATACACTGAAAAATTAACTGCACCATTTTGATTTGACTGTGTGCGTAGGTAGTGTAAAAAGGGGTCATATTGGTTTTGTTTTAATTCAATACCAACGGCCTATCAGATCTC
Organism: Benincasa hispida; assembly: GCF_009727055.1. Lineage (NCBI taxonomy): Eukaryota > Viridiplantae > Streptophyta > Magnoliopsida > Cucurbitales > Cucurbitaceae > Benincasa > Benincasa hispida. The sequence continues at coordinate 51,942,238 of NC_052351.1, forward strand.
TTATAGGTGTTTAATCGGTTATCATTAGAGAGTTCACAATATAATTAAATCCTTCATTAATCCATGCATAATATATTATAACACTATTTACATACATTACACTGTGGATCGGGAGAGCGGTCTAACTACTGTTCATTATATTATAGACATTATTTATCTTGCGGCTACAACATATGTGGATATTTATAGAAAAACACAGGAAAGCTTCCCCATAGATAACAAGTGCCATTACTCCGGATACATAACACGCTTCAACCGACACCAATTTATGTTTGAGGAGAACTCGAAAATTCCGATACATGACCAGGTTTCATAATCTCACTTGTTTACCTGATTTTCTGTCCTTTCATTCCTTATAGTCTGCCACTCGGGTTTGACCTCCTCTATTTAATGGTCATTTAATATCAGATTTTTGGCACAGTCAGTAGGGTCTAATTGTATACGGCGTCACTACTCACTATTACTTGATTGCTTTTGAAATCAAGAGAAATAACGTGAACCTGTTTTGGTATTGGTGTTATCTGGTTTGGAGAAATTTCATACACAATACAAAAACATTGGTAATAAGATTTTATAAACTAACATTTAAAAAATCAATTTAAATGAGCCATGGCGAACTGGGTGGTGCTATGTCGGGAGCCGCACCAGGGGCTTTGAGAATTTTTCTGGGATTAAAAGCTTTAGGACCCGACAGATCGAGACTAATACTGCACGGGAGAGTAGACTAATATAGAATAAGGGAGAGTGCAGACGGGGAGGTATATTGGTTGGGTTACAAAAGTGCATTATTGGGAGATTCCTTGTAGCAACCCAATGATTAAAATGAATAAAAAACTCGAAAAATAAGAGGTTGTTGCTTAACGAACGACCATTGAGCTCCAATAATGGTGGAATCAGACACATTACCGGCTATCCACATGATGAAATGGCGAGCATTGGAGAATCGCTGCCTTGGAATTTATGATACCAGGCAGATTGCCCTGTGTAAGTTTAATGGTTGGATAAAATGGAATACTTAAAGAGATGTGGGGAGTATTTCACTTTTCTCCTGGGAGTTACCTTGAATTTAAGTAGGACTTCTTTCTCTCTTTCTTCATACTGGCAGGGAGACAACTCCTGCTCGTAGATTTCTCCCCCATTGGTGCGCATTTACACCACGACAGACGCACAGATCATTCAGACTTCATCGTTATACACATTGCATTCATTTATATTGTTGCCTGCATCTTGGCCTTTATATACGTCCACATTAGAAGTGCCTGTGTAAACTCACAAATTGAGCATCTTGGAAAGTCTGGACATTGGTTATCTCACTCATCAATGCAGGGTATACTGAAATCCCCTTTATATCTTGAATTTAATTGTGCAGATTCCCTATTTATATGTGCCAACGAACACATCTCATCTCGATATCACTATTTATACTAATATTTAGATCTAATAATAATTGGTTGTCAGTGAATTTTTTCTTACAATGTGACGATCAGCTTTAAACAATCATTCGTTGGTGCTATATTGGGATTGATAGACGCGCCATGGGAAGCGATGAATTGACAATTCATAATTGTATTAAGAAGAATAAAGCATGCAAGGGTTAGATATACAACCTTTGAAGATTCACCCGCAATCTTCCTCGCTTGATCGACACCACAAAATGGTAAATCTCGCTATTCCCAGGTTGAGAACACAGTTGTGGGACCATTATGTTAGTGAAAAATAAGGGAATTCACTTTATTAAGTAGGAGAGAAAAGAGAATTTGGTGGAAGATTTAAGTTAATTGTCAATGAAGCATTAGTTTTTAAAATTTAAACAAACAAAGGCCTTTTGTAAGAAAAACACATGTAAATCTCATTTTGAATGTCTTCCACCTCAAACTCTATTAGCATGTAATCTCTAGGTGCAAGCTTGGAAAATGTCACTCCAAAGTCCACTAGTTAGTGGGAAATCCAAGGATTTTTCCACTCACAAATTTTAGTAATAAAAAAATGAAAAATAATTTTCAAATTTGGAAATATTTAATCAAAATTTCAATTAAATAAAATAAAAATTTAATATCATATATTAAATTGCTTTAAGACACCTAGTTTGATTAATCAATAATCAAGTTTAAAAATACTTTTCAAGCTAATGTCATGTATACTCTAAAAAATAATTAATTAATAAATTTAATATTAATTGTAAATTATATCTCATATAAATAACATTTTTCCTAAAACCCGAATTTGAAAATTTTAATTCTTACTTCACCTAGTTCTTCAATTTTGTCTGTATTGAGCTAGCAAGGAGACTCGATGGACAAAAACAATCGGACTCCAATGATCTGAGAACTAACCAGTCAAATTCTTTAACCTAGTTAATCAACTTTCGTTTAACAGGCCTGTCACTATAGCCTGTAGTTGCACCTCCCTCAATGTAGATATATTATGTGTTCATTTGAATATACTGTCATCAATAAGTTGATCCTTCACATGTTGTTCGTACCTCAGCTAGGTCAAATACCGGAAATAGATACCCCTAAGTTACATCTTTCTCTCCTTAAGTACCACTGTACATCTAATGAACAATTGATTTAGGATCATAATCACTAAATCCATTCCCTTCAGGCCAATGAGTGGATGGGGTCCCTTGTTCAAGACTCCGGATCAACCCTTAAGGGAACAACATTTCTACTATCCTAAAATGGGTAAGAATGAATTCCATCTTGCAAATTCTATGTCCCACCATCTACCTGGTCTTATCCCTGAAATGGGAGGCATATTAATTAACGATGTTGGGCCTACCTCACCTATGCAGACCAAGGGACAATCGCGAATAAGCAGGAGTTCGTAGACAACTTAGGATTCAGATCACGTTATCTAGGTCATTAAGAAGTGAAATTAATCAATGTAATAGTAAACGTTGTTAATACGTAACAGTGATTATTTCGTGGTCCGCTTACACAATTTCATCGTGTAGAACACTCCCGCTCTTATGTCTCTATATGAACGAACTGATCAGATCGTTTTATGACACTTTACAACATTTGTAACAAATCATAAAGCGAGTCGTATTCGATAGTATCTCTAGAAATAGGTACCCAACCTAATCCAAGTATTACGATGCCTAGTGCACGAAATGCAATTAAAAATCATTTTGAATTATTTATTACTTATTCAAATTATTTTGTAATTAAAATTGTTCTATTTAAAATTAATACATGTCTAAGCGAAAATAATAATATTAAAAACAAAATAAATATTTTAGTTTAAAATATAAGTTTGAAATTAGAAAACAAAAATTGTGTTTTTCTTTAATTCATAGAGGATTATCATAAAATTGAAAAAATAAATAATTACTAATATTTTTCAACCTAAGAGATAATTCTCATAATTTTTTAAAAAGTAATGGATAAAATATTTTATTTAAATTAAAGTTTTAAAATTAAGAGGATATATTATTTTTCTTTGTTCTAAATCAAAACTAAAGATATCCCATTTCAAAAAATAAAAGAGGATTACCATTGAAATTTTGAAAATAAGTTTTTTTATTTAATAAATAAAATTTAAAATTAAGAGAAAGTAATCAAATGGTTCACATAAAATAAAAAAATTTTAAGACAATTATCACATAACTTTTAAAAGATTTAATTTGATACATATTCAAGTATTTGTTTTCTTCCTATAAAAACACGTACAATGCACATCGTATTCGACTAGTTAGCATTAAATGATATCAATTGATTTTCAACTGATTATATTGTTTTTGATAAATGTGACCGTAATATTTAAATGGAACAAATACAATATTTAATAAACAAAATTTATACTACAATATTCTTACTAATTTCAAGTGTACTAAAATTATAATGAAAATGTTCAAAATTAATAAAAATATAGAAATATTACACATAAAAAATATCAATTCAAAATTAAATTAATATAATAAAGTTTACATATTGAAATATTGAAAATTTTAATATTCAAAATTCAAAGCTCAAAATAATTTATAAATATACATAATTACAAATTTAAGAAATAATAATTTAACATATGTTTTTGTAAGATCATAATAAGAAAAATGTAAATCGGTTGGAACACAATAAATACTATAGTATCGTTTTACTGATACAAACTTTGTATTCGTATGTCATCTATATTTTATTCCATCACATTTATGGTTATAAAGTTGCCATTATATTTACCCAATATATAATAAACGAACAATATCATGGACAATGATTAGTCAACTTAAACATGCCTCGATTGATTTTGGCATAAATCCTATCATCAAGAAGTCATGAATTTCAATTCATCCCCTCCAACTTGCTAAAATAAATAATAAATAATAATAATATAATGAAAGTTGTACACTCAAGGTGAATCATAAATGTTATCATTTATATTATTCAACTATACAGGAGTTATATTTTTTTCAACATCAAATGAATTTTCTTATTTTTATTATCAACATATATTTATTTAAAAATTACAAAAGTTATTACGAATAAATATCTTGAAGAAAAAATGATTTTAGTAATTTATTTATATAATATTGATCATTCATATGAAATATTATAGAAAGCAAGAAAAAATTCCAAGGTATTACAATTGAAAAAATGTGATACTAAAATACACTCATTTATAGATTTATTATCTTATCTCTATATTCTTAATAGATAAAGAAATCATAATTATTTCGTCACAAGCTAAAATTTTAAATATTAAAAGTCATTACAATTAATAGATAAAAGTTTAATTATTGAAATTAAGGAGATACAATTAAAATAGATAAAATTTACAAATTATCTGGAAATTAACCCCTTTTCATTAAGACATGTTTTAATTGCCTAAACTTGTAACCCCCATTTTCATATTGGTTAAATTAAGGAGCGTCCGACTTTAAAATATATGTTCACAAACACTGTATAAAATCAGTAACAAGAACTCTGAATTGAGGGTATGCTGACAAATTATCAGGGCTTATGACGTACTTTTAAAGGCAACCCGTCCATTTGCAGTTAGATGGTGAACTCCGGTGGTTCTAGGATACATGATTTGTGGAGGTTGGTGGATAGTCTGAAAACTTTTTTACCTCGGCCCAGATGGAGGAATATGCATGCCTTTTGGTAATATGTCCAAATTGATCCTAGCATTCCTTATGTAAACATGAATTGGTGTAAATTGTGGTGAGGGAGGTGATTGTCTGAAAGCACTTTGACTCGATTCAGATGGAGGAATACTGTACCCTTTGAATAGTAATTACCCAAGCTGAAAAGGTGAGCTACTAGTCTCATCGCACTACATAAACATGTTCTAGCATTCGCTGATAGATTGTATAATTACGTCCCAAAAGAGTATGAGAACACAAGCTCCAAAAAATACATTGGGACGGATTAATCAACATCATTTTTGTTGTATGTTTGCCCATCTTCATCTATTGCTTCCTCTTTATATAGCATTTGTTTTTCAATTGAAATGAAGGTAACATTTTCGCGTAAAAGCTAAAAATAACATTTTTAGTTTTAGAGAAACAATAAAAACACGGAATTTGTTAGAAATCTTTTTAGTAAAAAGCTTTACAATAAAACTAACAACTCAAAATTGACATTTTATTTTTGAAGTTTCTAAATGATGTTTTCTATTTAGTTTTCCATTATTTTTTATTTAAAAATCAAATATGTTAACCACTTGTTGAGTGCTTGTGTGATTGAATTTATTAAGTGTAAAATCAACGTGTGTTTTAAAAGTGATTTTTAATGCATTCATTCATAATCAACTTTATCAAACCCATAAAAGCGACTAACTTTTTTTCCTAATCAATTATATCACTCTTAAAAGTGATCTAAAATGAACCCTAAAACAATTCTATTATATTTGCATTCGATGATGGTTTAGAATAGCACATAAATGTGCCTTTTGAATATATTTTAAAATTGTCATGGTTTATCATTTATCTGTAAATTTTGGCAAATTTTTTTCACCAGGGGAGTGTTTTCTTCAACTATCATAATTTTGCCATTAGGCATAAATTGGAGTTTCAAGTAAAAAGAAGAGATGTTGCAGTTGTTCGCACAAAGTTTCCAGAGAAACTTAATTCGTGGAATTTGAACTTTGTATTTGTATTAATTTTGTGGAAAGTGAGTACCATCTCTAACACATAATATTTTGATGCTTTCAAAATAAACTATAGTCTTTAAGCTGGTTGATCTTCTTAAATGATCGGCCTCTGGGCTTGATGATTTTCTTGGATGATCGACCGTTGCGCTTGATGAACTTTTTGGACGATCGACCTTTGGGCTTGTTGATCTTCTTGGATGATTGGCCTTTGGGTTTGATGATCTTGTTGGACGATCGACCTTTGGGCTTGTTAATCTTCTTGGATGATCGACTTTTGGGCTTTTTATTCTTTTTGGATGATCAATCTTTGGGCTTGATGATCTTCTTGGAGGATTAGTGTTCACACGAGGCTTCAAGAGAAACTTTTTTCATGGAGTTGAACTTGAGTTGGTATTGATGTTGATGTTGATGTTGATTTGATGTGATGTGGTGCATGATGGAACATAAAGAATGCATGCACAACGAAAGCAATGAAATCGATAACATTGTAATTGCATTAAAGAGAAGAATAAGCATGCAAAGGGTTAGAAAATACAACCTTTAAAGGCTCCACCACAATCTTCCTCTCCCGAGCTCGATTGACACCACGAATGGTAAATCCTGCTATTCTCTGATTGAAGAGCACGATTTTGGGACCGTTATGTTAGTGAAATAAACGAATTTCCCTATATTAAATAGGAGAGTAAAGAGAATTTGGTGGAAGAATTAAAGTTAAATTTCTAGGAAGCATTAGTTTTTTAAAATTTCAAAAAGAAAGGATTTTGTAAAGAAAACACATGAAAAATCTCATTTTGCATGTCTTCCACCTCAATCTCCATTAGCATGTAATCTATAGGTGTCAAGCTTGAGAAATACCACTCCAAAGTCTACTTAATTAGTGGGAAAATCCAACAATTTGATTTTTCCACTAACTAATTTTTTTAATAATAAAAAAATGAAAAACAATTTTCAAATTTTGGAAATTATTTAATGAAAACAATTTCAATTAAATAGAAATAAACAAATTTAATATCATATATTTTAGACACAAAACATTGATTAATCACATTAATCAAGTTTAAAAAATACTTTCATGCGAATGATCAAGTGTACTCTAAAAAATAATTAATTAATAAATTAATTATATGATTGTAACTGATATCTCATATAAAATACAATTTTCCCTAAAACCCGAATTTCAACATTTCAAATTCTTATTTCACCTGAATCTTCAATTTCGTCCATATTGAGCTAGCAAGGAGACCCAATGGACCTACAGATCATGGGCTCCAATGATCTGAGACTAACCGGTCAAACTCGTTAACAAACAGAATTGTCCACTATAGCCTATAGTTGTACTCCCCTCACTGTAGATATATTTTATGTCCATTTGATATAACCATCATCAATAAGTTGATCCTTCACAGCTAGTTCGTAACCTCAGCTAGGTCAAATACCGAAATACCTTTGAGTTACATCTTTTCTCCTTAAGTACCACTATCCCTTTAATGAACAATTTATTTAGGATCATAATCACTAAATCCATTTACTATCAGGCCAACGAGAGGATGGGGTCCCTTGCTCAAGACTCGAGATCAGCTCTTAAGGGAACAACGTTTCTATTATCTCTATAATGGGTAGAAGTGAATTCCATTTTGCAAATTATATGTCCATAGCCATCTACCCAGTCTTATCCCTGAAATAGGAGACATATTGAGCAGCAATGTTGGGCTTACCCTCACCTATACAGATCAAGGGATAATTACAAATAAACAGGAGTTCAGAGACAGCTCAGGATTCAGATCAAGCTATCTAGGTCATCAAGAAGTGAAATTATAAATATTAACACTAAACGGTGTTCATACATACTAGTGATTATTTCATGGTCTGTCTTACACAATCTTATTATGTAGAACACCCCCGCTCACATTTCTCTACATAAACGAACTGATCATATGATTTATGACACTTTACAACAATTTTAAAAATCATAGAGCGGGCCGTATTCGATAGTATCTCCCCAAATAGGTACCTAACTTAATCTAAGTACTGTAGACGGTTTAGGCTATTTTACTCGAACTTCATCTAGTTTATGTCTCCACATAAAGTCCAAGTATTTATAACAATAGTCTAGGGTTTGTAGTTTATTGGATTTAAAGTTATTAAACAATCAACAACACTTGTCTGAATAAGCTTCATATATGTTTACTGTTTACAAAACTACGAGTTTTAAGACATACAACCCAACAAACTCCCACTGAAATTAGAACTCCTAGTGGGTTACAACAAAGTTGAGTGTTGTGTGAGAAAACTAAATATAATAAACTAAGGCATCCCATACCCACAATTTCTCCACTTGCCTTATTTATTCTACCCATAGTCCTAAACTCCTCAGGTGACCCACGAAAATCATAGCTTGGAGGGCCTTAGTAAATGGATGATCAGCAATATTGTCCTCAGACACTATTTGTCTCACAATAATCTCTCTCCTTAGAACGATCTCTCTGATGAGATGATATTTGCACTCAATATGTTTTCTACGCTTATGGCTTGTAGGTTCTTTGGAGTTCGCTACTACCCTACTATTATCGCAATACATAGTGATAGGCAGTTGCATTTCTGGAACAACTTCCAGATCATTTAGGAACTTCCTAAGCCATACTGCCTTCTTGGTTGTTTCACAAACAGCAACATATTCTGCTTCTATTGTGAAGTTTGCAATGCAGCTCTGCTTAGTACTTCTTCATACTACTGCTCCTCAATTTTGAGTGAACACCGATCCCGAAGTAGATCTCCTAGAGTCTATATTGGTCTGAAAATCAAAGTCAGTATATCCTGTAAGGATCAAATCTTTATTTCCATATACAAGCACGTAGTTCCTCGTTCTTCTGAGATACTTGAGGATATTCTTAACAGCACTCCAATGTTCATAACCAGGATTGGACTACCTACTGACAATCCCTACTGCAAAGCATATGTTTGGACGAGTACATAGCATTGCATACATCAGACTTTCGAGGTGTCTTAGAACATTGCTCCTTTGACAAGTGTATTCCATTCCTAAAAGGTAAAATACCTCCTTTGTAATCCTGTATATTAAACTTAAACAACAACTTGTCTATATAAGATGTTTGAGACATGGCTAGCTCTGTTCTTTCGGTTTCAAACTATTTGAATCCCAAGAACATATTGCTCTTCTCCCAGATCTTTCATCTGAGATTGGGTTGCTAGCCAATTTTTAATGTCAGCTAGGTACCCTACATTATTTGTAATAAGTAAGATATCATCTACATACAAAACTAGAAATGCTACATTGGAGTTGATGATCTTTTTGTATACACACGATCCATCAACGTTCTGTTCAAAGCCATAAGATTTGACCGCAGTATCAAATTTTATATTCCAGAATTTGGATGCCTGTTTTAATCCATAAATAGATCTCTTCAGTTAGCAAACCTTTTGCTCCTGACCCTGTTCAACGAACCCTTCTGGCTGGACCATATAAATACTCTCTTCAAGATCTCCATTTAGAAAGGCAGTCTTGACATCCATTTTCCAAATTTCATAATTATAAAAAGTGGCAATGGACATGAGTATCCTGATTGATTTAATCATAGCAACAGGGGAGAAGGTTTCTTCATAGTCCACCCCTCAACCTGGGTCGAACCCTTTGTTACTAAACGGGCTTTATAGGTCTATACCTTCCCCGTATGGTCTCTTTTAGGCTTGTAGATCCACTTACAATCGATAGGTCTTACCTCATCTGGTTTATCAACAAGTTGCCGGAAAGAATTAAAGTACATAGACTCTATTTCAAGGTCCATGGCTTTACTCCACTACTTTCGATCAACATCATCCATTACCTGTTTATATGTTAATGGATCCTATAAGCCATCATCAAGTATGTTGGCTTCGCTTTCAGTTAAACCCATATAGCGGTCAGGATGTCTCACAACCCTCCATCTAGGATCTCTCAACTCTCGAGTAGGATGTGATGGACTAGATGTCCTTGATCTATCTATAACTCTTGTTGATGAGCAAGGTTGATCAACAGCTGTTGTTGATTCGTCTGTAGCATTATTTGAAATCTCTTCCAATACTAGTTTACTGTGGGGTTTATGATCTCGAATGTGGTCTTTCTCTAGGAATGTGGCATTTGTCGATACAATTACCTTATCATCCTGATGATCATAAAACTGACCACCTCTCGTTCCTTTAGGGTAACCTTCAAACATGCATAATTTTGAACGATGTTCCGATTTTTTATGATTTTGCACCAACACGTGTGCCAGGCAACCACAGATCTGGAAATGACATAAACTAGCTTTACGTTCTGTCCATAACTCATAAAGTGTTTCTGAAACACTCTTAGAGGGAACGTTATTCAAAATGTAAGTTGCAGTCTCTACTGCATATCCCCAAAACGAGTTAGGCAACTGGACATAACTCATCATGGACCGAACCATGTCCAACAAGGTTTTGTTTCTCCGTTCAGTACACCGTTCTGTTGAGGCGTTCCTGGTGTTGAGAGTTATGACTGAATCCCGTGTTCTACATATAGTCCTGGAATTTCAAGCCCAAATACTCCCACCTCGATCTGATCGAAGTGTCTTAATATATTTACCTAATTGGTTTAGTCACACCCCACCCCAAGCCCACCTCTTGAGCCTAAGGGGAGGCGTGAAGGACCACAAATACAACCCTTTTGTGATACCTAATACTCATCTGAACCTCTTAACTCTAAGTAAACTTTAAACCAAGGATGTAAATAATAACTCATTTTATTACAACCAGTACAACGATTATACAACTCTCAGTCTTACAAAGAGTACAATAACAATTCTAAAACCTAGAAGAGTGACTGTGTAAAGATTTTTGACTGAATCTCGTGTTCCATCATATAGTCCTTGAATTTCATGTCCAAATACTCCCCACTTCGATCTGATCGAAGTGTCTTCATAGATTTACCTAATTGGTTTTGTCACACCACACCCTGAGCCCGCCTCCTGAGTTTGAGAGGAGGTGTGAAGGACCGCAAATACCACCTTTTTCTGATACCTACTGCCCATCTGAACATCTTTACTCTAAGCAAACTTTAAACCAAGGATGTAAGCAACTCATTTTATTACAACCAGTACAATGTTTATACAAATCTCAGTTTTACTACAAAGTTTACAATAACAATTCTAAAACCCAGAAGTGTGATTGTGGCTGTGGAAAACCTTGACCTTAGCAGCACCCTAAAACTCCTCACCTTTCGCTACCTGGGAAGAAAAACATGAACGAAAAGAATGAGCTTCATGAAGCTCAGTGAGTAGCAAGAAACTTCTAGAGTCTATTTCAACTAATAAATAATACAAGCATATCACCAATACGAGGTTAATACTCAAACCTCAACCTTGAATGAGTTTGATCTCAAACTCTACCTACACTCACAGTACATAGTCAACTGATACTAATCATAAACGTTTACTCTCTTGTGTTCCCTTTGTTTTTTATGTGCACGTAGCTCCCCGCTTATGGGCTTAGAAGTTGAGCCTGCCAACCCTCTGACAATCCCATACAAGGTTCCTTCCACAGGCTCAGGAACTAGACCTCTCGGTCCCCTGACCATCCCGTGAGGTTCCACTGAGGGCTCAAGAACTAGGTCTATTGACCTCCTGACCATCCCGAACACATAATCTCATTCTCATACTAATTACTCATTCATAGCATATACAATTTACTCTAATAGACATGCTTAAGACTTAAAGGAAAGTACCACTCACATTGGTAAGATAGGAACCTTTCTCTGAGATGTTCCTTGGTTTTCTCGGCTCGTTTTTGAACCCTAAATTCCATATTCAAATTCAAGCTTAGATTACTCACAGTTACAAGCCTTATTTCGAGATACTAAGCCTTATCTCGAGATACTTCCTTCTACATACATGTTTTGAAATCTTAGCTCTGAAGTCTTCGTGGTTTGGCTAGAATCCTCAAAACATCAAGACTGGCCCAAGCTTACCTGACAGCTCGACCCTTCTGTCGTTTTCTCACTCTCTAGCCTAATTCCTTGGAGATTCTTCTCTGGTAGCCCTACCCTAAAAACTAGACTCTCAAAGCTTTTAGGTATATTTCGAATCACTCAAAACGCATGAGTATTATGGGAGACTCTTCGTCCCAAGTTGATGCTACTTCCAGACCTCACTGTCCGACAACATCTATTCCTCTTGAAACTTCATGATCAACGCATGGTCTTGCTACCAACACATGCCCTTTATGATCAATGCATAATCTCCTCCAAATCTACCCTCTAACACTCTTCCTATTGTTCTTTGTATAGGATTTCGAGTTATGAACTGAAGAAACACCTTGTGATGGGATTTATAGGCCAAAGGAACCAATCCTTCTCATCTTTACTAACTTCAATGCAAGATACCTCCTACTTTGGAGTGTTTCCACCATGCTTTGCCACCACCTACTCCCTTGCCATTCACCTACTTGAGTTGTCTTCCTCATGCATAAGACTTCTTTGTATGAAACTCTATTCGTCCAGCTTCTACTAACTCAAGCTTAACCACCTTTTGATATAGCCATTTGTCCGGGTGAGCTCATCAGCCTTATGTAACGCAAGCCTCTGCATTGCCTAAGCACTTGGCCCTTGTTAGTCCATCATGTAACTCTTGCACTTCATTGCACAACTTCATTGTCTAATGAATCTCTCGATGTCTCTTAACATCTATCCCTCTCGTTGTCGTTCATCACTCAGTCCTCTCGCTATTGCCAATCATCTAGTTCCTGCGTCTTATCGCATAACACTTATGCCCCATCGCATAGCTTAATCGTTTAATGATCTCTCGTTCTCAATGATCTCGCTATTGCGTATCTCTCGCTGTTAACGATTTCAATAACACTCAACATCTAGCACATAGCCTATCACATAGCTCCTGCGTCTATCGTTTAACTTCATCATGTAGCATTGACGCCTATCGTCTAGCGCATCACTCAGTGCCGCCCACGTTGCTATACGATCGTCCGCCCAACGCCTTGCGCTCAAGCTTCTCTCGCTCTCCCTCATGCAGCTTCAACACATGAGCAACTTTTGGCAATGCCTCTTGCCAACACTTTGGCCAACATGCGTCCAACCTCACAATCTCTACGCATGGTTGCCCTTGGCTTCAATGTTAACTTCTTCAAACCTTTACTAACTCAGCCTCATCTCATGCCTTTAATGTTTCCTAACACCTGTCTCTTATACACATCTAGATGTGTATAAGAGACAGGTCTTAAATTCTTTGAATTTTTTAAAAGCTTCAGACATAAAATGAATTAGGTAAATGTAATCGTACCTTGAATAATTATCTATAAAGCTAATGAAATATTCATAACCACCCCGTGCTTTAACACTCATCTGTCCACAGAGGTCCAAATGCATGAGCTGTAAGGATTTTTTGGCTCAAGACCTTTTCCAGAAAAAAGATCTTTTTGTCATTTTTCCTTCGAGACATGACTCACAAGGCGGTAAAGAGACATCTTCTAACTTGTATAGAAGATCACTTTTAGCTAGTCTCTCAATCCTATTGAGATTAATATGGCCAAGTCTCAAGTGCCAAAGATAGGTACTCTGTGAAATGTGTTGCCTTTTTCTTTGAGTTTCAACTATTTTAAACATTTCTGTGTTATATACATCTTCAACTTTATGTGGTTTTAACTTATAGAAGTTACTTTCTAACAGATTTGTATACATCTTTTTGTAATGAACGCTTCATTAAGAAAAAATTTACTTTGTATAAATCTACAAACAAACAGGAAATAGATATCAAATTTATTTTACAATAAGGTACATAAAGAACATTTTCTAAATGCAGATATCTATTTCCAAAATTTAACTTAACAACTCCCACTGCTTTTACTGAGATACACTCCTCTGATCCAACCCGGAGAGTAATCTCATCTTCTTCAAGTTGCCTCTAGGAACTAGTTTTGACCCATTGTCATACACATCCCGAACTATTTGATTTCCATTGAGATTAGGGATGGAGGACACTCCTCCATTAAAGCGAATCGGGGATCATCTATTACTAGTATCATGTTGATATTTGATTTCCAAGTTTCGTAATTATTGTTGTTAAGTTTTTCAGAAGCTAGTAGTTGTATAATGAATGATGACATTGCTGAAAAAGTAAACAAATTTATTAGAGAATTGCTTTCAACTCTTTTTAATCCAATTTATTTGCAAAAACAATGTACCCATTCTCATTATTATTTTACTACGATACTTCAGTAAGTCAGAATAGCCCCCACCAAAGGGCAGTTGACTACTCTTTCATTGAATCAAAACATTCTTCACTACATACTAATACCAGAATAACTCTTATCCTTATAGTACTTAGCTACCGTTTATTTGGTCAAGAACCTTACTAACACTTAGTAAGTGTTGCAAGTGTGTACCCGCCACTTTCAAATTGCAGAGATCAGAATCAAACAAGCCCCTAAAGGAGAAACAATTGTTTGAAAATGGACCTAAGCAACCCTATCCATTTTTGGAGCTCACGGTGTTTCGAATCGTATGTTACAACCCTCCAAAGGGATAGTCATCGTTAAACGACTAGCAAATGGTCGCATAAAGCCAACAAGCAAGTGCAACATAGGAATCTCACGATGTCACTTAATGGAAGAGACTGTAGGACGTGTTGCCATACATCCTTCACCCACTTACTATGCTCTACTTTCCCTATTCAACTTGCTATTGACCTATGTAAACACTTTTCGAAGGGAGGTTGCCGCTAATAGCAACTGAAGCCGAGCATGGATCTCACGGAGTGAACTCTTAGGGATGTGAGAGCTAGAAATAATATATCTTATATACTATTCGTCTCCCACTGAAGTGTTCTATTTTATAAAAGATTGGGTATTTACTTGGTTATTAACCGGATAACATTTAACAACCTAAGTCTAGGTGATTTTTTCTAGTATAACTCTTATATTGGGATTAACCTATGATGTCTAGGTGATAAACCAATTTTATTACCATACACCACTCATGCATGCTCATAAAACAAGGGTTATT